>NC_090932.1:608537597-608840005 GCF_040938575.1 Ambystoma mexicanum
ATTCCTAGTGGATATTGTTGTTGTATTGTACAATGCATGGTGTATTGATATGTGCTTGTGCATCCATGTCTTCCTCCTAATTTGCAGGTTCATTCCTCATGTCTTCACAGGGCCGTCTACTTTGGAGATGGAGTTCATGTTGTAAGCAGTGCACTTACACATTTGCGTGGCAGCAGCACTGTACAGTTGGAAGTGGTCGATGTTCTGGCATAATCAGGTTGTAAGACTACCACTACTTTAACTTAGTACTGTCATGTTTATGCTATGTTTGAGGTTGTGTAGCTGCATTGTATTGTTGGTAAGTATTTGATCATGTGTGTTGTTAGTTCTACATTACTGGGAGCATATTGTGTGTGGCCAGTTTCCATTAGGGACACTGTACTTTTTGACACTTGTGTCATGTTTTGGGGATTGCTTTGTTTGCTCTCACATAGCATGACATGCCATGGTGTGTTGGGTGGCGGTGCTGGGGAGGGGTTGGGTGAAATGGCACTGTTGTCATGTTGTCATATTTTGTAAGGGGGTAATGAATTTAGCAGCATAGAAGTGTGTCTTTTGATGACACAGCATTGGTGGTGTTTGTGTAGGTAGGGATGCACAAAATGTAACACTTCCAGGTGACCAATCTCAGGCTGGAATCGTTGTGACAGTTGACTGTCCCTTATGTCATCATCATTGATTGTCAGATGGTATGTGCCAGGGCTGTGTGCACTCCACAGGGGTGTGATTTTAGGTGAAGTAATTAGCCACCAGCTGCGTACGGGCTGCCTCACCCCATGCCCTTTTCCCTCCCATGGGGAGCGGCCGTGCATGTGGTTGGAGATGTGGGGGCACCACCATGTCCATGGGCATGCCCTGGCGTGTTGCAACGTTGTGCAGGACACATGCTGCCACTATGATCCTGCACACTACTGGAGGATCGTATAACAGCTGCCCGCCAGAACGGTCAAGGGAGCGAAAGCGTGACTTGAGCACTCCGAATGTGCACTCCACTATGCCCCGTGTTGCAAAGTGGGCTGTGTTGTATCTTACCTCGGGTGGCATGGTGGGGTTCCGAATTGGCGTCATCATGTGGGTGCTCAGAGGGTAGGCACTGTCCCATGGGGAGGTGATGATGGGTATCATTAGTGGGGTTGTGACATTACTCAGTATCTGACATGCATGCATGTGCTGTGGCATTTATACTCACCGAGCAGCAATGTATCGCCATGCCTCCCAGCTTCTAGGTCCCGGTTTAGGGTTGACATTCTGTAAATAAAACTGTCATGGGTGGACCCTGGATAGTTGGCATATACTGAGGTGATGATTCCCTTGGCATCACATACTACCTGTACTTGATGGAATGCCAGTGCTTGCGATTTCTATAGATGTGCTCTGATGCCCTGGGGGGACGTAGAGCCACATGGGTGCAATCAATGGCACCTAGGACTTTGGGGAATTGTGCCACCCATAGAAATCCTGGACGGCAGCCTGCCTTTCTGCAGGTGTTCTGGGCAGGTATATGTGCCTGCGGACTGATGGGTGTGCAGTCATGATGGCTAAGACCTGGTGTAGGCAGCGTGACTGCGTGGCCTGTGACACCCCCCCTATATATTCTCCAAAAAAGAAGGTATGCTGATATGTGTCTGAAAACCACGATTTCCTATAAAAGAGGTATATCTATTACCCCAAACTTCTGTTATAAACCTTAAAATGTCTTTTTATTAAACACATAGATAATAGTACTCATAAAATGATCACATTACATAAAACTCCATAAAAACATGAAAACAAATTTTTCACAAAACAAGACACAAGAATAAACACACACTGTAGGTTACTTTTCTTGATCACTAGATCAACATCATGTGAAACTTCACATTGGCGTTGTATTTCTTTTTTTTTATCACACACTGATTTTCTGATTGTTTCCTAGACCTGACACCCCCCCCCCACTATAGCACTTGTCCGCTGAAATGATCCAGTGGCCAAGAAGTGCAGTACATTGAGGACCTTCTCCAGGGGGCTGAGTGCTTGGGAGCACAGGGTGGGTGATGTGATGTCATCCTCCCACTCACTCACAAGATCGAGTATTATGTGAGGTGGAAACCTGTACCTCCCATACACCTGGTCATCAGGCATCCCAAAAAGGCTGGTTGTGGGTGTGAAAATTCTGGGCCTGACTATCCTCCTCCTCCTCCTGCGGTATCCCACGACCACTGCTGCTAGGAACGGTATAGTCATCCTGGCGTCTGAGCTTTTTTGTTTTTTGTGCGCACTTTTATGCTGCGCGGGTCCATTTACGTCTGCTTCCTGCTGGCGTACGTGTTTCCGGATTAGCGCTTCTTTTTTGGCGCACGCATTAGCCCCGTTAGAATCCATGAATACGTGTTTTGAACGTGCGTGTGGCCATTCTGTGCATTTGCCTCCTGTACGTCCCCCGTGACGCCCACATTTTCACGCGTTGTTCCCCATTCCGCATGTCACACCCTCTGTTCCTCCTACTTTTGTTGTGTGCGCCGCGCTATATGCAATTTCGATGTGCGCGTAGCGCACGCTGTTTGGAGACGTGTGCGCCAGCGTGCGCCACGCACAATTTTGGCGCACATCCTGGGATTTTCACGCATACGGACTTCCATGAATCGCTGTGCGCGGGTTTCGCTGTGATTTTCGCACTGGCACTGCGATTCGCACGCTTTCGCACACTTTCGCTGAAAATTTCAGCGCACATTAATTCCATGAATCGGCCTGTAAATGTTAATATTCGGTGCTCATACCCCTACACTCCCAACCATGTTTGGTGATGCACTGAAAGAAAGTTGTGGCTGGGTTTATAATGATAAGTTTTCTCAGACATAATGGTCGAAGGACAGTGAAGGCGCATATTATTAGCAGAAATGGAGGAGCTACATATATCATGGGTAGAGCTGAGCAAGTGTAGAGCCTGGCTTGGCTCTAAGAGCCAAGTGCGAGCTGCGTGAGGAACAGATGCATACCTCAGCCTGCCTCCCAACCCTCAAACACAAACCCCATACATGTCAACATTTTTCCTCAACCCTACCACAAAATAAATATTATCTGCTACCCTCTTCCCTGTACTTCACAACACAAACCTATACCGTATTTCCTGCCTCCCTGCACCATAACAGAAAACCCACACCTGGCAACCCAATTTTAGAAGGCATGGCACACTGATTTGCTCAGGATCACACACTTTCTGTAACATGGGATTTAATCCCAGTCTGAACTTTAGACACAAACATATATACTATTATCTCTAGCTAATATAAATGAGATAAGATATAGTTTTAACGAGCGAAAATATTACTCTTTTTCATAAAGATGACTTAAAAGAACATGAATCACAATTCAAAACAACCTGAGAACTATATAAAACCAAATGAGCCCAAATTGAAAAAAAAGTATTTATAGCTTTATTGTCACAATTTTATACCTAGACACAGTATCAATAGGGTAATGGTCAAAAAGGCACTAACCTGGGTCTGATGCAGCGGGTTTGCAGCTACAAGGTTTTTCCCCAGTGCCCCTGCATCTTCCCCACTGGGTGACAGTGAAGAAAAACACAAGCTCCCTCGGCAAACCCTATGGGGAAGAAAACCCTGTGTTGTGGATGACTTCTGATTAGCAATGTGCAGGGAAGTCGTGTAGCTCGGAAGACTTCAGTGAGGAGCAGGAATCAATGGTTCAGAATGCAGCACTCAGAGCGAAGATTCCTGGACAGTAGAAAGGACAGATTAGATATTTATAGACCTGAAGCTTAAGATATGGTCAATTCAGGGAGGTAGAGGGAATTACCCTGGACAACAGGATGTGAGGGCTCATGGGTGGAATCCGGCTGATAGCAAAGAGAGGTTTATTATAGTGAAAGCGGGGAGAGGGCACCAAAGATATGAAGGGAGAACAGAATCCCTACTGTTGTCTGTCAAGTGTGACTCTGATCTGTTCCGTGTGTTTTGTAGAAAGTATGCGAGGTAGAGTGGATTGGAACGATACCTGTGGTGAGAGAACAGTAAGTAAAACTATAGCTGACACTTCTAACTCGCATTCAGAGCAAGCTTCCAAGCCGTACTGTTGCCACGCAACTTGATAGCGTTCCAGGAAGTAACACGGGTCTGAGTTCTAATGGCTGAAGGGATACTTGCTGTACCAGTGAACGCTAGAGAAGCAGATGGAATGGGATTAGATAAAGTAATAGGCATAGGACAGAATACACAAGGAAGGTAACAAACTCACATAGCGTCTGATGAAAGGAGTAGCGACTCGAAGACTGGTGGGCAGAAAGTCCTGATAAATGCTTCTTCAGTGTCCAGGGGTTGAGCCCAAAACGGGAGATGCCGAGAAAACTGCAATGCTGCTTACACCCAAGGGCGCCATCTTGGGAGAAGGTCAGTGAACCATACCAATCCGCTTCCAGTGGTGCCACAAAGACCAATAATGCCCATGAGGCATAACCCACAATCCTGAATGGAACTCTACATGTACCAGAATGCAAATCAATGTTTGCCTAAACAATCCTCTGTATTTTGCAACTGTAATTTAAAGGCATAGACACAAAACAAGAAAACTGAGCCAAACAATCAGCTACTTGAAATCATTGCATCACGGACTCGGAGCTGGTTACTGTGCACAGCTTTTACCAGGCTTAAACCTTAGGGAGCTATGTACAGTCTTTCAGCAGGCACAAGTGGGACAACAGGCACCACACACATGCCGTTAATGGTAGAAGATTGGATACAAAAACTAAAGGGCTGTGTGGCATGTGGAAAGTCTCATGTATAGGCAACCCTCCCCTGTGCCTCCCACTACCTCGATTCACAAACTGGGTAGTATGTGGAGACCCCATGGCTAATGCCCATAGCCGGGCAGAGAAAAAGGAAAAAAGTACTCGCAGCATCCTTATGCAGTGAAGGAAAAACTCCTTTGTCCACCAACAAGAGTAGTACAATAGCTTTTTCCTGATTCCATTAGGAGAGAACAAAAGTGACAGAGCAAAGAGCTTGTTAAGGGTTACTTCAGCCCGCGGTGTACACATTAATAAATGATAAACTTTTATTACCTTTGGAGCAAACATGGTAGTTTAATACACTATGTATAACTGTCGCTTCTTGTAAAATAATTATTTCTAAGTGATACCAATTTTGACAGCCAAATAAAAGATGCCCCATTTAAGTATTGTGATTTGCCCAGGATTCCATAGATTTGTGAAGTGTGGAAGCCAGATTTTCTGGTTGTACAATTTGCAATTTATTGCGGTGTCATACCACACATGCTCCCATTGCACCTTTAATTTTGCACCAACATGCATTCCTGGCCAGACATAAAAAAACACTGTGCAAGCAAAGGATTGTGATGATAAGAATGTAACGGAGCATAAGGTTGTTCTTATCTCGTCTCCAGTTTAGCTCTTCTTTCACAAAGGCACACAAGCCGAGACAAAGCCAGTCATTTGGCTCTAACCAGTCTCGAGCGAGCTCTGGCTCCCCCACATCTAAGTATCAGCCCCTGTTTCTTATACATGTTGAAAGAATAGTTTAAGAATGTTTGTGCAGATTAATCGAGTTATTTTGATGGTGTCAGAAATAGTCACATAAATGGCTGGAAATGGTGATGTCAACATCTTTGAGTGTATAATGAGGTGATTAACTACATTTAATTTGCTAGGAAATCCCTTAATCGTTGCCCCGGGCAACATGGGATGAACTGTGTGCCACCAATTTGTAAGCTCCATTGACTGTGGCCACTTTTTATGTGTTGTGTATATCCACGTGTGTTAGACCATCTCTTAAAAGTTGGTATGACATATATTTGGTAGCATAGAGGTGGCCTACAGCATTCCTTATTGAGTATACAGCTACATTGTTACATTATTTAACATAACCCAATACAGAACAATATTAATATGTACTTTATTCTCTGCATTATTTTTGTAATGAACGTAAAATCTCTAATACATCCCGGGGAGTAGTCACAGGGCTACCGTTGATTAGATCTCCTCTAGAAAGGCAGTGCACACAGTTCTAACCTTGAACCAGAATTTCCAGCATGCTTGAGCACAGATAGACTCTCGTGGATTAGTCAGACTACTCCTTCCTATTTTGAAGACTCGTGAGGAAAAGCAAATCAAAGGAGACAGGTTGCTGGCTCCCATTGACGGCCGTGGTGTTAGCAGCTTCCAAGAGAAGTCGTTGCTGTCTTTGACAATGTCATGTAATTTCCCATGATTTCTCCCCGGGGGCCAAAGCTGGTGTGAGAAAAGTTCCAAAAGCCCTTTGATTTTCTGAAATTAAGATACTGTGTTTGCCGTGAAAAAGCACACTTTGGTTTGCTCCATGGCAGAGTCTACAATGACTCCAAATGGAAGATCCAAAAGCCATAGGGAAGGACAGACTTCAAAGAGACACATTTATTTGCAAAGCTTTGTACAAGGAGGCACACATTGTATTTAGGGTTGTCAACAATGTTTACACAAACGATTTATATGTAATAACGATTAACTAAAAGATACTTCTCTCAATTTTGTAAAAATTACATACTTTACACATCTTTTATTTACAGTTCGTACCTGAAATATCCTGGATGTTAGAAAGCAAATAATTTCACCTTTAAAATTTGAGAGCAAGATCTTGGGGAGTTAAGAGATACAGCTCTGAAAGCATTAACAAGAAGCAGGAATGTGAATGGCCGCCTGCACAGTCTTTGCAAATCACTATTGAGGCAAGGCTCATACAGTGAACTCAGTCAGAAAAAAAGTAAAGGTTTGAGGATAATGTACTGGCACAACTGGTTACACTAGCATTTCTTTAAAATATTAACACTGTAAAAATCTTCAATAAATTAAATATCGGAACGCAACATGGCTGTTTCATCTATAGTCCATTTTAAAATATGAAAGTGCTCGGACTTGAGGTTTTGTGCATCGGATAGAGGAATCTGTCAATGATCTGCTAGAGTGGATCCTGGTAGGTTTGTGCTTGTTCTACTGATAGCTCGAAGGACGCAGGTCCGTTCCATTCCTGGTTGCTTTCCTGTGTCCTCCTTGAGTGTAATCTGTTCAGATTAAGAGAAACAATATATTAACATTGTATTTCATTAAGATTGTTCAGCACAAATACAATATTGCCTGGCTATAAACAGTACCTAAATATCTTGCATGTATGTGGAATTTGGGGGCTGGTTCATAAGTATATTGGGGCAAATCAGGAAAAGTATTGTAGCAGCATTAGATGTGTCCCTGGTACCGCGTACCTGATTTACAAAGCCTAAAACTGAAGTAAATCTGGCAATACCAGGAGCACCTTTGAGAAGCTCCTCTGTAGAGGGTTGCTCCTTGGGATTTCAGAAATGCTCCTGATGTGCTCCAATTATAGGTCTTGTGAATCATGGAAAAGGGCAGATTTGCTCCTGCAACCTTTTACCTAATTCACCAGGCCTAAAACTGGCGCTCATGTGGAGATGCCTGTATTAGCAGCTCCCTAATGGCCTTGAACAAATATGAGTGAATTTGCAGATCCGCATCTTTAAGATGCCCCATGCAAGCGTAGATTTGCTCCAGTTTGGTGCATAATGTAAAGGTTACCAAGAGCAAATCTGAGAAGCTTAGGGCATCGCCTGATTTGTTCCAGTGCAAATCTTTGGGAATTGTATCCTCAAAGTTTCATCTTGGACAAACAACATTGTGAAGGGTGAATTGGAGAGGCTCAACACAACTATAGACTATTCTAGTTTAGTTAAACCAACATTCCATTTTCTGTTTGCATGCCCTCCTGCCATGATGATTAGAATAAACATGTAAAATATATATGTAACTTGTTGTTTATTTCGACAATCAGGTGGTATATGTAGTTTGCTTGCTAGTTCGACCCTTCCCTGCCATTTCTGCAGCCCAAACTTACTACTGCAAGAGTTTAAATGAGAATTAGTAATGTGGCTTCTGTTCATATGTTAATTGGCTGTATTTTGTCATCTAAATTTATACTACCTGTGTAGTTAAAATATTCAGTGTTTCAATTGTTTGTAGTGAAATGTGTATTACTTAATGCACATTTCACTGAGGATGAACTAAAATAAAATTCTAATAAATCAAAACTGTAATGAATGCATCGGTCTTGGAGTGATTTAAATCCTAATAGCACTAAGATATCTAGTTACTTAAGATGTGCATAGTATACAATATTATCAATGGAGATTTCCACTTGTTCAGAGGTTTAGCATGAAAGAAAGCTCAAAGCAGACTGAGCCCAAGATGTATTTGTTTCTCTTCTTCAGCTAAGTCTGGCCCATAAAAACGATTTACTTCTTCTCTGTTCCTAGCTCCATTAGGTATTATCAAAGAAGGCCAATGATCTACTAGCCAATATGTTGTCATCAATATAAGCCACAGAATAAAGAGATGAAGAGTTAGGCTTTCACACTGCATCTACAATAAGCAGCAACACCAGTATGGAAGGAAGATCTGGAATGGTCGGAGATGAAAGCAGTTGGTATTTAGACGTTTGACTTAAAGAGAAACTACATGTGGACATAATGGTAGCAAACACAATGATCAGGCTGCTTTTAAATGACTTTGGTTTGCAATCAGGATGTGGGTTTTGAGTGCAGTATGTTTGCGTACACTATGGGCCGTATTCATGGGACTTTTAGCACGGTGCAAAGTGACTGCACTGGTGCAAAGTGATATGCACTGCCAACAAACACCCTGATTCACAGAGTGGTACAAAGTGTATTTTTGCAGTGTAACATGGCTTAGTGAATTATGGCCAATATGTCTAGGGCTCATTTATTGTTTCTATTACTTCTGAGCAAGATACCCCAACCGCCGGAGTTCAAGGACGATCTGTTCTTTCAAAATATCATTTGAATTTTATGATATTTCAGACATATTGTGTTAATCTTTATGCAGTCGCTTTACAACATGAATGACTGAGTAATTATGTGGGTGAGTGATCGGTTATAGGGCAAAATCTGCAAACAAACAATCGTAGATATATAATTCACTTAGGATATCTGTGCATTAAGGAACTGGCCATGTGCACAGCCATGCTTACACTGAGACCTTGCGTAAGTTCTTTGCAGTCCCTGGACAGCCCTTTGACACCAAAATAGGGATGGATGTTCCAACTATTTTGATCTCACATCCTAACTTTGAAGCTGTATGAATCAGCATGTATGGTTCAATGTTACAAACATTTAAATGTTAGGGTGAGCTTTGGGAAAAAGGAGTGTGAATGATGTACTCAGTTGAGCATGCAGCACTTTTATCAAAGATATTTGTGAAATGTAAATATCTGTGGTAAATCCTATGCTCCCAAATTATCTTTGATGTTATGCAAAGCAGGCTGGAACCCTCAGTGGTACTTTGTGTCCCCTTCCCCTTTCTCTTCAGGGTATTTCAAAAGATCATAACAGGAGTGGTTCTGAATTTCCATCTCGGAATTGTTACCTTCAATCAGAAAATAATGTATACGGTTATTTTGGGTATGATAATGCACTTTGCACACAAAGACACATTTAACATTGTTAGTAGGACTAACATATGCATGGAAGTGATCATTGGAAATGAGCATTGTAAAATGTTAAAAAGTGCCACTTTACAATAATAGTCAAACTGATTTTTTTATTTTAAATAGCTGCATTTGAAATAATACACAGCACCACCACACTCTCATCAAACCATCTTTGTATGTTCTCTGGTCAAACAGCTTTCAGTAATCACTGGTGTGGCTCTACCGAATGCATACTTGACAACATGACGCTCACCCACATTTTAAGTGATAGAGACAGAGAGTGAGACAGAGGGAGAAGCAGTGAGAAAGAGTGCAGAGAGAGTGTGTGCATGTGAGAGAGAGAGAGAAAGAAAGAGAGAGAGATAGAGATGCGCGTGCTACACAGCATATGATGCACCGGGTGCAGCGACTATATAACAATTAGACATAGCTTTTGCCTGCGGCTTCGTTCGCATGGGTTTTGGGACTAATTGTTATCAAAAGACACATGAGTTTTTTGTTCCAACTGTACGAAATATAATTTACAGGTTTATGTCTTAACGTAATAAGAAATGCTTATTGCAGACGTTAGTCGGGGCATATTGGCTACAAACCAAAGATAGTTGTTCCACTGATGTGCATCCGGAAATGTTTTTGTGTTGTAATTGTAAACAGACAGAGAGAGACAAAAAAATTAGAATTACTTATTCGGCATCTGCAAAATAAACTATTTGAGTACTTATTTGTAAACTACATTAGTGGTTCTCCCTTCAGGTGCTAGGATAATCAGAGAGTTAGGTGAGCTCACTCTGAACGGGCCACATAAAACTGCCTATGCGAGAAGCAGTCTTCCCTTAGATCAATCCCCATTACCTTTAAAGTCTGCCCCTGAGATGTGTTGATGGTCATGGCAAAACACACTTTTGAGGGGAATTGAAGTCTTTTTAATTCAGATGGATATTTTGAAGGTATAAGAGGTATTCTTGGTATGACAACGGACTCTCCCTGGCTAGAACCAGTTATCACCATAGCCTCAATAACATTTCTGTGGAGAGCTTTCACTCGCAATCTGGTGCCATTAAAGAGCTTAGGTGGGTTGAGGTTCTCCAATAATATTACTGGTGCTCCCACTTTGAAAAGAAGTTTGTGTTCAGGAAAACCAGGAGGATTTAAAGTTTTCAAGAACTCAAAGGGGTAGTGGACTGAGTCATCACTTTGAGTTTACAGATTTGTACACCAATTGGACTCCTCTGAAAGAATTAATAAGTATCTTATTGATTACGGCAGCCATGCTGTTCTTTAGTGTTAAAATGGCACACACACAACCATTCTGTAGATTTCTCCATAAGATTTTTTTATGTCAGGGTACATTTTGGATGTGAGGTCTGCTAGGGAATTGGCGAATGTGCCTAGGTCAGAAGGGAATACAATTTTGTTCTCAACTACGGGATACTCTCCATTACCAATTTTGATAAGCAGTTCAGAGAAATGACCTGCTGACACATCTATTTGCAAATTAACACCATTGTTCTTCTTGAGGTACATTTTTTGTATAACTGCCCATAAATAGGATGATTTGATGCATGCCTTTCGTTCATTAGCTCACAGTCCTCTAGGCACTACAGGCAAAGTCTGACAAAAGTCCCCAGCTAGTAGCAAAGTGACACCTATCACCCCATTATTTGCCCTGTAGTCTTTAAGGGTTCTGCTTAAGGCAAAAACACATCCCTTATGTGCAATAGTGCTCTCGTCCCAAACAATGAATTTGCAATCCCGGAGCACTAGGGCCATGTTGATTTGTTTTCAAATATTGCAGAGAAGAGTTTCTGTGTGTATTAGGTTAAGAGGCAGTTAAAAGGCAGCATGGGCATTCTTACCACCCCCTTCAACAATTTTGCGGCAATGCCAGAGCAAGATGATGTGACAGCTAAGGTTATCCCATCGTTACTCCTTACTTTCACTGACAGCAGGTTAATGAGAAAGGTTTTCCCAGTGCCACCGCGAGAATCTAATAAAAAACACTTCACCAGATCCTGTGTCAATGCTGTAAATGACCTGCTTATAGACAGTAAGCTGCTCATCTGTCAAGGAACTTTGGTTAGTCAAGACTTCTTGCGCTAAATACTTCATATCATAGCTGGTCTCCCTTAAATAGCCTGTGCTACCCAAATCTCCTCCAGACCTTGATGGATGCTGCAGACTACACTGTGATAGCCCTTGCCCTCCCAAAGCTAATACCACCTCCCCGATTATTAACAGGCACCTGTTATACACCACGTCCATCATATTCAGCATATTGGGCCTCATTACGACCTCGGCGGTAGCCATGCCGCTATTGGCGGCATGGCTGCCACCGAAATCGCGTCCGGGTCCTCAGAATGAGGAATTACCGGGCCATTCCGAGTTCAGAAGGCCCGGTAATTCCTCCCTCCAAGGACCCGGACCCGGTCCTTCCCCATTCCCATTTCAGCCCCCATAGGGCTGAATGGGAATGGGAGAGGGAGCAAACAACGGGCCATTACAAGTTGGCCCGTTGTTTGCTCCCTCTTCCCCTCGCGGGACCCGGTAAGCACGACTGGTTTGACCAGGCATTGCTTCCTGGGACCCGCGAGGAGACCTCGTAATGAGGCAGTACGGGGTAAACAGCACCGGCACCTTTTACAGCGCCGTTTACCGCGTACCGCCAGGGTCGTAATGAGGCCCATTGTCTTGTATCTCTTTCACTATCTGTCATGTGATGTCCTCAGCAAGACTGTTTTTGCACTGATCCCAAAGACTCAAGGCCCTCACGTGTATACCTATTGGGTTGCTTACTCGCTGACATTAACTTTGTGGGTTTTCAGTAATTATCTGTGTTTCTCTTACATGGGCACCAATCAGCTCAGTTGTGGGCAGGACGTCCGTCCGGCACATTACAAATATGATATTATTATTCTGTTTACAATTACTGTAATATTAAATTGTAGTAGTATAATATTACATTTTAATTATATATTATGACTCAACTGTCAGATTTGAAAAAAACATATTCATTTTTTTGTGATATGCACATCTTGAGAAAATGTTTCTCTATTTTTGAAGAAGAATCTAAGTACCAGTGTTCTGAACTGTCTCAAATAACGGTTTTTCAGAAATGGAATTACCACTACATTGGCTAATATTTCAAAATGTGAGGATGTTTCAAAATATTTTAATATATATATTCATTGGTCTACTAAATGCAGAATACAACAAAACAACCAATCCTTTAATCCATAAAGTTATTTGAATGTCATTGTGTCTGATCTCATGGAACTGGGAAAATGCTATCCCGAAATTCATAAGTTAGTAGTTTTGTAAGATAATGAATGAGGTTGCTCTGGAGAAGGCTATACTTGAGATTATAGCGATGAATGGTTACAAGCTGTATAGCGTGGAGGGGTACTGACAGATTAACTTTTGCTCCTTAGTTGTAAATATCCAACATCCCCTGATGAATTGAACTACAGCACTCTGCACTTTACTTTTCGAGGCACTTTCTTTGAATAGTGTTTGAATTTATAGGAAGCTCTGTTGCAATATTGACACTGCATTTATTTGTATTCTGATTCAATGATCGTTTCATATTTGTCTATCAATTTCTTGAATTCAGGCCTGAAATGTTGTTAGGTCATATTTTCTTTGCAGTCCTTGGACATGGTAAAAAAAAAATTATAATAATAACAATAATAATTATAATAATAATATTGAAAATCAACAAGGCAGATATAAAAAAGGCCAATCGAACTGGAACTAATGGGTATGTGTAGACTTCCCTGAACGTCCAAACTTCAGATCATACTTGACTTTTTTTTGCAATTAAATACTATACAACCAATGGAGGCAATGGAAGGCAGATTTAACGTCAATAGCCACATTTTGCATTCCTAGGAACTGGAAACCATGAAGTGGATAGATCAACTAGTAATGCGAATAGTGGAATATGATAAGACTGGTTACAGATTTAAATATGAAGTATAGATTATTGCAAATCAGGGTTCTACAGTTATCCACAAACCCTGGCAATGGATGGAAAGGGTATCAATAATGAGTGACCACACCTATAGCAGAACATCTGAAATCCACTTGAGAAAGCTTAGTGATTCCTGGAAGATGCTGATTCGCTCAGCACTCTTTTCACTTTGCCACACCTTTATGATACTGAGCGACAGACAGAAAGGGGAGAAAGGCAGTATGTGAGGACGTGCGTGTGTCTGAGAGAAAAAGGGAGACCGAGAGAGAACACATGGAATGGGCAATTATTCAGTTCGGCACATTTCACAAGTGTTAGTCCTTTGTGCATTACTTGAGAGGAGTTAACCAAACAATGTGCAATTAAATTGCAGTACACAGCTTAATGATCGAACTGTTATATTTGATTCGTTAAAACCTTTACCAATACTCAGTAAACATGCTTGCAGCTTGTGTGTGGAATGATATACAAATCCCAAATATACTAGTCAGCAGACTGGAAATCCCATAACGTCAGTCTAGCAAGTGTTAACTACAATAAATAGAGAGTGTGCATGCATGCATGAGAGAGAAAGAGAGAGCGAGATGGGAGAGAATGTGCAAAGTATTGTGAAGCCAACAATGAAAGCAGGGGTGGCCTGGGAACTAAAAGAGGCCCTGGCAAACATGACTGGGGGCCAAAAGAGGCCCTGGAAATAATGTCCAAAGTGGCCCCATATGACACATTTTCAGCAAGCCCAATGCTTTTCCTATGAGGAAATTTGGAAATACCACACAAAAGAGGCCCAGGGTGCAGAGGCCCACCGGGAAATCTCCAGAGTTCCCTATAGGCCTGTCCACCCCTGAATGAAAGTACAAAGTAGTCAGATGCTCCGAATACAGGTCATGTCTTTAAATTCAGGGGGGTGAGTGCTAAACAATGCACAGTATGCCAAGGCAAAGGGGTCAGAACAGGGTCAAGCAGTGGACATCTATATTAATAACTTCAAAATAGGACTTTGGGGGTGGGCATTTTAGAGTGAAACAGTGTAAAGTAAGGGTGATTGCTCTTTTGCAGGTGAAAGCGAGCTCCAACAAAGTGAAGCCAGGTCAGGCAATGTTCAGGGATCTGTGTGATTATTGCAACGGCCGAAATTCCGATTTTTTTTTAACCCTTTACACCACATATATATGCGGGGGGAGACCTCTGCACCCTCCCCATATTAATATAATATTCTAAA
The DNA here is from genome assembly GCF_040938575.1 of Ambystoma mexicanum. NCBI lineage: Eukaryota > Metazoa > Chordata > Amphibia > Caudata > Ambystomatidae > Ambystoma > Ambystoma mexicanum. The sequence goes on from NC_090932.1 coordinate 608,552,290, forward strand.
CAACCCACATATATATGTGGTGTAAAGGGGGTTAAGCATTTTCGGCCGTCGCAATTCCCAGGTCGACATTTTTGTACGATTCCATGTTAAGCACTCGAAGGTAATAGAACAATGACATGGAATATGCACATCCTTATTGTCACTGCCAATTAGAATTTACTAACAATATTTTATTTTGAATATCCTGTGAAGAACACTTTTATGAAGGATACCGTCAATATCGCACTCTCTGTTTGTCAAGGGAGAAATAAATACAGGCAGGTGGAGAAGTAACTTGCTATAGTTATACTAACGGTTAACTTTATGGAACACATATAGGGCCTGATTTTAAAAAAAATGTTTCAATGAGAAAGTCCCATTGTAAGGCGCTTTTCTAAATAAGGCCTTAGACGTCTTTGAAATGGTTATCATCGAGGATGAAATTGGAGTAACGTTTAGCTCTCCCTTTCCTTACTGGCAAGTCAAATCAGAGGAACATTTGGAAGTAACAAACATGCACATGGAAAGACAGTCAAGAAACGGTAACATACCATACTTGGGTACAATAGAGAGAGAAATGTTAGAGAGGGAAGAGCAGAAGCTGCGCAATCCTGGTCCATACGAAAGCTAGCAGAGAAAACAAAGAAAGGAGCCAGGTGATTACAAGGCAATTCATGTGTCTGCTGCTGTAGGAGGAAGACAATAACATAGCATCGAGGCATAAGCGCCACACATACATAATCTGAACTGCAGCACCTAGATGCCTGTGCACATGACTTGCCTGTACATCCTGTGCTTGCACAGATGGTATACTCTTTCAATTCTTCATTATGAAATGTGCCAAGATGACCCTGCTATAATGTATTGTTGCAGCAAGTGTTTCTATTTTTTGGTCAAGTGGCCGCAATGATTTTTTATGTTCAATAGGGCTTCTGAACCATTATCCAGATATCGATTCTCTACTGTTGTTAATTGTAATTTCGAGAAATCTTAAGATCACTCAACATTCTCAGCACCAGAACCTAATTTAATCCTGCCCAATTTGTTTCTGAAGGATGAAGACCTGAGTCAACCCTGCAACATACTTGTACTTGCAAAGTTTAGGCCAGTCGAATGCAAGAGGCAGACAGGTAACTTATAAATTATGCACCCAATGCACATCGTAATGCACGATGATTGTTAGCGAAAACTGGATGTTTAAACCTTTAAACATACTGCTTCACATCCTGCATGATATATTAAGTTTGTGGGATATGAGGGTACATTTAGTGAAGTTTCCTTTCCTGGTGCGATATATGCCTGAGAGAATATCTTTTTCTCTCAGATACTTTCTCGAATAAGTGGAACCTATCAGAAACGTAGACAAAACAAATGTATACTAGCTGTTCCCAGCATAACATACGCCATTCTAGCGTATCTTAAAGGTCAATATCGGTCAGTAATTGATAGCTTCACTTCTGTCCCCCTTCTTAAATATCTGAATTATCGCTGATCCCTTCTAGGAAGGGGGCGTGGGTCCCTGTGACTTATTATGGTCATTGAAAGGGCTAAACGTATCAGATGGAATGAGAGGTATGCGTGGTATAAGAACTATCTAAGTTCCATCGATCACACAAGCATCTAAATGTGTCTTTGTAGATGCGTAAAATGTCAACATTGTTCCATTGCAGAGTCTCTGTGATGGCACTGAATCTGCAACTGGCCACTCAACGATCTCGGTCCTTGGCCCAGCCACTCTTCCCTGCACTGCCTACCTGCACTACGAGACTGTCTCTGTATCCTACAGCCCCTTCTCCTGGCACTTACCTTGCACTTGCCACCAGCTGGCCCTATTATTTATCTTGTATTCTACTAACCATGCACTGCACTCTCCTTGCACTTGCCACCAGCTGGCCCTATTACTTATCTTGTATTCTACTAACCATGTACTGCACTTCCCCTCTCCCCTTCCCCTTGCACTTTTCCCAGTCCCCCTACCCATGCACTTGCGCGATCTGAATGACACCTGGCCTAGTAGGATCGTTGTCTGTTCTCCCCTTGTTCCCCCCCCTGCCCCGTCGCGCCTTGAAACACTTGTGCATAGGCGCGTTACAAATGCCATACCATATCACATAATATCATGGGATAAAATGGCATAGTAGCATAATTACAGCACCTATTTTGAGTTTTAGCTCCTGAGGAGGCATTCATCCTACAGCATTTTGCTCTTTAGAGACTGAAACATTGAGCCAGTAATTAACTGTTCATTAACCCTGGAACCGCTGTGCCCTGCATGAAGAGAAGTGGGAGTGGAAAGAAGAAACTTCTGAATGCTAATGATAGTCGATGTCGAAGGTGAATCTGACCTCGTAGAACCATGCTCATTCTATTTGGTGAAATGGTAGTTGTTCCAATTCCGAGACCAGGTCAACAGGTTCAGCCATTTCCGAAAGGTAGGGGGGCAGAGCATTTCCAGTCTTGTAAGATACATTTTTTGGCAATTACACAGCACACATTCAAGAATTTAGCAGCCCCTCTGGCTCCCTCGTCCCCCCAAGCCGCAAACAGTACCCCAAGCGGGTCAGGCTCGATGACAGCATCACAGATTTCACACAAAGTTTTCAGGATTTCCTCCCAGAATGGGGTTAGCATTGGGCAGGCACAGAACATGTGTAAGTGGCCTGCATCTTCCGCGCCACAACAAGGACACAGCCGTGGGTCGGAGCGGGCGCACCTGGAGAGCTTACGCGGGGTGTAGTAGAGCCTGTTCAGAAGTTTATACTGTATGGTGCAGTATTGGAAATTCAGGGAGACCCTATTAGTGTGAGAACCCATTTTCTCCCATAGCTGGTCCGTGAGTTCCATCTCCAGTTCGGAGGCCCAGTCGTCCCGCACCCTAGACAGTTGCAGTGCAGCAGTTGTGAGAAGGAGTTTATATAGTGATGATACCACCCCGCGGGCCCCGCCCGAGTTGGCGATGTACAAAATCCCAGGGGAATCAGGGGGCTTGTGGGGAAACTCGGGCCACATATCGCAGCAGTTCCAATGGTGATCCCGAGTGACCCGATTTCCAGGTCTGTGGTGTGTTGAATAGCCCATCCGGGTAAAAGTCGGTTAGGGCTAGGTACCCCAGGGACCGCCAATGCCGTGCATATGCCATTTCGGTTATAGGTTCTAGTCCGGGGAACAGCCATGCGGGGAGCCACTTGTAGTATGGGCGTTCCTCCACACCTGCTGCAAATATCTGTTTCCAAGCCGATATGGTGGTCTGGACTGGGTCTATGCTGAGTCTGGTTGATATTGTTGATGTAGGATCAAGGTCATTATATTGGTGCCAGAGGCTGCAAGGGCCTCTAGCTTGACATGCGGGCGAGGGGGAGGCCCAGGGTACCAGTAGGTGGCAAACTGCGCCTGCGCGGTGATCCAGTATCGCATCAGGTCAGGGGCAGTGAACCCGCCTTTCTCATAGGGGAGAATCATTGCAGCCCATTTTTTCCGCGCCGCACCAGAATGCCACAGGAACTGAGCGCACAGCTTGTGTAGATCAGCAAAGTACCTCTTGGCAGACCATATGGGAACATTTGTGAATGTGTACAACAGTTTGGGGAGTAAAATCATTTTAACCAGTGATAATCTACCCGCCAATGATAACGGGAGAGAGCGCCAACGCGCTATCTTGGACTCCACCAGTTCTGTCGTTGCCAGGTAGTTGTTGGCTAAGAGAGCTTCTTTGGTCAAGGACACCTGGACTCCCAGATATTTAATCACATCGGGAGACCACTGTAGCGGATACTCCGTGACAGGTTGAATCGTGGAGCCCGTGAGGGGGAAGAGTTCGGATTTGGCATAATTGATGGTGAATCCAGAGTATGTACCGATACGAGTGATGTCGCGCAAAAAGGGGTCGAGGTGGAGATCAGGGTTTCTGACGTACGTCGTCTGCATAAAGTGAAATAATCTCAGGGGTACCCTGTAGCCGTAACCCTTTACGTGATTGGCGCTCCCTGACAAAGTCCGCCATAAGCTAAATGGCCAGTGCGAACAGGATTGGGGAGAACGGGCATCCCTGGCGGGTGCCTCTGGATAGAGGGAACACGGCAGACGTTTGAGAGTTGACGCAGACCCTGGCGACCGGAGAGGTGTACAGCAGTTTGATATCTGCAATCATCCTAGGCCCATGCCCATGGTCTCCAGGACCAGCCACATGTACCTCCAAGACACCATGTCAAAGGCCTTCTGGGCATCCAGGGTGACCGCAACTGCACTCACGTCCTGATCGATTTGTGTCAGGACGTTAAGGAGCCTCCTGATATTGTGTGATGTGGATCTCCTGGGCACAAAACCGACTGGCGATTGTGCATGTGCATTTACTTTTCATGAAAACTCTGTAGGAGGGATTCTTATAATGTTGACCAAAAAGTGTGAAGGATCATTTGAATAAATATCATGAGCTAATCAGCGCATTAAGCAATGCATTGATATAAATAGCATTCTATTATGAAGTTCTATCCAGTATACTAAGCAACTCATGCATAAACTTAGGCAGTGTGTGCAGTATACATGATGAAGTTGCAATATTCATAATCTAACATGTAATAAGTAGCTAATAAAACCCACTTAATACATAATTACACTTAATATCGACAAAACACAAAGAGACAACAACACATACAAATATGAGTATATACAGGGACAGAGAAGTAAGCCAAAAAGCAGAAGTAGTAGCAGAAAGAGTTCATAACCTAACTGATTATCTTTATGCAGAGACATGATTGCTCTGTTTCAAAGGTGCTACTTACTGTATGTATGTGTATCAAATTATGTCAGTGAAACCTAAGGAAAGGAGTGTGAGTACAATGTATACAAATATGAGCATATACAGAGAAGGTATAGTAATAAAAATAAAACTCTAATGGTTATCTTCATGCACAGAAAGGATTGCTCTCTTTCAAGCCTGTGTCTTCTGCTATATATATGTTTCATATGATATGACTTGACCCTAAGTCTACAAATATAGTACCTTTTCAATGTTTACTTCCTGACTGTTACTGAAGAAAACTATGTGGCTTAGATATGTCAGTAAAGGAAAAAAAAGGGTGAGCCAGCCATGTGATGTCATCAGTGATGTCATCAATGACATTTGTGATGTCATCTTTGATGTCCTGGGTGTTAGTGTTAGCAGTGCATGGTGTCGCGAGTTATGGTTGCTTATCTTACCATAACTGCCGAATTTCAGGGGTTTTTTGATTTTACTTTGAACCATAACGTCCCTTTAACAACGTTTTTTTTACTGAATTTCATAGGTTTTTAGTAGCCCAATTTAACCATAATGTCCCTTTAACAAAGTTTTTTTACTGAATTTCATATGTTTTCAGTAGCACAACTTAACCATAATATCCCTGACTTTATATACATGTAACATAGAACATACTGAACCACTAGCTAGTGATTTCCAGGTCCGCGGACTACCGCCATGTCCGCGGACATATCGAAAATCTGAGCGTGGTGAATGTAAATTTAAATAGTGTGCCCCATTTCCCCTTTGAGGTTGGCTCTGAAAAGAGCCGGGTTTCTTGGGGATTTTTGCAGATGCTTGACAGACACCTGTTATTTTGTATTTTTTATTTTTCTTACTTTACTTCTAAAATCTTCACATAACCTTCTCCAAAGCAACCCTTACATTCCAAAACAGAATGGCATTTCCCATAAAAGATAAGGAAATACCATCTTCTTTAAAATAAACAGCATTACTGGAATCAATATTCTCATTATTACAGAAGAACATACCAGCTCTAAGCATGAAGGCACACATGCCTCGGTTGATTACACACCTAGCATTGTTTTGCTGAGGATAAAAAACTGAACTATTGTCCCATATTGCCCTAGGTACTAATCCAGAAATAATTACTTTGGCATTTGGAAGGATGTTCATTACTGCTTGAACCAAGTGTTCCAAATCTGCCAACAAAGTAGGGGCACTGACATAGCCCAAATGGAAAGCGCCATAGTGCAAAACTACCACATGGGGACGGTTGATCCTGCCCATATCTTCACAAACTTGTACAATACCCTGTACATTGCAATCAGGCACAGTGCTCCACACCACCTCCACTCCTTTAAGATCAAAATTCTTTGCAACATGCCTGCATTGAGCATACTGTTGTAAACCATGAACAAACATATCTCCGAGCACCAACACCCTGAATTTCTCCACTTCTGCCATCTTCACTACACACAGTCTCTTTGAACACAAATCCACAACCTCAACATCTGACTGGCTGATCCCTACAGTTTTCTTTCTATGCTGGATTTGCTGGAAAACCCCGGATGTAGCACGCCCTGTCCGGAGACCGCATAACTCTTAGACAGCCCTTCTACCATTTCCACTTCATTCTCTGTGCCATTCCCTCATTGGATACAGCTAAGCAGGCACACAATACGGAGAAGGTCCTCAGAACACCCCCATTTTGTATATTTTCGAACATTTCAGGACACCGCGAGTGTTCTTAGAACACATTCAACTTGCCAGCGAACAATACGGACAACGTCCTCAGAACACCCCCATTTTCTTTATGTACGAACATTTCAGGGCACCGCGAGTGTTCTTAGAACACTTTCAGCTTGACAATGAACAATGCAGCCACAAACAAAGCTCGACTACAGAGACGGCGGTTACCCAGCATCCTAGATAGAAATCAGTTCTCATCTCTAACAACCTGGGACTCATTTTGTGAACCAGACCAGAGACCTCCTGTCCTAATATTGGACAAAACCCACTGGCCAGAGACTCATCCAGATTGTGGCCCTATACAAAATATACCACGTTAGTCATGACGCTTCAACTACCCTAGGTGCCTCGCACTTCACCAACCACTTCGTGTTTTCTTTTTAAAACAAATCCCCCAGTCCTGAAGACAGTCCGGTGAAACTGCCAGCAGGTTCCACTACCTCATTCGCTGGTTCTTCCATCTACTCACCGTACCAGAAACACCTGAACTTTGTGTGTGTCGACAAGTTTTCATACTGCCATAACATTAGCAGTATATGCAATCATAATCACCATTGTTGTACTAACCCACCCATGCGTATCATTACAGCATAACTTTGTACAAACTTATTGTTTTTCTTGTGCCAAGAATGGAATACTTTACCTTTCGACTCTTGTAAAGGTTTTTAATTGTGCAAATCTAATAAATCGTATTCTTTAATGTTTGAAAAAGATATCCTTATCTTTTGGTGTTTATGTTATGAGCTAACTGATATGTGCTAAATTAGCTCCATTGTGACCTTTTTTTCCTACTGAAAGCGTCAATGACTAGGGTAGCTGTTGACTCCGATTATTTTCCCAATGAACAATACAGACAACGTCTTCAGGACACCCCCTGCGAACATTCCAGGATCCCACGAGTCTTCTTAGAACACTTTCAACTTGACACCAAATCCATTCTGTTTATTTACGAACATTTCAGAACAGCCGTGTTGTCCAAATAAAAATCGAACACAACAAAAGCGTCTAGCACATAATATCTCATACTCCCCCACCCTCCACCCTCCCCAAACACTCTTACACTCTTACACACCAACACACTGCACTAAATACAATTTTTAATCCAAGTTTCACCGCGGTCGTCCGCGAATGCAAGATGGCGGGCGCCACCGAAAATCTGACGTGCTCCACGCCCCACGCCGTCCAATCAGTGAACACGTCGGATGTCCACGGACATCGTGCAAGCCGCTCAGCCAATCAGGGCACTGTCCGCGGAGCGAACTGGGAAGTCCATCCACGGAGCGAACGGAGATATCACTAATTTTTTTGCCTTACATTTTGGTCATTTTTAAAAAAAACTAGTGGACGGATTTACAACAAAATTGCAAAAGCATGCTTTCGGGACCAAGCCCCCACTCCTGCCGCAAATATGGTGTAAATCCGTCCAGCGGTTTGGGCTGTAGGCGTGCGCAAAGTTTTTTCCCATTATGTCTATGGGAAAAAACAAAAGTTTTGGGACCCCCCTATAACTTTGCCCCCCCTGGACCAAACCTCTCCAAACTTTGCAAAAAAAATCCAGAGTGGGCCATATATATTTTATTTTGCAAAGTTTGGTAGGATTCGTCCAGGGGGAGCGAAGTTATAAGCCACCCAAAAAATGCTCTTCCTATGGAAACACCAACTTAACCATAACTACATGGACGCTGCCGCGTCCATGTAATATATATATATATATATACTCAGTGAAAAAACTTAGTTAAAGGGACGTTATGGTTCAAAGTAAAACCGAAAAACCCCTGAAATTCGGCAGTTATGGTAAGATAAGCAACCATAACTCGCGCCACCGTGCACTGCTAACACTAACACCCAGGACATCAAAGATGACATCACAAATGTCATTGATGACATCACTGATGACATCAGATGCGTATGTACTTTTCATGAAAACTCTGTACAAGGGATTCTTATAATGCTGACCAAAAACTGTCAAGGATCAATGGGATAAATATCATGAGCTAATTAGTGCATTAAGCAATGCATTGATATAAATAGCATTCTATTATAAAGTTCTATCCAGTATAGTTAGCTACTCAAACAGAAACATAGGCAGTGTGCGCAGCATACATGATGAAGGTGCAATATTCATAATCTTGCCATGTTGAATAGTGAAAAGATAACTGCTTTCTTATTAGAGTTTTGCGTACTGTGAAGGTACCGTAATTAGCACCAAGGTCCCTTTGCGGGTCCAATCCTTTATGGCTGGTAAAACCAGCCGTTAAGGTGGGAGCCCACAAAGGGACCTTGTAATCAGGTGCTAAGGGATTACCGGTACCGGTACCCTTACCGGTACCGGTAATCCCTTAGCGCCAGGGTCGTAATGAGGCCCCTTGACTGTTACTGAGCAAAACCATGTGGCCTAGATATGTCAGTAAAGGAAAAAAATGGGGAGCCAGACATGTGATGTCATCAGTGATGTCATCAATGACATTTGTGATGTCATCTTTGATGTCCAGGGTGTTAGTGTTAGCAGTGCACGGTGGCGCGAGTTATGGTTGCTTATCTTACCATAACTGCTGAATTTCAGGGTTTTTTCGGTTTTACTTTGAACCATAACGTCCCTTTAACTACGTTTTTTCACTGAATTTCATAGGTTTTTAGTAGCGCAACTTAACCATAACGTCCCTTTAACCAAGTTTTTTCACTGAATTTCATAGGTTTTTAGTAGCACAACTTAACCATAATATCCCTGACTTCATATACATGTAACATAGAACATACTAACCCCCTCGTAGTGATTTTCATGTCCGCAGACTACCGCCATGTCCGCAGACATATCGAAAATCTGGTGAATGTAAATTTAAATAGTGTGCCCCATTTCCCCTTTGAAGTTGGCTCTGAAAAGAGCCGTTTTTTTTGGTTTTTTTACAGATGCTTGACAGACACCTGTTATTTTGTATTTTTTTCTTGGTTTTTTTTCTTACTTTACTCCTAAAATCTTCACATAACCTTCTCCAAAGCAACCCTTGCATTCCAAAATAGAAAGGCATTTCCCGTAAAAGATAAAGAGATGCCATCTTCTTTAAAATTAACAGCATTACTGGCATCAATATTCTCATTATTACAGAAGAAAATACCAGCTCTAAGCATGAAGGCACACATGCCTCGGTTGATGACACACCTAGCAATGTTTTGCGGAGGACAAAAAACTGAACTATTGTCCCATATTGCCCTAGGTAGTAATCCAGAAAAAATTACTTTCGCATTTGGAAGGATCTTCATTACGGCTTGAACCAAGCGTTGCAAATCAGCCAACAAAGTAGGGGCACTGACGTTGCCCAAATGGAAAGCACCATAGTGCAAAACTACCACATGCGGACGGTTCATCGTGGCCATATCCTCACAAACTTGTACAATTCCCTGTACATTGCAATCAGACACAGTGCTCCACACCACCTCCACTCCTTTCACATCAAAGTTCTTTGCAACATGCCTCCATTGAGCGTACTGTTGTAAACCATGCACAAACATATCTCCAAGCACCAACACCCTGACTTTCTCTACTTCTGCCATCTTCACCACACACAGTCTCTTTCAACCTCTCCTACTCCCCACTCCCACTCCTTCTCCCTCCTCTCAGACTTCCCCCTCCTAGCACTTACTCCTATCTTGTTCCTTGACTCTCGATAGCAGCTTGTCTGTCCCCCCTACCCCCACTTGTTCTCTTCCTCCCCCCTCCCCTACTTTCAAATTTGTCACCAACACTTTAGTTCAGTATCGTGCCTTGTTCTCCTTTCCCCTCCGTACCCTTGCCCCCCCTCCCACCCCTCCTCTTGTTACCACCTGCACTGCGTAAATTGTCGTCAGACATAGTAATGTTACTGCTTGCTTTGTTCTCCTCCTATCCATTACCTCTTGCCTTACTTGTTCTATGCACTTGCACTATCAGAAATGTCGACAGGCCTATTATGATAGTTATTTTTACATTCTGTACTGTTTCAAGGACTTTTGCTGAATGTAACTGTTTTTTCCTTTGTTCCCTTCCCTCCTTGAAGCGCTTTGAAACACATTGTGTATAGGCGCTATATAAATAAACTATCATATCATATCATAACACAAATCCACAACCTCGACAACTGATTGGCTGATCCGTACAGTCTTCTTTCCATGTTGAATTTCCTGGAAAAACCCGGATGTAGCACGCCCTGTCCACGAACAGCCACGGTGTCCACGGACAGTGTCCACTTTACTCTCTGTGCCATTCCCTCATTGCATACAGCTAAGCAATCACACAATACGAATAACGTCCTCAGAACACCCCCATTTTGTGAATTTTCGAACATTTCAGGGCAATTATCATTTCATTATTCAACATATTAACATTACAAATATTATACTTTCATCTTGTACTCTGCACACAATGCTATGTTTCTCCATTAGTAGTTCAGTATACTAGATAGAATCCCATAATACAATGCTATTTATATCAATGCATCGTTCAAAGCACTAATAACGGTATGATATTTATTGTAATATCCTTGACACTTTTTTCGCAACATTACAATAAAAATCCCTAGTACGCAAATTCCATGAAAAGTACATACACATGTGATGTCATCAGTGATTTCACCAATGACATTTGCGATGTCATCTTTGATGTCCTGGGTGTTAGTCTTAGCAGTGCACGGTGGTGGCGCGAGTTATTTTTCATAGCTTACCATAACTTGCGATTTTCAGGGGTCTTTCGGCTGTACTTAGAACCATAACGTCCCTTAAACAAACTTTTTTTAATATCACGCAAACAATATACAAACATGGCGTGCAAAAACCAACTTCTCACAGATGGCTTTACACAGAATGTTGCAAAGTAAGAATTTATGCTCGTTCACAGTGAAGGTCAGCTGCTTCCATTTTTTTCTCGGGCCCCGGAGAGGCTTACGAAGCGGACTATAAGGTTGTATTGTGTTTTGACCTTGACAGACAGAGATTGTGATGAAAGACTTCTCTTGAAGGAGTGTTGCTAAAAGGAAAGAGAAGATAAGGATGAAATTTCTGAAACGAAACCACTTTTATATATTATATCACTATGCGAAAGATCGTTCGCACACGCAGAGTCGTATTTTGGGACTGCACTACTCGTAGACAATGGAAATTGCAATTGTACTGTAAGTAACCCTTTAGATTATTTTATACCAAATATAATTACAATTGCGTAGCATTAAAGACCGCTCAAGTTGAACTTGTTCGTTCAAAGTGGCATAATGTTTTCTACCGCGCACTATCACCGCCAAATTGATCCCCTGTCGTTTAGAGGGCTCTGAAAAAAGCAGATGACACAGGGTGGGTTAATAGAAATAATTTAACCGGTCTATAGGCGGTCAAGCGCTCTACTCGCTGTGCCACTTCACTGTAGCCTGCCAAGTGGCACAGCGAGTACAAGGCTCGCTTTGACATCCATGCACAGCTTGCTAACGCAAGTTCGAATCACGGCAAGGCCAAACTCAGCCTTTCATCCTTCCATGGTCGATAAATGAGCACCACACACCGTGGGTAATAATAAGCACCGCTTAGATACCTCACGGTTCTTAGCGCTATATGAATGGGAAAATATTATTATTTTATTATTAACATACTCCGTTGCACTATCTTCGATAGCAAATAGTTTCACGCCCTAATAAATAAAATGATGAATTTTAATGAAGATCGGCTGGTGAGACTAATTTTTTTTTTTTAAAACAGGTATGTCGCCCATTTTGCCTATTTCACGATTTACAGACTCCAGCGGATGGGGTCTTCAACTGCCAGGTGCAGGTCCAAATATGCAACTTCATGACCCTCACCATTTTATGGGACAATCGCCAAGGACCAATATGCCCTTACGCAGTACTAGCAGCTACAAACAACATACCAACCAATAGGTTGGTCTAATGGCTCGTTGTTGGAGCAACCTTCCGATTATCAGAGCGACCATTTACTGCTTTTATCATAAACCAACAGCCTATCTACCGCAAAGGAATAACGCGTGGCTCAAAATAAACTTTTGCTGATCGACAGCAGAGACAATAGCAAATCGCTGAATATTCACTAAACATTTCATGTGTAATAAATGTACTTTACCAAATGTACAATCCTGCTGTTTACTTTTAAACCACAGTTTCATATTCCGAATTGTGGCGCACTGAGTTGTAAGCTGATCTAACACCCTCTGTACCGCAAAGGAACATTGCGTGCCTCAACATGAACTTTTGCGGATCGACAACAAAGACAAATGCAAATTGCTGAATATTCTCTAAACATTTGATGTCAAATAAATGTACTTTACAAAATTTACAATCTTGCTGTTTGCTTTTAAATCACTATTTCATATTCCGAGTTGTGGCGCGCTGTGTTGTGACATAAAATGTGTTGTCTTCCGGGTTCTGTGTAAAGTCACTTAGGACTGGAGAGGACTGGGCGCGTTTGATGATGCACCCTGTAACGTCACGAAGAGAGGCGGGTAATATGAATGCTTTGATAATATCAGGTTTAGGGGCGGGAGATATGATTTAGTGTCGCAAAAGCAAGTCAGCCAGGTCAATAGCGCCAGTCATAGAATTATCACATAATGTCGGCGCACACCAGCCGGATTTATCGTTTCTTTAGTGGACAAAAAGTCAGTTGACGCCCATAGGAAATTGTACTATTAGCGGACAAAAGGAGTGGTCTTAAAACACTTTCACCCTGACAACGAACAATACAATGTTCTCAGAACACCCCCATTTTGTGTAATTGCAACCATTTCGGGACACCGCGAGTGTTCTTAGAACACATTCAACTAGACAGATTACTATACGGACAGCGTCCTGAGGACACCCCCATTTGTGCATTTACGAACAATTAAGTACACCGCGAGTGTTGATAGCTCATTTTTACCTTCCTTGCAAACAAAAATGACACATACTCCGTCCTCTAAACACCCCACCATTTAGTTTATTTACAAAATGTCAGAACAGCCGTGTTCTCCGCAGACAAATCGAACACAACAAAAACGTCTAGCACATAAAAAAAACAAAACATACTCCCCCACCCTCCCCAAACACTCTTACACACCAACACACGGCACTAAATACAATTTTTAACCACATTTCACCGCGCTGTACGCGGTAGACGGCGAATACAAGATGGTGGGCGCCACAGAAAATCTGACGCGCTCTATGCCCCTCGCCGTCCAATCAGCGAACACGTCGCATGTCCGCGGACATGACGCAAGGCCATGGGCCAATCGGGGTGCTGTCCGCGGATAGAACAGGGAAGTCCGTCCGCGAAGCGAACACAGATATCAGTAATTTTTTTGCCTTACGTTTTGGTCATTTTATAAAAAACTACTGGACGGATTTACACCAAATTTGCTAAAGCACGCTTTCGGGACCAAGCCCCCACTCCTGCCGCTAATTCGGTGTAAATCCGTCCAGCGGTTTGGCCTGTGGCTGTGCGCAAAGTTTTTTCCCATCATGTCTATAGGAAAAAACACAAGTTTTGGACCCCCCTATAACTTTTCCCCACCTGGACAAATCCTCACCAAACTTTGCAAAAAAATTCAGAGTGGGCCATATACTTTTTTTTGCAAAGTTTGATGAGGATTCGTCCAGAGGGAGCGAAGTTATAAGCCACCCAAAAAATGCTCTTTCTATGGAAACACCAACTTAACCATAACTACATGGACGCGGTAAATATATATATATATATATATAGCATTGAAAAGACATTTCCATTTCCTGAGTGTTGATAAAGTGCTTAATACTATTCTACAGTGAAAACCATTATTAAAATCATCCAAAAGATTTTACTTTCACATTTCAGTGACTTTTTTATGAGCATCACCTATCGTTTTTACCATCTATTGGTAATCAGATTGATACGTTGAAAACATTTGAATACAGCTATTGTTAGAGGGGGCTTGTTTCCACTAGACAGGCTTGCCCAGAAGTCGGGTGTAGTCAGCCAGAGCTCATTATTTGTAAAGCCAGAAAATAATTGCAGCCTTAAATTCCGAAGGGCTGAATAGGCTATCAGCAGGTATTCTCAAACTTGAATGATGTCCTCCTGATTACATAATATACAGAAATAAGGTGAACGTATATATTGGATTTCATCTAAAGGGATCAAATTCAGTCAGAATCGCAAAAGAACTGAATCATTCAATATGAATTGGGAAACTTTTCCAAATATTTTGGCATTGATCCCATTAGTTTGTAAATCATGAAGAAGCTTTTATGGAGTTATAACTGTTCATCTTTTCAATAGTGTCTCTCCAATCCTTGCAAAAGAGAGCTCTTTTGGATTGGACTGGGTTAGCACTTAGCAGCTCAGATGCTTGATTAATCTGTACCAGGATGGATTCACTCAATGGCATGACATGTTTAACAGGATCTTATTATCCCCTAGATATACTATCTCTCATATATATTGGGTTTCATCTAAAGGGATCAAATTCAGTCAGAATCGTAAAAGAACTGAATCATTCAATATGAATTGGAAAACTTTTCCAAATATTTTGGCATTGATCCCATTAGTTTGTCAATCATGAAGAAGCGTTTATGGAGTTATAACTGTTCATCTTTTCAATAGTGTCTCTCCAATCCTTGCAAAAGAGAGCTCTTTTGGATTGGACTGGGTTAGCACTTAGCAGTTCAGATGCTTGATTAATCTGTACCAGGATGGATTCACTCAATGGCATGACATGTTTAACAGGATCTTATTATCCCCTAGATATACTATCTCTCATATCTGAGTAAACTGAGTTGTTAGGTGAATTGAAAATGTTTTTATAAAAAGTGAGGATGCTCTAATTTCACCAATCAGTCATGGAAACTAGATCCAATTAATATCGCAATGCAGCGATTCAGAGACAATTCATCAAATTATTAGAGTGTTTCCATATAATACTTCAATAGTATCCCAATCAATATTATTTAGCTATATAGCAAAGTCAGGATTACTTTCACCCTGTCTAAATTTTATAGGGGCATCAATGAAACTGTACAGTAATTATTGCTGATTTCTTTCATTAGAGCAGCTAACGAGGTTGTGTTTTCTTTTAAACACATTTCAAGTAGTGACTTATTAGGTGCTGCATCTAATATAAACCCCAAGAACGTTAGGTGAGGGACCAGAGTCAGTGGAATATACCCAAACCTCCATTGGTATCCATAGGGATTCCTCAGGCTTCTAGCAAAGTGAATGATTTGTGTCTTGTAAGGATTCATTAATAATTCATTAACCGTTGCATATTTGCTAATGGCATCAATAAGGCGTTGTAGCCCCAATTGTGTGTAATCTAAAAGGATTACATCATCATCATAGCTTAACCAAAATATAGGTATATTCTGATTTTGCTGTGGGGCAAATGAGGAGTCAAATAATGAATCCTCCAAATCAGTGAGGTAAAGGTTGAACAGACAGGGAGAAAGGACACAGCCCTGCCAGATACCTCTACAGGTGGCAAATTCTTGAGATAGGTCTCCCTGGCTGTACAACCTTACATGTAAGTTAGTATCTGTGTGCAAATATATTAGAGTTGCTAACAATTGTCAAGGAGACTTCAGTTTTTCAATTTTTGCCATAACAATTCTCTCTTTATAGAGTCGAACACTTGTGAGAAATCCACTGCTGCCATGTAAACCGGAAGAGCATTACCAGGGCATGCATTTTCCTTTCAACAATTAATGATAAAGCCATTTAATGATGTCCCCATTCCTTCCCTGAATTCAGTTAACAAACGTCCTAATTCTTCCTACTGAATCAGCCCACTGTTTTAATTCCTGGAGAATAATGGATGCAAAAATCTTGCTCTGCGCATCAATAAGGGCTATTGGGCTGTAGTTTATTGGACTCCAGCGGACAATCGTCTTACAAATGGGGATTATAATTGATCTTTTCCAGGTTTTAGGTGTAGATTTGGTACGTATGATGTCGTTAAACAACAGAAACAACACATTAGGCCAAATAATTGGGCCACATTTAAAAATGTAATTACTCAGGCTATTCAGTCCAAAGGCTCTCGAGTTGGACGATTTTTTAATAAAATATTTGACACCTTCATTCCCTTATTTTAAAGTCGCTTTGATCCTATATACTGAGCATTTATCAAGGTGTGTGTGGGTATGTAAATATATAGGAAGTGTTTCTCCCATTTTTCCTCTTCTACGAGATTGCATTGGACATCCTTTTGCTTCCAATTTATCTTGTTAACGAGGCTCCAGAAATGTAAGTCGCTTTCATATTTTATG
Organism: Ambystoma mexicanum; assembly: GCF_040938575.1. NCBI lineage: Eukaryota > Metazoa > Chordata > Amphibia > Caudata > Ambystomatidae > Ambystoma > Ambystoma mexicanum. The sequence goes on from NC_090932.1 coordinate 608,569,000, forward strand.
AGTTATTATTACAGATAGATCTCATAAATCAATCAGAGGATATCATTTTAAGCTTGCTTTCCAGAGATATATGTCTAAATACGTCACTCACTTGTTTATTAAATGAACCTATATGAGACATCCGCTTTGCAATCCTTTTTCCCTTTGAGTTGACATATAAATTATCTAGGTCTCTATTAAGCTCATCCATAATTTTCATTTTAAAAACAACAATTAAAAAATCAAGGTCACTCAAGTTAGTATCCTAGATTTGAAAAGTGTTACACATGTCAAAAAATAACAGAGTTAAAAAATACATAATCAATAATCTTTTCTGGACCTTATTATGCCACGTGTCTTTTCCTGGTATTTCACCTCTGAAATTACCATTTGTCATTTTTAAGTTCCATTCTGCAAAGAACTCAATCATTTATCCCCATGGTCACACCCCATGGTAGTCAAGCTCTGGGATCTCTGAGACTATGTATTTTGTAATTTGTGAATTGATAGATTATCACATAACTATTGATGTATGTAACCATACTTCTTGCAGTAATATTATATGGTAGCCACTGGGAGAAACCTGAGGGTATTCTCCCAAGTGGAGCTCGAGAATCCCTTATCCAGGGGGTCAGGGAAGGGCTGATACTCTCAGATGCCAACCCTGGGCGTGGACCAGTGAGGTAGGATCACCTGGGTAGGAGAGCCCTCGGATATACTTGGGAGAATGCCCCAGGTGAGGCATGGTATGACATCAGAGAGGAAGAAAGAGAGGAGGACGAGATCCCTAAACTCTTTATGGTTTATAATACATCTGCCTTGCTTCCGACCAATTAAAACTATCCCGTCCAGATCCAACAACCCCTCTGTGCATAAACAATCCTCTAAGGTCCCAAAACCAGTTGCACCCAAAAAGTATATATCCCAGAATCCCTGTTTCCCTGTTACGTACACAAATACTCCCGATCCTTTTTTTCACATCTCTCTGGTTGTTCATTCCCGACCGCCCAGTCCACATGGACTAAACACTACCATTCCCATAATCCCTCCTGTTCCATTCACAATAACAATCCCTGTCATTCCTGTCTAACTCACAAATCCTATCAATCTCACCTTTCTAAGTTTATCAAACCCCCTGGTATAAAATCAATATTTCCATATGTATCCTTTTCCCCATCCTACCTTGCAGAATACTTAGAAACTCTACCTTTCTCCTTTTCCAACCTGAACACTTTCTTACACTGTAACAGACAAAGGACTAATAATAAACCTGTTTACCCGGCATGTCTCGACGCAAGGGTCAGGCAGAGTCAGGCAATTGACCTAAATCACACACACCTGACGGCCCTTTCCTTTCCCCACAGCGATACAATGTGGAGCAAGAGAGCACAGTACGAGCAAGTCAGACCGCACAACGTGAGAGCTAACTCCGCACCTCAGTTCAAGAGAAGGCAAAAGACGGCACGAGTCAAGGGGAGAAGTGACCTTGCCCTTATCGAGAGAGATCCTTGAAGCCTCAAGAGAAGAAATTGTAATGCAGCAAACAATAGCCAGTGTGTGTTGCAGCAGTTGTCAACGGTACCCGGATGCCTTCTCTGCTGATAGCCAAGCCGGGGAGATGCATGGCCCAATGGTACAGGCATTGACTCTACAAGATACAAGGTAAGCTGGTCAGTCGAAGGGAAAGCTGATAAGAACTGAACTGTGTTGAATGAAAGTCGCAAAGTGGCCATTTGAAGGAAGTTCAAAGAACTGTGAATTATAAAAGGGAAAACAAGCTGCAGAGGGAACCGGCAACATGTGGGTGCTAACTTGAGAGAATCAGGTCAATCCCATGTTCAGTAAAACTACTGATAACAGAAGGCCGTAGGAGAGCCGCCAAGATAGGTCAAAGTGGTCATACAGGAGGTCGCGCAAAATCCCTGTACAGTCGAAAGCCTTTAATCTAAGAACTGAAAAGGAAGTACGGGAAGTGAATCCCACTTCGTGAGAAAGCAAGGGAAGTGAATCCTACTAACATTGAAAGCAAATGTGAATGTGAAGTTGGCAAGAGTGAACCCGGAAGAGGGATGCTGATGAAGAGGGGGCAAAGTCTAAAGTCCCAAGAAACAGTGTGTTGACAAACCTGAACCTAGTAGAGGGATGTCCACGGTGAACTGTTTATAATGACATTATGATTGGTGAATGCTGGAAAATACATAGTGAACTCGGTGGATGTAGGCTGAAAGCAAAGAGGGGTCTGCGCCCGGAAGAGGGGGACACAGGGGGGAAGCCATCACCCGAGAAATACATAGAACTGAATTTTGTATTTGTTAGTGGTTTTTTTGTAAACCTATCAGGCCCTCAGACCCAGGAGACTCAACCACTGAAGGTCTTGATATTGAGATGAACTGTTTTAAGATCCAAGCCTGGAAGAGTGAGATCCAGGGGGTGAAAAGCAATCACCCAACACCGCGAGAAGCAAGGATCAGTGCCCTGAAGAGGAGACCCAGGGGTCAAGAATCCTCACCCTAAGTAAAACCAGGAAACAAACTTTCATTTTGTTGAAGGAACTTTTGTTTATGTTATTTGAATGCATCAGGCCCTCGAAAAGGCAAGAGATTTTCAAGAGAAACAAGGCTTGGCCATCAATGGCCCTGAGTGCTGCAAGCAGAACTGTCATCTCGTGCTGGGGAAACCTGAGTGTGTACTGTGTTCCAAGATCCCACCTTACCCCGTGCTCAAGCTACTGCATCCTGACATATTATTTGTGAACACTTCTTTCTATTCTTGAAAACTATCCCACACCCTGTTGTATTAGTTGTAAGGTTTGGCAATAGGTTTCTTAGTATAGGCACTTCTTATTTTGACACAATGTCACTCAGACTGCCTTATTTTCATTGGATGGTTGATGCTTGCTCCCATCTTAGCTTTAGGTTTAGATTAGGCATTTTTTCAACCTACATACAGTTTAATAAACCCCCTTGAACTGTAAGCACTTGTGTCTGTCTTTACTGTTGCCACCAAGAGTTCCTTTCAGCACTCAGTATCACGTGTGACCCTTCATTATGTAAAATGTTCCATGATAACAAGGACAGACTGTGTTCACTTATTCCATTGTTAAAGGCATGTGCCCCTGTCTCCCAATGTTCTAAAGTCTTGTGTCAAATTGTGGGCTAACCACAACCCGATATCTTGGTTCTTTTTAAGGGCACAGGGAACATTAACTAATTCCACGGAGCGAGAAGTTGACAAGCCCCCTTGACATCTAACATTCAGGGATTTTCCGCTCCAGCCTTTAATTGTAGCTTAGTCAACTTGTGCCCTTTTTGCCATTCTATGTAAAAAGGTGATAGCCCATTTCTCTTATTGCTTCAGATTCCTCTAACACCGTTTTAAGGACTGTGTTGGATTTCAGTGCTAACTTTAGCAATACAGTATTTAAAATCAATATTTTTTGATGTTAGAAGACAGAGGCATGGGACCTCATGAAACAGTTTTAAAGTATTGTACTATTTAGTATACTCAAATTATTTGTTTCTAAAAGAAATTACAATAAAAGCTGTTGTGTCAAATACTTTATAGCAGGATTCCTATTGTTTTCGGTATTCCTGACAGTAAAAAAATCTTTACTGCCTATATTGTTAGTTATATTCGAGTAGGTAGGGGGATTGAATGGACATTAACGTCCACAATGTCCGACTGATTCCACCGGATAAACGATATGAGGAGATTTATATTCCTTATTTGTATCAATGATCCTTATAAAAGGAGAAATACGTAGAGGTGAATCTGAGTGTGTTATAATTGTCAGGAGTTGGTCTGTGATTTCCACAGCCATCTGTTTTGTACCTTTTTGTTTATCAACCACTTTCTTTGCATTACTCTTGGTGGCCAATGTGGAATTATTTGAAGATTCTCCTTGAGAGTTAACTGGCATAAAACCTGACCCCTCACCACACCCGTTATTTGCTGCCTCTTTAGTAAGGTGCAGGTTTTGAAAGAACTTGTGTGAATTTGTCTTATTCGTGCCGCCTTTTCTTCCATTCTTGGAGTCTTTTGTGGCTTTCTTATGTGGTTTAGGGGAGTGGTCAGAAGTCGATATTTTATTGTTCAACATATCTATCAGCTCAGAATGTTTAATTGTATTTACTCAGGGGGGTAAACCTCCCTGTTCAGATGATTTGTCTGATTGTTAATCTGGTGTTATTACTGTATTAACTGAGTAGGGGCCACTGTTAGATTTCTTCAAAGATGTATCAAGAGTTTCCAATTTGAGTTTTATTTCACATATGGCTAGAGTATGTGCTTTCAGTTCAATCTTGATATCATCATATAGGGAGACAACAAGCTCAACACAATATTCAATGCTGAAATGGATGACACTTAACTTTATATTATTTTCCAGATCTTTTAGTGTGTGATGTAGATGCAGTAGGGAAATTGAGCTCACTGAAGATAGTGAATCTGCATTGGAAAAAGAGTGATGCTCCATTAAAAAGGATGACATGCCATTATAAGTAAACAAGTGTGTCGAGCCAGGACTAATATTTTTATTTAGTGCGTTGTTAATGAGGTGGTCACCATTTGGTCTTTCATGCGATAGATTCATATCGAGAAAGGTGATATCCTTAATATAGTTAATTTCTGTCTGAGGCAGACTTTCGTTGGATCGCGCAGACCAATACTAGTTCCAGGTGCTGGGTAAAAGTCTCTTATCTTCGTATGGATCAAAGGCCTTTTTGACTTTTTAGTAGGGCATACACTAGCTTATGTATTTAGACAGCTAGTGATAGAGTGTGTAGCCTTAGGACTTGTGACTTGTGATCTCATTCATAGCTGGGGTAGCTTGGGAGTGGATAGCCAAGGTATGAGGAGATGAAGGAGCAGATTGTTTTGCAGCCTTTGAAGCTGAATCATCTGTTTTCTTGTCACACTCCAGCTCCGTCTCTGCAGTAGACCAAGTGGTTCTGAAGGCCTCTTCATCCTCCATTGCTATGGGTTGTATAGGGTGAATATAAGGGGTCAGTAAACAATCATCAGGGACTGACTTACTCCTGAGATTGTGCATTATATGAATATTTCTTTACCTTGGTATATCATAGGAGACAGAAGGAACCCATACAAACACCTCTAACCGCCTTTAACTGACTTCAACTGCAGCACTCAGTGGTGCTCTGTGCTCAGAAACACTTTTACATTATTTGGTACCAAGTTTGGCTTCAGAACCCTACATGGAACTATCAAACTGAATCCCCCATTGTCTCTACCTGGGAAGACCTTCAATGAACAGCAGATGCGTTGGGCTGTGCCACACTCCTCCGCCTCCACCTCTCAGCAGCCTTCAACACGATCAACCACACCATCATCACGAACAGACTCTTTGACCTAGGCATCATGGACTCCGCCCTCAAACGGATATTCTCATGCCTCTATGCCCAATCCCAATTCGTCTTTATCCATCCTTTCTCCTCTGCCCCCTGCCCCTGTCCAGTCCCATACAGAGCCTGCCTTTCTCCTCTACTATTCAACCTCTACCTTTCACCCCTCCCCACTCTCATCTGCTCCCACAATCTCACATGTTACAACTATGCTGATGACACTCAGATCATCCTCAAGATTTCCAACTCTCCCTCCTCATCCCTACCAGACCTTGCATCTTGCCTCTCAGACATTGACCAATGGATGACGAACAACCACCTGCTCCTCAACCCCAGAAAAACCAAAATCCTAATCTGCGTCAAAAGAGCTCTCCTTCACTAACTTAACCAGTGGCCACTGCATCCCCCTCAGTCAAAAACTTAGGGTGCAATTTTAGCTTGGATATGACCCTCTCGCGTCACTTCAATGCAGTCTTCAGATCATGCACCTTCCACCTCTGCATCCTCAAGCAGATCTTTCCATATCTCTCCTACCCCAATAGAGTCACTGCAATTATGGCAATCATCCTCTCGTACATTGAATACTCTAACTCCCTCTAACTGAGCATGCCTGCATATCAACTCAGAAAGCTCCAACGGATCCAAAGCTCTGCAGCAAGGATCCTCATCACACTCTCCCCCAGAGAACACATCTTCCCTGTGCTCAGGTTGTAGATATTGTTGTTTGTTCAGTTAACTCATTTTCTCTCTTTGCACACAGCGCCTTCATAACTTAGTGGAAGGCACAGACTCATTCCACACTCACATACAGCACAAACACTATTGCATAACACCTCTGCCATAAGAATGAAGCTACCTTCAATGACAAAAGTTAGAACGGTTGCTTCTTACATACTTCTACATCTCCTTAAACACAATCCCTCCACAGTTTAGTTCATAGTTTACCTTTGCTGTGCCCATCCACATGCCATTCAGACATGGGTGAGCAGGGTCTTGGACACCCTCACATAACTTTAATGGCTTTAATGTGCACACGCATAATAACACCTACCACTTCTCCCAAATTTGAACTCTGGTTCCACTGAGGGCATTCAATCAACCGTGCATTGGAACCATAATTATGGTGAAAGGCACTATACAAATGACTAAATGAATGAATTAATGTAACCAGTGTCACAGCGAACTGCGCCCTGTCTCCAAAATGAGGAGCATGAGGAAAAGGCCTTCTCTCTCGGCAGCTCCGCTGCAATCACCTGACCAGCTGCTACCAGGAACAGCTGTTGGAAACATGGAAGCGACGCCCGAGGACTCCAGCGTGCCCCCAGCCTCCAGTCAGCTATGTATGCACATGCGGTCTCACCCGCGATCAAAATGGCGGACCGAGTTGCCGTGGAGACCCACAACAACACGATCCACCCCAAAAGCTTTGCTGCTGCCGGCCCGTGTCCGGATTGGGTGCCCCCCCTGCCTGTGCCTCCCCTCCTGCCTTAAAGGGAGCGGGAGATCACCGGCAGGCAAAGCCCTTCTCCTCTCTCTGCAGCTCTGCTGCAATTGCCTGATCAGTTGGTACCAGGAACAGCTGTTGGAAACAAGGAAGCGATGCCGGAGGACTACAGCGTGCCCCCAGCATCCAGTCAGCCCATGGATGCACATGCGGTCTCACCCGTGATCAAAATGGTGGACTGCGTTGCCGTGGGTCCCACAACATCACAATCTGCCCCAGAAGCTTTGCCACCACCGGCCTGTGTCTGGATTGGGTGGGCCCCCCTGCCAGCGTCTCCCCTCCTGCCTTAAAGGGAGTGGGAGAGCGCTGGGAGGCAAAGCCATGCGGAGAAGGCCTGAGGAAAAGGCCTTCTCCCCTCTCTGCAGCTCTCCGCTGCTCAACGCTGCCACGTCGGAACTCTTATGCTGCGTCCAGGACCTCTGAAGCCTTGGGAGCCCAGACTCTTTGCTGCTTGCCTGCCACCAGTGTGGAGCCCAGCCGATTCGACAAGGTAAGGAGTCCTGCCCCCCTGCCCTGAGACTCACGAGGCTTCGCTTGCGCACGCATGTAGCGCAGTCCCCATCACAGCCTCAGCCCACAAGCGCCCAGAATGCACGCCTACCAAGCAGATGTCCGGGCCCTGCCCGTAGCACAAGCGTGCACCCTCCCATACCGCTCAGACACAAATCCCTTACTTTGACCAGTATGCAATGCATCACGAACCTTATGGATCTTAACCAAAAAACTATGACGCCGGACCACTATTACCTAATACGCAAAGCTCACCAAACAAAGACCTCCAGCCCCATCCCACTGATCACTAAACTTGTGGCCATTGAGCCCACCCCCACAGCTCACCTCATCTTGACCAGAACCTCACTCGCCCCTGTCCCCATTGTAAACTACAATGCCATGAATGCCACTGTATCTATGTCTGCCACTCCTGAAAATGGGTGCCCCAATGCTAATACTGTGATGCCACATTCTTCCACCCCTATTATGAACTGCAATGTCATGAATGCCACTGTATCTGTGTCTGCCACTCCTGAAAATGGGTGCTGGAGATTTCCAGGCTTCCCTCACTCACCTTCTGACAAATAACCTCAAGAAGTCATCCAAAGTCATCCTATTCAGTGACATTAACCTAGGCCTTAACGACACCAAGGACCCAGCAACCAAGTCGCTTAACTCTGCCCTTGAGTCCATAGGGTTCAGGAACTCTATTTCTGTCCCCACCCACACCCTAGGCAGAACCCTGGATTGGGTTGCCCAGCATAACTGCCCACTCCTCATCAGAGGCAATACCCCTACACCATGGTCCGGCCACCACATTATCACATTCAGCATCCCCACCACCTACTCCTCCCCCCATCCTCCTCAGCCCCAATTAATCATGCCAAAACTAAATCCTTTGAATCCAGGATCTCCAAAGCCAAATCTAATACAAAAGAAACCTTCTCCATCTTCAGAGAATTAGAGACTCCTACCCCTGCATCCCAGAACCTCACTAAGGATAAAACATGGTGTGACGAAATCCAAGCAGCTATGCTTAACAAGCTGAACTTGCTTCAAACTAAAATACAAGACACTAAAGACTCACTCCCCAACTCTCCTACCCCCACCCCCTCTCATCCCCGGACTCTTCCATGATATTCTCATTCAAGTCCACACAGGAGAAAGACATGATCAACATCATGAGATCCATAAAGCCATCTAACTGTAAGGCTGACTCCTGCCCTGCCACAATCATCAAGGACTGTGCTGATACCCTCGCTCCATTCCTAACAGCCTTTGTCAATGCCTCCTTTGCCATGGGGAAAGTCCCTTCCTGCCTCAAGGAGCCCTGGGTCCGCCCCCTCTTAAAAAAACACCCTGGACCCCACCTCTACAAACAAATACAGGCCCATCACAACTGTTCCATTCCTACTCAAGATACTGGACAAAGCAGTCTACCTGCAGGTGCAACACTTCATTGAGGAAAACAAGCTGCTAGGACTATGCCAATCTGGTTTTCACCATAGGCACGGGACTGAAACTGCCCTACTGGATCTAAAAAACCAGATGGATGATGCCAGAGACCTAGGTAAACCAGCCCTAGTCCTACTCCTTGACCTCTCCGCAGTGGTTGACTCATAGACCACAATGTTCTGTGCCAATTGCCTCTTCAGCTGCGTACCATGCTAAGCTCATTAACGTAGTTAGACCATTTCTATCCAAAGATAACTGCACCAACATAGCCAGAGCCATTACTGGCTCAGGGCTAGACTATTGGAATGTACTTTTCTTAGGGACATCTACAAACAAAATCAGGAAAACTTTCAGGTTATCCAGAAAAATGCACTCCGCGCAGCCAAAGGCATCCCCAAAAGGGAACACATTAGGGCTGCCAGAAAATCAGCCCACTGGCTACCAATAAAAGAAAAGATAATATTCAAGACATTGACACTGACCCACAAGTGCATCCACCTCTCTGCACCTGACTACCTATCGCAAAGGATCCACCTCTCTACCGCCACAAGGCCAACAAGAACACCCTACGCTAACATGCTCTGCGTGCCCATGGTAAAGAAAGCAGGAGCAGGATCAGGTGGCACCAGCTTCCCCTACCTCGCATCCTCACACTGAAATGCCCTACCACCTTCCATTCGGGGTGAGGCATCCCTCATGGCTTTCCGAAAATCCATGAAAACGGCTCTCTTCGCCAGATACACACTATAATCATAATCACCTGCTCAGCCGGATAAGTTCAAATGTACTTATAAATCAATTATGTGCTTTAATGTATCAATGTACAACCGTATGTATAAATGGATTTTCCAGCTGTACCTGCCCTGTAACTAAGTTCCCAGCAAGAAACAGCGCCTTGATGCCCATGGGCTGTTGTGCGCTATACAAATGTAATAAATAAATAAATAAACAAGCTCCAGGAAAACAAGGGAAAGGGGCATGGAAAGAGCCCCCTTTCTGCATTAAACTGCAGCACTCCAACATTCCTACTTCTGTGTAAAACCCCAAGCTCTCCTAATTTCTTATCCTTCTTGACATCTAGGCAGTCTTCGACACAGTTCATCACTACTCTCTCCTCTCTAAATTTTCTCACCTTAGTCTGTATGACATTGCTCTTACCTGGCATGCCTCCTACCCCTCTGAACAACCATTCGGTATATCATAAAACGAAACTTCCGCAAATTTCATCCAGCATTTATTGTGGATTTGTGACAGAATGCATCTGTGAGGTTTTCATACTCTCTGTTTTTTTATTTTTAATACAACATGATGTTGGTATTTCTATCTCATAAAGGGTGATCTGTTTATCTGACCTTACTTTCAGAATACTCATTTTTAATTTGTTTTACAGTTCATTTGTAATGCGCCTATACATGTGTGTGTCTCAAAGTGCAACAAGGAAAGGGGTTGAGGGAGGGGGGAACAATCTTACTACACCTTTTACATTGGGATTATGCAAATGCTGGTATTTATACCTTGCTTAATACTGAAGGTCAATTTTAAGCGCGGATCCGGGATTCGAACCAGTGTTGCTCAGCGTGGTCTTGCTTCCAAGACCTGCACATTGCCCCTGAGCTCTCCTCCCTTCACAAATGCTTAAAAATATATAGTGCAAACATTTATTTCTGCTGGAACTGTCTAATGACACCCCCACCAAGTGCCTTTTAGTTTAGCAACATAACAGTTACAGGGTAACATGGGCATTCCTGCAACAGCCTGCTGGAACCTAAAGATCCAACTTTTTTGTGGGTAGCCCTGATCCAAAATATATAATTTTGTACCCCAAAGGACTTGTGGCAGGTTCATAAATACATATGAACCATGTCTTATTTGCTATGGTTGACTAAGGGTATGTACAACCCTTTGAACATAATTTGATTGTCAACATGTTTTTTAGTGACCCATTCAATTGTCAGAGGTGTGTGCACCCCTGTCTGGGGATTAGTTCCTCAGAAAACAAACCATTTGTAATTTATGTTCAGCACTACAAGGGCCTTTGTTCTCTCTGGGAGAGCGGTTCACCTTCCAAAGAAGACAGGAACAAAAAACAGAGTGCTATCTGGGAACCATGCTTCAGAGACAATACCTGCCAAGACAATGGAGAGCACAAACAAGGACGATAATTCATGAAGTCTCTTTCATTTAACAGACATATTTGGAAAGTAGGAGTAAGAGTAGCTCAGGAAAAAAGATACAGCAACGAGAAGGGTCCATCTTAGATTTTCTTAGGCCAGGCATACTTGCTATGCCTCTCCCAACTTCCAGCAGACATTACTTTGAGACTGACTTCACCAGAAAAAGTCTTGTCTTCAAGGATTGAACCCCTACAGAAGGCTTGAAATGGACCAATCCGCTGTGATAAAATAAGTATATAAGATGGCGAATGTCCCTTAAGTTGAATTATTTTTGGACATCAGAAAAAGGTTTCCCCTAAAATATGTTAAGGACTAACAAGGAGGGCGTAGGTCTCCCTCTCACCCATTGCAGAGAACCATTTGTGGTCAACTGCTGTTTGGACAAGACCTGCCTGCTGCCTGAACAATGGTAAGCTGGATTGTGCTCACTGGAGGTGTCAGCTCCTGCAAGTTCCCCTTGGTAACCTTCCTAGCTTGGGAGGGCAGAAGAAGGATCATCCCTTGAACTCACTAAACCACTTCAAGGCATCAACACAGCCTTTGCGTCCCTGCTGTTTAGCCTGTTTGAGCTGATCACTGGTATTCCACACATCGACATATCACATCAGTACCGCATCCAATTGACTCTCTCAACACTGACAAGAGCTAAGAAGCATGGCTCAAGGCTGCTGAGCCACCAAAGAAGAATATGAAGTTATTTCCAAGGGTTCTGTTCCCCAGGACTGTTTTTAAGGGCCCCACAGACATCGATGACCACCACTCTTTACCTTTTAGAGGCATATACTTTGAACTTGAACATTGCAGCTGATGTTTTTGCCTATCTACCCGTGTCCTAGTGTCTACCTATATAGTTGTGGGTTGTTAGTATTTTTTGGTTCGTTTTATTTAAAGTCAATTAAAGTACCCTACCTTTTACAGAACCTTGATTGGATATTTCCATTATTTTGGTATCACAGCACTGTTGTTATTTGGATGCTTCTTTGCTAGCTCACACCCCTTTTGAAGACTATAGCTTGCCCTCAACCCACATTACCATAAGCGGTGAAGGAAGTATACTTGTCTTGATGTGCCTTTTCCCCTTCATGATTATGATCACTGCTGGTTTCATAGGAACATGGGGCTGAGTAGGAGTTTCAACCACCACTCATCCCTGTACTCCTGCAAAGTAGTAGTGATTTCCTCACAGGGTCCCCCAAGGATCTGTCCTGGGCCACTGCAATTGACCTTTTATACCACCTCCATTGGAAAAAATCATCTCCTTCTTCACCCTCACTTGCCATATGTTGCGATGCCCACATTTTCTTCCTATTCCTTGGAATCACCCATGACCTTCTCACACCTCTGTTTCTCAGGTATCAAACACTACAAAAAATTTCAATGTTTTATGCTTAACTCCCCAAAGACCAAAATAATCTACCTTCTTTGTCACTATGTTCAGCCCCTCCATTCATTCTACATCTCTTTCCCCCTTGAAATCCTACCACCCTCAGCTATAAACTTTCTATCCATGCATCAACTCCACTGCAAACACTGCCCAGCTCAAGATCCTTAACATTAGGATAATCTGCCACCTTCTTATGTCTATTTAGCTAAAACTTTAATCTCGACCCTGATACTCAGTCGACTTGATCGCTACTCCTTGGTCTCCCTCTGTAGCCTTTTCACCCTTGCAATAAAATTGCTAACTGTGCTACTTGCACTTTATTCAACCTCCCTCATTCCTCTTCTACTTCTGCTCACTGACTCCACAATGGATCCATTTACCAAAGATCTCCTTTCTTCGTCTTGCCTTAAAATCTGTACATGTACTAGTGGATTCATTTTCCAGCTACTCCCACACTCACTCACTTGGCTCCAATTCGCTTATCAATCTATCAGTTCTCCATCCCCCTTTTGCTACATCCTGCTTCTGCTCTTTTGCTTTTCCACCATCCTTCCCTCAAATCTGTTAGTAAACTCCATCCATCTGCACTACCTTGAAAGTGCAAATAGCCACAAATACCACAGTATTTCACCAATATGTGCTCCCCATCATCTCTGTTGTGAATTATGATAATACTTGTATACACTGTATCATAATCTCTGTAAATAATTTAAGATAGTACAACTTTTGAATGATATATCAGGTTTCTTTCCCATTATTATGCAGGTGTTCAACCTGAACTCAACCTACTCATGTGCCACTTTGCTCTCTTATAATGTACCATGAGAAGGGGCTGTTTCAGGAACTGTTGCATTTTCCATCCACAACATTACTGTTTTAAGCACTCACTTTCTTTAATAAATAAAATACAATACATAAACACCAACTAGGACAACAGCAATGGTAAGGGTGATGCTATAAGAATAATTAAGATTGCTGTGTATTGGAGGACATTTGAAAGATGATAAGAATGTTACAGTGTCCTAGGAATTTGTATTGTCTTTCACCCAATAAAAACTTAGAAGATACATAAAACACAACTGACCTGTTCATCCATGATTGCCGAGAGTTCACTCAGCATGTCTTTATAATGAGACTTCATTTCTTCTTGATATTCCAACTGATCCTCTTTTATAAGGCGTTCATTGACCTGGAGAGCTTGTCCACATGCTTCTGCAAACTGTCTGTTTACACAACACAAATAAAAAACATAAAACAGTGACCTTCATTTGTGATGCACTGTTATTGGTTTCATGTGATTTCACAACATTGCCATTTTCTACTCAGGGCTGGAGCTACCAAATAGAACAGCACCAAGGGCACCATGTGGGGTGGATGGTGAACAATGCTTTAGGTAGTATAAATCCTATTAGAACCAAGCGATGGACAATCAGATTGTTACAAATTATCTGATTGGCCCTCGCCGGGTCCTTACCTGCCCGACAAAGCACCGGTCCAGCCACGTTGCTCATTCTTTCTTCTGCAACTGGCAGACAACTTTTTCTTTTTAATCTCATTTCAAAGGTTGCCAACGAAAAGGATAATGGACTACGTGTAGTCCCTTCGCGACATCCATGGCGGCCATCTTCTTTGTTTTCTTTTTTAATTTCCCTCTTTGCATAGCCACCATGGAAAGTAAAAAGGGATACGTATAGTTCCTTCACCCTGTTCCATGGTGGCCATCTACCAATTTCTTACACATCAAAAACCTTCAAGACCCCCTACAAGCAGGTTTCCGCTCCTGTCACTCCACAGAAACTGCTCTCATGAATGTGTCAAGCTTCATTGCCTCTGCTAAGCATTGAAACCTATCCTCTATCCTTATTCTCCTTGACTATCTCGTACCAACTCTACGTGGATGACACCCAAATCATCTTCTCTGATCTTTATGCCAAAATTGTCTCTCTGACATTAAATATTGGATAGCTTCCCACTCTCCAATTTTAAACTCTACCAAAACAGAGGTACTCTTCTTCCGCTACCTATTCAATTCCCACCTGACACTCTTCCATACTGTTCTTCAGCTAGAAACCTTAGCCTCATCTATGACTCTTCTCACACCTGCTCTACTTTCATATCCAAAACTGGAACAACAGCTCGCCTCAACCTCCTAAATATTAGGAAAAGCAAGTGCCTCATTCCTTTTAACACTGCCAAACTTCTCTTAACCACATTTTTTCTCCTGTAAACTGGCCTAGTGTTCCAGCATCCTCTTTGATCTCCCCAACTATACTTTCTGTCCTCTCAACAAGATAATTAACTTTGCTACCAGTACTCTCTTTGAACTCCCTCACTTCAAACCTACTTCCTAGTACTGTCACCAAGCTGGATGGCTGACGATGCAAAGAGGGCCAGATTTAAATGTATTCTCCTGATTCACCCATCTATCCATGGCAAGACAGCACTGTATCTATCCTCCTCTATTCAACTCTATAAGTCTTCTCGTAATCTCTGCTCTGCCACCTCGACTACCATTGTGGCTCCTCGCTCTCGCTTTGCTTCCTCTCGCTTCCACTTTTCTCTCTTCTCTCTTCTTCCTCCACTTGCATGGAATTCTCTTCCCTAGGACATCTGAGAAACAGTCCACAACACAAGGGTTTTGTCGAAACCAAACTAAAAGCCTACCACTTTGCCTCAGAGTTACCCTCTTAATGCACATATCATTTGCCTGCTAGCTAACATTTTTACCTCGCCTGTAACCTGCCTCTTTCGCTTCCTCTGCCTCCATTCTAGCACTTCACCCATCATGGTCCAAAGCACAGCTGGCCGTACCACCTACCTGCACTTAAACATGTCCAATGTTGGTTGTTCTTAATCTAGGTATGTCCACTTATGTATTGTCCCTGGTGACTCTTCCATTTACTCCCCTGTACAACCTGGTCAGAATGTTGGTCAAACTCACCCCATTTTAAGAAGCTCTTTGATTCTCATCAAATCTGATTTATCTATTGTATGTTCTTTTGTGATCAAAAGAGCATGGTTCCATGTATATATATATATATATATATATATATATATATTCAGTGAAAAAACTTTGTTAAAGGGACGTTATGGTTAAGTTGCGCTACTAAAAACCTATGAAATTCAGTGAAAAAACTTTGTTAAAGTTTTAACCATAACGTCCCTTTAACAAAGTTTTTTCACTGAATTTCATAGGTTTTTAGTAGCGCAACTTAACCATAACGTCCCCTTAACAAAGTTTTTTCACTGAATTTCATAGGTTTTTAGTAGCGCAACTTAACCATAACGTCCCTTTAACAAAGTTTTTTCACTGAATTTCATAGTTTTTAGTAGCACAACTTAACAATAATGACTTTGACTTTATATACATGTCATATGGGACTGACTAGATCTCTTCTTATGAACTTGATGTCCGCGAACTTATTTAATGTTCACGGACATGTTCGGAGAACAATACCACTACCTAAAAACTGTGGGGGTGGGGGGTGGTGGAGTATGTTTGATTGTTATATCATAATATAGGAACATTTAACAAATTCAAAAAGCAGCACACAAACACATTATATATAGTAATACATAAGAAATGTAACCCATATATGTAACACACTAACCATTCATTTAAATACAATATGTTCTGAAATGGAATATACCACAAGAAGATAAATTGGCTTCCAACATAATTACCTCACAGACACAACAGAACTGAGAACAAGACCAGACCCACTGAATACATAGGACTTACCTTACCAGAAATATTAAGTGTACTTCATTTTACTCATTTATTTATAAACTTTCTGTATTAGATTAAAAAATATATTATCTTTTTTTTTTTCTCACAGAAATGTCTAGTACTCTGGAATGGCTAGAGGACAATTTCCCACATGAAGAAATGTCATAAGATAGTGAGACTAATGGTAAACACTTTATAATATAAACCATTTATTTATAAAAAATTTTATATACATTTAACATATATATTATTTTTTTGTACAGAGCATACCAGAATAGAAAAAACTTCAGAAAACCCTGTTATGGATAACAGTCTTCACAATATAGAAGAAAAAATGGATGTATTGTTGGCTAATTTTAATAATTTAAAAACTTTTGTAAAAAATCATTTCAAACCAAAAACCTCATACCATTGCCCCACATGTACTTGTCCCTCCTCACCATATCCCAGTCAATTATCCCCAAACCCTCTCCATAATCCAAAACGTTTTGATGAGATTTCCATCCCTTCTTCACCTAATACCAATCATGTTGAAACCCCAAATTCTCCTGTTTTTGTTTCTGTTTCTGCCTCACCTTCTCTGTCATAAATTATTAATATATGTTAAATAAAGTTTAATTTTTATATTGTATTGTGAATAGTTTCCGTTTTTTTTTAAAAAAAACAATAAAAGTGTCCGCGGACAGTGCGAGTGTTCTGAAATGTTCGTACATAAACGAAAATGGAGGTGTCCTGAAGAACACCACACCTGTTCGTACTGTTCGCTAGCAAGTTGAAACTGTTCTAAGAACACATGTGGTGTCCTGAAATGTTCGTAAAGAAACAAAAATTAAAGTGTTCTAAAGAACACTATATCTGTCCGTAATGTTCGCTATCAACTTAAAACTGTCCTAAGAACACAATTGGTGTCCTGAAATGTTCGTAAATAAACGAAAATGATGTGTCCTGAACATCAGTACAACTGTTCGTAGTGTTCGCTAGCAACATGAAACTGTACTAAGAACACACGCGGTGTCCTGAATTGTTCGTAAACAAACAAAAATTAAAGTTTCCTAAAGAACACTATACCTGTCCGGTACTGTTCGCTAGCAAGTTCAAACTGTTCTAAGAACGCTATTGGTGTCCTGAAATGTTCGTACGTAAACGAAAATGGAGGTGTCCTGAAGAAAACTATACCTGTTCGTAGTGTTCGCTACCCAATTGAAACTGTTCTAAGAACACAATTGGTGTCCTGAAATGTTCGTACATAAACTAAATTACACGTGTCCTGAAGAACACTATATCTGTCCTTACTGTTCGCTACCAAGTTTAAACTGTTCTAAGAACACACGCAGTGTCCTGAAATGTTCGTTACACGTGTGACGCACTTTTAATTACTTCAGAACCCGAACAGTGTCCGTAGGACATCAATGCGCATGCGCTAACCAATCTCTGTGCACTTGGTGTCCTGCGGACAGACGCTTCCTTCGCGGACTAGTTCGCGAATGGATCATATGACCGCGCCCACGCTCATCGTGTGTCCTGAAATGCGGACACTGTTCGTGTCCCCGAACAATTTAAAAGTACATTTTCAGTTAATCCATAATATTTTTCAATAAAATCTCACCATGGCACAAGTCCCACATAGCAATCTTGAGTTTCTATATACCTTTTGAAACTTTCCGATCCTTTTTTTGTGTTCGATCTGTCCGCGGACAGTGCGCATGTCCGTGGACCGCGCACAAGCACCCATATAAAAGACCACACCCAAGAGCTTATTCCCATTGTGTTTCTGGCTATTCTTCAGAACACAGTGATTTTTGCTGCCACCTGCAGACTACACCATCATCGAGATGGCATCCTTGGCTGCTGAAATGCCACTTGGTGCTGCACCTGCTTCAGCACCACCCCCACCCCCTCCACCACCACCACCTCCCCAAGGGCCTGAAGAGGGGAACAGGAGTGAGGATGTGGAGGAGGAAGAAGAGGATGATGAGAATGAGGTAGAGGAAATCCCTACTACCCGCACTAGGTGTGAGTCTTGGGTGTGGCGGTTATTTACCATTCATGGGAATGGTCCTAAGGCTCGTGCGAACCGTGTTACCTGCAATGAGTGCAAAATGATACTCAGTCGCGGGAAGCACGGTAAGTACAGCTTTGGGACCACTACTATGAAGCGACACCTGAGGTCATTTCACTCTGGGGCTATTCGCAGGGTTGCACCTTGCGAAGAACGTAGCAGGTTGATTTCCTCTACTTCATCCTCTGTTTCTGATCCTGTCACCACAAGGACCACCATTGTGGGACAGCGTCTTTCTCAAGCTGCCTCACAGGCCATACAGAATGCTGATGACCCTTACCTTTCGAGGGTCACAGTTGTATGTATGTACTGTGACACAGTACTCTGCAGGGGGGAGCGACTTCAGAGTGCTTTTGAGACTATCGTCTCAGAGCACGAGAAGACCTGCTCACTACCCAAATAAAACCCACTCTACATCTTCCTCTCTCAGCTCGCCCTTTCTTATCCCCTTACCCTCCTTTACCCTCCTCTCCTAGTGTGTCGTGTCTGAAAAACCAAAAAAATACAAAATTACAAAAATCAAAAAAAAAATAAGGCTCTTTTCAGAGCCGCCTTTCCCAGTCAAAAAATAGAAGTGAAAATAAATGAAGCAGGGCTCTTTGTATTTTTTAGAAGTCTGCGGACAGTTCGCGAACATTAAAAAAATTGGGTTGCTACTCCATCACAAACATTGTAATTTTCTCTGGAAAGAAGTGGTGGCTCTGAAAAGAGCCTTTGGGTGGTGTTTGTAAGTCAAAAATTGTAAATGCTTAACATCTACTTCAAAATCGTTGTTGTAATTCCAAAAAAGGTCGCAATGCATTTTGTACATTTCTCAGAAAAATCTGATTGCCAGCATAAGTAAGATGGACTCCATCTCTGCGAAAAATGTATGTACTACAAAACATAATATTTTCATTGTGAAAAGAGGACATGCCAAAATCTCTTAGAAAGGCACAAACAGCCTTATTGACATTGCGCCTTGCTTTCTCCATTTGTGGACCAAATGAAGAAGAACGAAGCCACATTTGTCTCTGCGCAATCCGTGAAAATATCACTTGAGAATTAGGAATCATGTCCATAACCTTCCTAAATCCTTCTTTCATAGCAAATTGCAAATAAATTCCAGTCACATGACCTAAACTGTTCCCTCCACAATGAATTACAATTATGTCTGGATGTTGCTCTGTCTCAAAAGTAGCACAGAGAGGTAACAAGTACAACTACTTCATTCCACGTACTCCATGCCAGTGTACTTCCACATGTGGGAATCCAAGATCTACAGCTACTCCACAGCTTTCTGCATGCACCTTCAACCAATGTATCCACGAATCTCCTAAAATCCAAACAATCTGTTTTCTGAAACACACAGCCATAGCTATCTGTTGTTCTTTCAGCAAAAAGAGTATCTGAGAAAATCTCTCCTGGCACAACACACCCACCAAACTTTCCTGACCAATCCCTTTCAGTGCTTATTCTCATTTGCATGACTTCTGAACCCAAAAATCCCTGGATGTAACTCCCGATGTCCGCGAACTACCGGCATGTCCGTGGACATATCGTAAAATGAACAGCCCTTCTACCATTTCCACTACACTCTCTCTGCCATTCCCTCATTGGATGTACCTCAAAAATCACATGACCATGCACCAATCACATTCAAGACCTCTACATCTAACTGCATCATCATAGATCAGCACTGCAAATGTACTCTGAATCTCTCTGAGTACAAGTGTCATATCATTGGCAAGCAGCATCTACCAGAAATACTGTACAAGTTTTCAAGATTTCTACTTGCAGCTCCATGCATATCCATATGCATGAACACAAACTTCAGGTATGCATATTTTCTGTATAGTAGATGAATACATTTTCAAACAGACTTTTACCTTGCAAAATCTGTAAAATTAATTTACTGTACTTTTTTCAATTTCCTAAAATCAACTATCACTTATAAACCTTTATACTTTTTACTTTCTTTATACACACACACTCAAATCATGTTAAACTAACATTTTTTTAAATGAAATATATACACTACATATATTCAAACAAAATTGCATGCAAACACAATAGTAAAGATATTTTTTTTTGCTACAGTTAGTCATTCAATACAATTTGTTCATTAAGAACATATCATATGTACTGAAATGATGCAATGTATCTTATGTAAATAAATTAGTTTAATGGTTTTACAGAAGGCACTGAGGATTTCAGTTAAAAAAATCAATATCTAAATTAAAAACAGTGCTATATACAAACAAAGTTACTAATTTGAAGCTTTTACAATTGCAGTGAAGACCAGTTTCCTGAAAAGAAGCAGCCGAATTCGAAGAAGAAAGAAAAACTAAGAAGTTACCTGTTCATTAAAAAAAAAAAGTAAGTAAAATATCACCATAACATTTGTATTATTAATCAAATATACTATAACATTAATACAAGCTATTTCGGTTTCTAAAAATAGAGATTTTGTACCATTTTGTCCAAAAATGTCCATGTCTTAAACAGCGATTTACAGCCAGAATGGCTGTCAAATTTCTATTTTTGGACACACAAATTACCCAACTGAACCACTACAATTTTCATATTATAGAACAAACAACTGTTTTAATTGTATACATTAGATTTACTATTTGTACTTTTCCACACCACTAGCTTACTTTTTGTTTGTCATCTGATCCCCAGTTTAGTAACACATACATTCAAGAATACCTATCCCTACTAGTTTTAGTTCCCAATGCACAATCACACACCATTACATACATCTTTATCATCTTACTCAAACACTCATGCACAGCACACATACATTCCAGAACACCCCAACCCATATCTTCTTTATTTTTTTCAACAGACCCTAAAGAATGCCTACCAAAAGTCAAGTCCGTAGAAAGCAACGCAAAAGTAGAGCAAATGAAAATAAAGGTGTCCAACATAAGCATCCATCTCTAGCAGAATTTGTAAAAAATGTTGAAACAAAACAGCTAATACAATCATTTAGTGAAACACAAGAAGTTTCAAGTACAGCAACTTTGCTTCCTCTATCAAAATGTAAAACAAACCAAAAAACAATTAACAGAAAATCAGCTATCAGTACAGATAAAACTACTTCTTCAAATTTTAATTATGTGCAAAGTAAGCATACCAAGAAAAGTATTTTAGCCAAAATATACCGTCACAAAGTCCTTCAAAATCTTATAAAAACAGGAGAGAAATCAGGTTCAAAGCTTAAAACCTATCGTAGGAAATTAATCTTAGAAGCATTGATGGACAGTGCAATTCTTCTCAAAAGAAATGTATTTATTTTACTGTTAAACAAAATGAAACCACTAACAAAACTAATAACTAAATTACAAAAAAGACTTCTCAATAAGCGAAATATCAACAGAAAGAACTTCTTAAGTATCAGCGGAGGTGAATGGAATCACACTACAAGCACAGAACCATATTTTAATGAAGAAGCGTACAAACAAAAGCAAACAAATACAATTGCCATACATAGCAGTGGTCGAGGTTATGAAAAAGTGAATAATACCATAATGGAACAAGAAGTACTTCTTACAAAAATATGCCCTGAAAACTTAGAATTACCCCTCCATTCAACTGAATCAGAATGTCTAGTGTACAAATGGCCATGCACGTCAATGTGTAACATTCACAAACAATGTTTCAAATCTTTACGCCAATTCCTCAATAAATATGTAAAAAGCAAAGACAAAATCAAAATTAAATTACTGCAAAATATAGATACCTGTCCAGTGCGCAAGTACTCAGGACTACAAGGACATTCATTGGCCTGCATTACAGGACCTACTTGTAAAACCACTTTCCATGATATCAAAAGGATATCAACACATCATTCAACTATAAGAAATCTAGTCTATAAACTGTACTATGCTAAAAGTCCTGCTTTAGCACTAGCAAAGTTAAATAACATCCTTCTACATGGTACAGCAAAAGACCTACTTGAAGAAATTCACTATATCCAGAAAAAATATATAATAAACACATACAAAAAAGAAATACTAAAATTTAAAAGTACATCAGCTGAAGTACCAAACCATGTATGTTGCTGTAGAATTTTTTATAAAAGTAACACAAAAACTGTGGATCTATCATACAAAATAGAAGACAATGAAGATTCTAAATGGTTTGAATTAGCTCTCTACCTTGTAGCAGAAAACAAATATGTAATATCTGAGCCCTTAATACTTTGCAGTTATTGCACTACAAAACTTGACAACAACCAAACTCCTTCACGTTCTATCACAAATAATTTGGAATTATACCCAGTACCAAAACCTCTACAACAACTTAATTTATATGAGAGCATCATAATTCAGTACACCCATTTCAAGCAATAATACGCCTTCAACCAAAAACAGCAAAATTACCTCCCTCTGAATTAGTAAAAGGCATTCGTGGAAAAGTAGTTTATTTACCATTAAATCTAAAAGAAAATGTGCATACTCTAGGAGTGCAACGTCCAATGCAGCAATCTTTAATTATATTAGTAAATTGAGTACCTACAAAAGACAAAAAAATATGGCAACAGCTGGTAGATTTATATAAAGTTAGACAAGCCTTCCAATATCTTAAAGAGAATAATGAATATTACAAAGAAATTAATATTGAAGAAAACTTGAAAGATACACCTGAAATAATTGAAGAAACACAAGAAGCTGGTCAATTTGAGCTACTAGATCCTGCTACAATATCAAATACTTTAGACCATTATACAATTCATACTTTGCACTGTAATGACACCGTACAAGATGTACTGGAAGCTTACCAAATGCGTCAAACAAAAGAATCGCCAATCAGTATATGGGAAAAAAGTATAGAAGCACGTGCTTTTCCTCTACTCTTTCCTACTGGCAAAGGAGGAAGGTATGATGATAGACCTATTCAAATATCAGCTTCAGAATACCGCTCATTACGGATGTATTCTGAAGATCCCAGATTTAGACAAAATGTGGAATACATATTCCACCTACTCTTTGAAAGTGAACTAGCAACTTTATGTTACGGAGTTGCACGCATATTAAAATCAGGATCACACTTTCAAAATATGACAGCTACACAATTATTAGAGAAAGTGCAACAAAAGGCTCATCAAATATTACAAATCTATTAGCAAATATGCGTGGTACTAAAGAGTACTGGTTGCGACGTCATGGAGATGTACGTTGTATGATCAGAAACCTTGGTCCACCCACTTGGTTTGTTACATTAAGTTGTGCAGAATATGCATGGGAAGATTTACATGATTTCCTACGCATATCAAATAAAAACGAAACAAACATAGATATTCTAACACCTGGAGAACTTTGTTCTTTGGATCCTGTTAATGTTTCAAGATATTTTCACCATCGCTTCATTGCTATGCTACATTTTATTTGTAATAAAACTGTTCCTCCCCTTGGAGAAGTGCAACACTTCTTTTGGAGAAAAGAATACCAAGCCAGAGGAGCACCACATATCCACATGCTTTTATGGATTAAAGATGCTCCTAAATTTGGTCGAGACAGTGATGCCACTGTTTTACAGCTTATTGAAAAATATGTCACTTGTGAAAATTCCATCAGAAGCCACAAATAGTGATCTTCGTGCACACATTTTACAATTTCAAAGACACAAATGTGGAAAATATTGTCGTTGCAAATACAAAAACAAAGGCAAATACTACACCAAATGCCGATTTGGTTTCCCTAGACCAGTTACAAATACAGGTCAAGTAAACAACCCCATGTCTTCAGTTAGACATAGTGTTAAAGGTAAGTCACCTAAAAATACATATTACATAAAATGAAAAGAAGAAGAAAAATATATCAATGATTATAATGCAATCATTGCCCACTTATGGAATGCAAACATAGATGTGCAGTACATTGCAGACAATTCTATTGCAGTTGCACGATATGTCACAGCATACTTAACTAAAGCAGAAAAGACAGAGCTCCAAGACCTCTGGAATGACCTGTCATCAGATAAAACAGTATCTCAGAAATTATACAGCTTGGGCATAAAAATGCTCACCCATAGAGAATGTGGATTTTATGAAGCAGCTGATCGTTTAACTGGTACTTCATTGTATGGTAAATCTGAAAATATAGTATGGCTAAGTCCAGGTCCAGCTAAATCTAGAAAAAGAGTTCTAAAATCATATGAAGATATAGAAACAATAGCCAAACATGATCCCAACAGCCAAGACATATTAAAAAACAATTTATTGGACACATACTACCAAAACAGAAGTAATACTTTGGAAAACATGTGTCTATACCAAATAGCCCAAAACTACACATACAAAAATAATATGAAACCTGATGAAAAAAAAGGTAAATATAGAGTGACAGACTGTGAAGGCAGCTTAGTTAAACTCACTAAACCAAATTTAATCATATCAAATTGTCATTGAAGACTCCTCAACATAAAGAAGTATATTACATGTCCCTGCTACAACTCTTCAAACCATGGAGAAAAGAAGAACAATTACTAGATAACTATGACTCATATGAGGATGCTTTCAAAGCAAATGAAAGCACTATAACTGATGTAAACTTTACTCAGTACAAAACAATGTTGCACAATGAACAGCAACATGAAGAAGAACTCCAAGCCCAACTAGATAAAGATACTCCTGACAGTAGTCAACCTTCTGTAACAGGAAGCCAAGAACCACTGGGAGAACCACTAATAACAAATGAGGCAGAATTAGCTATGATAGAAGTAGAAAACACCATGTGTCAGTATGAAGATAAGGAAGTCTTAACTATACTACAATCAAAACTAAACAATGAGCAAAGTAGCATTTTTCAAGAAGTAACAAAACAAATTGCACATGGTGTAAAACATGAAAATAAAGAATGTTCCTGCCATAATTATAAACCTATACTACTGTACGTCAGTGGTGAAGCTGGTTCTGGCAAAACATTTCTAATCAAAATCATTAGTAAGTTCCTTCAACAATTGACAAACAACAAACTGTCAGCTGTTGTCACTGCCCCCACAGGTTTAGATGCCTACAACATAGGTGGTGTTACATTACACCGATTACTACTATTACCAGTAGAACACCAGAACAAATTAGACTATTACAAACTTTCTGCAGAAGCTGCAATGGAATTACGCAGAGTATTGAAACAAATGAAAATGCTACTAATAGATGAAGTGAGCATGGTCTCCAACCTGATGTTAGCTTTGATTCACCTCAGATTACAAGAAGTACTCAAAACAGACTATGAAGAGCTCTTTGCAGGAAAACACATTATTGTTTTTGGAGATCTGCTTCAATTAACACCAGTAAAAGGTGAACCTATTTTTAAAACATTAGGGCACAAACTCTGCCGTAAAACTGTCGGCAGCATTGGAAATGTCAACCTTTGGCAACATTTCCAATACAGAGAATTAACAGAAAACATGCGCCAATCTGCAGATCTAAATTATGCCAACATTTTAAGTTTGAGAGTTGGTATACTTTCTAAAGAAGCAGAAGCAACATTGAAAACCCGGCACATTAATGCACTTCATGGCGATAATGCATGTGCTACAGATGTTATGGAACAATTAGCCCACAAAAATGTCAATTGTATGGCCTTAATGCCAACTCTTACAAGCTGTCTCAAATTCAATGAAATAATGTTAAGTAAAGAAATGCAACCAAATATGGAAATTAGCGCCACAGACAAAACTAGATGTACATGGTATGACACTACCCATGTGTGACCAAGCCACAACAAGACTAAATAATTTAGAAAAATCAATCTCAAACACAGCAGGCTTAGAAAAGATGTTAAAATTATCCTTAAATTGCAGAGTAATGCTTAAACGTAACCTTGACGTGGACCAAGGACTAGTTAATGGAGCACTGGGTACAGTTGTTGGCTTTCAAACATACCCACGTGACAACAAAATTCAGTTTGTCAATATACTCTTTGACAAACTTTCAGAAGTAAAACGGATAGGACGCTCAACAGCTAGATTCCTTCTCTTCAAAGATATGTATGTACGCAGAGAACAATTTTCTCTAACTCTTGCATACGCAGTCACGATTCATAAATCACAAGGTCTTACCCTAGACAAAGCAATGATAGATATTAGTAACACAGTTTAAGATCCACAAGAATTTCTAATGTACTTACTACAAGTACTGGAAAACAAAAACATACCTATAAATGAAATCTTTCAGATTTCATACATGTGGAAACATACATGCACTCTCTGCAACAATGTGACACAAGAAGAAATCCCCAATGAACGCTTCATATATATATACCAAATTGTGAATCCATTCCATTTCAGCAACTTGTACAAAATGCAAACCATGGTAGATTATGCTCTACCTGCAATTCAGATAATCGCTCCACGTTAGTAATACAAACACATAGTAAATACGTAATACTAATGCTTACAATGCAGATTGTACCAAAAACAACTGCAAGCTGACTGGATTCACACATGGTCAAATATCACTTGGTAAGAAAACCTTCACAACAATAGGTATAATCTACCACGCAGGAGCCACAACCAATTCAGGGCACTACACTGCATATATAAAAAAGAAATGTGGATGGTTTGACTGTAATGATAGTACCATTACTCTAAAGCAGAGATTACCAGCAAATCTTACAAACGCTTATTTGATGTTCTTAAAACCAAAATTTGATAAATAAACTGTATTTAAACCTTTAAGTAAATATGTGTTAACAATATATAAACAGTTAGAATACTCCAAAGCTATCTAACTGCTCAAAGATTCTACAACAACTAATCAGATAAATGAATACCACTAAATTAGACCAAAAAATACACAGTTAGAATACGCCAATTGATATCTAACTGTCCCAAAATTTAACAATATCCAAATAGATAAATCAAAACCACTAAAATATATTTAAAAAATAGATAGTTAGAATACGCCAATTGGTATCTAACTGCTCCAAAATTTTATAATATCAAAACAAATGAAGAATCTGTTACTGCTCCAAAAAAAATACAACAAAGCAAAGTATAAAGCATTAGCCAGAAACAACAAGTGAACACTGAAAACAAACAAACAAATAAACTGTAGCATAACAGAAAAAGTTTTTTTTTTTATCCAACATGGATTTTCTTTTCTCCCACAGACCCAATGATTTTAGCAACAAATACAGAAACTGAGCAAATTGCACAGTACTCTGATTTGTACTCTACTAAATATGAGGGTCGAAAAAAAATAAAAGTATATTGCTTATACAATGTAATAAGTCATTACAAAATACTAATACTAACATGCTATTTTCTTTTATCACAGAAATGAAGAAGAAAAACATGGACTCCCATTACTAGACCAAACAGTAAGTATACAATAATAAGGACAACCATAGCAGCATATCACATCCATAGTATCTAATACCTTTGTTCCTTATACATTTGTTTTTCACCCAAAGTTATAAGCAAATATGAATGTGATATGCTGCGGTGGTTGTTGCCAGGGCATAGAGTCTTGGGTGCATGGCCAAATGGCCATGCACCCAAGACTCTATGCCCTGGCAACAACCACCGCAGCATATCACATCCATAGAGTCAAACATTTCAACTATGATCTATGGGAAACTTTTAATGTCCAACAATGTGAGTGTTCTTAGAACACTTTGAACTTGCCAGCGAACAATACGGACACCGTTTTCAGGACACCCCCTACGAACATTTCAGAACAACGCGATAGTTCTTAGAACACTTTCAACTTAACAACGAACAATACGGACAGCGTCCTAAAGACACCCCCTACGAACATTCCAGGACACCGGGAGTATTCTCAAAAACGTCTTCAGAACACCCCCATTTTGTTTATTTGCGAACATTTCAGGACACCGCAGGTGTTCTTAGAACACATTCAACTTGACAGAGAACAATACAGACAGCGTCCTCAGGACACCCCCTACGAACATTCCCCGGACACCGCGAGTGTTCTTAGAAGCGTCTTCAGAACACCACCATCTTGTTTATTTGCGAACATTTCAGGACACCGCGAGTGTTCTTAGGACACATTCAATTTGACAGAGAACAATACGGACAGCGTCCTCAGGACACCCCCTACGAACATTCCAGGACACCGGGAGTGTTCTTAGAAGCTTCTTCAGAACACCACAATCTTGTTTATTTGCGAACATGTCAGGACACTGCGAGTGTTCTTAGGACACATTCAACTTGACAGAGAACAATACGGCCAGCGTCCTCAGGACACCCCCTACGAACACTCCCCGGACACCGCGAGTGTTCTTAGAAGCGTCTTCAGAACACCCCCATTTTGTTTATTTGCGAACATTTCAGGACACTGCGAGTGTTCTTAGGACACATTCAACTTGACAGAGAACAATACGGACAGCGTCCTCAGGACACCCCCTACGAACACTCCCCGGACACCGCGAGTGTTCTTAGAAGCGTCTTCAGAACACCACCATCTTGTTTATTCGCGAACATTTCAGGACACCGCGAGTGTTCTTAGGACACATTCAACTTGACAGAGAACATTATGGACAGCGTCCTCAGGACACCCCCTACGAACATTTCAGGACACCGGGAGTGTTCTCAAAAACGTCTTCAGAACACCCCCATTTTGTTTATTTGCGAACATTTCAGGACACCGCGGGTGTTCTTAGAACACATTCAACTTGACAGAGAACAATACGGACAGCGTCCTCAGGACACCCCCTACGAACACTCCCCGGACACCGCGAGTGTTCTTAGAACAGTTTCACTTTGCTTGCGAACAAAACGGACACATATTGAGTCCTTAGAACACCCCCTAGTCAGTTTATTTAGAACATTTCAGAACACCTGTGACGTCCGCAAACAAATCGAACACAAAAAGAACGTCTAACACATAAAAAACACAACTTTCATCCTATCTCATACACTCCCACCCTCCCCAAACACTCCTACACACCAACACACTCTACAAAATACACATTTTGAACAAAGTTTCACCGCGCTGTCCGCGGACTTCCGCGAATCCAAGATGGCGGGCGCTACCGAAAAATCTGACGCGCTTCACGCTCCACGCCGTCCAATCGGCGAACACGTTGCATGTCCGCGAACATCACGCAAGACGATTGGCCAATCAGGACACTGTCCGCGGAGCGAACAGGGAAGTGTGTCCGCGAACCGAACACAGATATCACTACTTTTTTTTACCTACTTTTTGGTCATTTTAAAAAAAACTACTGGACGGATTTTTACCAAATTTGCAAAAGCACCCATTCGGGACCAAGCCGCTGCTCCTGCTCCAAATTTGGTGGAAATCCGTCCAGCGGTTTGGGCTGTAGGCGCGAGCAAAATTTTTTTCCCATTCAGTCTATGGGAAAAAAAAAAGTTTTGGGACCCCCCCTATAACTTTGCCCCCCCTGGACGAATCCTCACCAAACTTTGCATTCAAAATTCAGAGTGACCCAAATACTTTTTTTGCAAAGTTTGGTGAGGATCCGTCCAGGGAGAGCGAAGTTATAAGCCACCCAAAAAGTGCTCTTCCTATGGAAACAGCAACTTAACCATAACGACATGGCCACTACCGTGGCCATGTAATATATATATATATATATATATATATATATATATATATATATATATATATATATATATATATATATATATATGAATGATACGTGCGCGTCGTTATATGCTGCTTTCTTTTTTCCACGGCATTATACCATAAAGGAATCATTTGTTGCCTGGCAATATTTTGGTGATTTTTTTGCTCAAACACTAAGAAGACATTTGCCTTTTTGTAGCTGCTCTTTGGAGTGCACTGCAATTACCTGTACCTAGGTACAAAGGCTTTTTCCACATTTATATATATATTCAGTAAAAAAACTTTGTTAACGGGACGTTATGGTTAAGTTGCGCAACTAAAAACCTATGAAATTCAGTGAAAAAACTTTGTTAAAGGGACGTTATGGTTCCAAGTACAACCGAAAAACCGGTGAAATTCACCAGTTATGGTAAGCTAAGCAACCATAACTCGCGCCACCACTGTGCACTGCTAAGCCTAACACCCAGGACATCAAAGATGACCTCACAAATGTCATTGATGACATCACTGATGACATCACATGTCTGACTCCCCCCTTTTTCCTTTCCTGACATATCTAGGCCACATGATTTTCTTCAGTAACAGTCAGAAACTAAAAATTGTAAATTACTATATTCGTAGACTTATCCTTCAAGTATGTTCTTAGAATAATTCCCTTATGGTCCAGTCATATCATATGAAACATATACATAGGGGAAGACACAACCTTGAAAGACAGCAATCCTTTTTGTGCATTAAAATTATCAGTAGATTTATCAGCACTTCCTGATACTTTTGATGTTTTTTTATTACTGTACTTTCCCTGTATATGCTCATATTTTTATATCTTGTACTCACACTATTTTCCTTAGGGTCCAGACACATCATGTGATATATATATATAGGGTAAGTAACAGCTTTGAAACAGAGCAATCATTTCTCTGCATAAAGGTAATCAGTTAGGTTATGAACACTTTCTGCTACTATTGCTGTTTCTTTTTCTTACTTCAATTCCCTTGTATATATTCATATTTGTATCTGGTGTTGTCTCTTTGTGATTTGTCTATAATAATGCAATTATGTAGTAAGTGGGTTTTATTACCTACTTATCACAAGTTTCACTGTAAGCAAACTCTAATATGAAAACAGTTATCATTTCACTATTCAACATGGCAAGCTTATGAATATTGCACATCCACCATGTATGCTACACACAATGCCTATGTTTCTACATGAGTACCTTAGTATACTGGATTGAAGTTAATAATAGAATGCTATTTATATCAATGCATAGCTTAATGCACTGATTAGCACTTGATATTTATTCCAATAATCTTTGACACTTTTTTTTATTAACATTACACTAAGAATCCCTTGTACAGACTTTTCATGAAAGGTAAATGCACATGGATGTCATCAGTGATGTCATCAATAACATTTGTGATGTTATCTTTGATGTCCTGGGTGTTAGGCTTAGCAGTGCACGGTGGTGGCGTGAGGTGTGGTTGCTTAGCTAAGCATAACTGGCGAATTTCAGGAGTTTTTCGGTTTTACTTGGAACCATAATGTCCCGTTAACAAAGTTTTTTTACTGAATTTCATAGGTTTTTAGTAGCGCAACTTAACCATAACGTCCCGTTAACAAACTTTTTTCATTAGCACGCAGACAATATACAAAGATGGAGTGTAAAAAGCAATTTATCAGGGATGGCTTTACACAGAATGTTGCAAAGTAAGAATTTATGCTTGTTCACAGTGAAGGTCAGCTGCTTCCATTTTTTGCTTGCGGGCCGGAGTGGCCCACGACTCGCGCTATAAGGTTCTATTGTTTTTTGACCTTGACAGACAGGGATCGTGCCAAAAGACTTCTTTTGAAGGAGGGGTGCAAAAACATAAGAGACGATAAGGATGACATTTCTGAAACTAAACCGCTTTTATATATTATATCACTATGAGAAAGATCGTTGGCACAGACGCAGTCATATTTAGGGACTGCATTACGCGTAGACAATGGAAAATGCCAATATAATGTAAGTAACCCTTTAGATTATTTTATACCGGAATATATTAACAATAGCATGGGTTAAAGCCCGGTTAAGTTGTACTTGTTCGTTCAATGTGGCATATTGTTTTGTACCGCACACTGTCACTGCCAAAGTGGTCCCCTGGCGCTCAGACGGCTCTGAAAAAGGCAGAGGAGAGAGGGTGGGTTAGTGGGAATAAGTTAACATACTCGTTGCACTATCCTCGCTAGCAAATAGTTTCAAGCCCTAATAAATAAAATGAATATTTTTAATGAAGATCGGCTCGTGAGACTAATTTATGTTTTTAAAACAGGTACATCCTTCCCTACTGTCAATGCCACGATTTTCAGACCCTGGCCGACAGATTTTTTAACTGCCAGGTGCAGCTACTTCTAAACAACTTCATGACCCTCACCATTTTATGGGACAATCGCCAAGGACCAATATGCCCTTACGCGGTACTAGCGGCTAGAAGCAACATACCAACCATTATGGTGGTCTAATGCCTCGTTGTTGGAACAGCCTTTCGATTAACATTGCGACCATAGTGCTTCTTTTATCATAAACCAACACCCTGTGTACCGCAAAGGAACAGTGCGTGACTCAAGATGAACTTTTGCGGATCGACAGCAAAGAAAAATGCAAATCGCTGAATATTCTCTAAACATTTGATGTCAAATAAAAGTACTTTACGAAATGTACAATCTTGCTGTTTGCTTTTACATCACAGTTTCATATTCCAAATTGTGGCGCGCTGTGTTGTGGGATGATCTGTGTTGTTTTCTGGGTTCTGTGTAAAGTCGTGTAGGACTGGAGACGACTGGGCGCATTTGGCTACGCACCCTGTAACGTCACGGAGAGAGACAGGGAATATGAATGCTTTGATAATGTCAGGCTTGGGGGGGGAGATATGATTTAGTGTCACGAAAGCAGGGCAGCCAGTTCGATGGGGCAAGTGATAGAATTATCACATAATGTCGACGCACAGCAGCCTGATTTATCGTTTGTTTAGTGGACAAAAAGTCGGGTAAGGCCCATAGGAAATTGTAATGTCAACGGACATAAGGAGGGTTCTTAGAACACTTTCAACCTGACAACGAACAATACGAACAGCGTTCTCAGAACACCCCCATTTTGTTTAATTTCAAACATTACCTCCACGTCCACTCTTCCTCGTCCCAGTACTTACTTCATGTGGCCCCTGCCTCTGACACAGGACCTTCTTCTATTTCTTTAAATTCCTATAACTCCTCCGCCACATCCACATCACTCAGTTTCATATTACCAAGCCGGAGCATGGGACCTTCCCCGCAGGGAGGGTGAGGAGGGTTGTCAGTACTGTGACGAGGAAGAGTAGGACTGGGAGTAATGAAGATTACCGGTAAGTAATCAGAGCATTTCAGGACACCGCAAGTGTTCTTAGAACACATTCAACTTGCCAGAGTACAATACGGACAGCGTCCTCAGGACACCCCCATTTTGTTTATGTACGAACATTTAAGGACATCGCGAGTGTTCTTAGCTCAATTTTAGCTTGCTTGCGAACAAAACGGACACATACTTCGTCCTCAGAACACCCCACCATTTAATTTATATAGAAAATTTCAGAACAGCTGTGTTGTCCGCAGACAAATCGAACACAACAAAAGTATCTAGCACATCAAAATAACAGAACATTGAACCTATCTCATACTCCCCCACCCTCCCCAAACAATTTTACACACCAACACACTCCACTAAATACAATTTTTAATCCAAGTTTCACCGAGCTGTCCACGGTCGTCGGCGAATGCAAGATGGCGGGCGCCACAGAAAATCTGACGCGCTTCACGCACCACACCGTCCAATCAGCGAACACGTTGCATGTCCGCGGACATCACGCAAGCCGCTCGGCCAATCAGGGCACTGTCTGCGGAGTGAACCGGGGAGTCCGTCCGCGGAACAAACGGAGATATCACTAATTTTTTTGCCTTACATTTTGGTCATTTTAAAAAAAACTACTGGACGGATTTACACCAAATTTGCAAAAACACGCTTTCGGGACCAAGCCCCCGCTCCTGCCGCAAATTCGGTGTAAATCCTTCCAGCGGTTTGGGCTGTAGGCATGCGCAAAGTTTTTTCCCATTATGTCTATGGGAAAAAACAAAAGTTTCCTATGGAAACACCAATTTAACCATAACTACATGGACGCTACCGCGTCCATGTAATATATATATATATATATATATATATATATATATATATATATTACACAGCCACGGTAGTGGCTGTGTAGTTATGGTTAAGTTGCTGTTTCCATAGGAAGAGCCCTTTTTGGGTGGCTTATAACTTCGCTCTCCCTGGACGAATCCTCACCAAACTTTGCAAAAAAAGTATATGGGTCACTCTGTATTTTCCTGCAAAGTTTGGTGAGGTTTGGTCCAGGGGGGCAAAGTTATAGGGGGGTCCCAAAACTTCTTTTTTTCCCATAGACTGAATGGGAAAAAACTTTGCTCACGCCTACAGGCCAAACCGCTGGATGGATTTTCACTAAATTTTGACTAGGAGCAGCGGCTTGGTCCCGAAAGCATGCTTTTGCAAATTTGGTGAAAGTCTGTCCAGTAGTTCTTTTTAAAATGACCAAAAAGTAGGTCACAAAAAATTAGTGCTATCTATGTTCGGTCCGCGAACACACTTCCCTGTTTGCTCCGCGGACAGTGTCCTGATTGGCCAAACAGCTTGCCTCATGTCCGCGGACATACAACGTGTTCGCTGATTGGATGGTGAAGAGCGTGAAGCGCGTCAGATTTTCGGGAACGCCCGCCATCTTGGATTTGCGGACAGCGCAGTGAAACTTGGTGGAAAAATACTATTTAGTAGAGTGTGTTGGTGTGTGAAACTGTTTGGGGAGGGTGGGCGAGTAAGAGATGGGTTAAATGTTATATTTATTTAGGTGGTATACCCCCCTGTTGTGTTCGCTTTGTCTGCGGACAACGCGGATGTTCTGAAATATTCTAAACAAACGAAATGGGGGTGTTCTGAGGACACTGCGCCTGTACGTATTGTTCGCAAGCAAGCTGAAAGTGTTCTAAGAACACTTGCGGTGTCCTGAAATGTTCGAAAATAAACAAAATTGGTGTGTTCTGAAGACAGTAAGCCTGTCCGTTTTGTTCGCAGGCAAGTTGAATCTGTTCTAAGAACACATGAAGTGTCCTGAAATGTTAGAAAATAAACAAAATCAGTGTGTCCAGAGGACAGTATGCCTGTACGTATTGTTCGCAGGCAAGTTGAAACTGTTCTAATAACACATGTAGTGTCCTGAAATGTTCGTCAATAGACGAAATGGGGGTGTTGAGGACGCTGTCCGTATTGTTTGCTGGCAAGATGAAAGTGTTCTTAGAAAACATCATGTGTCCTGGGATGTTCGTAAATAAACAAAATGGGGTTGTTCTGAGGACGCTATGCCTGTCCGTACTGTTCGTAGGCAAGTTGAAACTGTTCTAAGAACACTCATCATGGCCACGGACATTAAAAGTGCCAATATGATATAGTTAAAATGTTTGACTCTATGGGTGTGATATGCTGCGGTGGTTGTGGCCAGGGCATAGAATCTTGGGAGCACAACCTACGCAGCATATCACACCCATAGTGGCTTATAACTTTGGGATCCAAGAACAAATTTATAAGCAACAAAGTTATAAGCCACTATGGGTGTGATATGCTGTGGTGGTTGTGGGCAGGGCGTATAGTCTTGGGTGCATGGACAAGACCAAATATATAAGCACCAAAGTTATAAGTCACTATGGGTGTGATTTGCTGTGATGGTTGTACTTATTATAATATACTTACTGTTTGGTTTAGTAACTGGAGTACATGTATTTCTTGTTTATTTCTGTGATAAAAGAAAAGATCATGTTAGTATTGGTATTTTGTAATGACTTATAACATTGAATAATCAACATTTTTTTTTTTTACCCTCATATTTAGTAGATTACAAACCAGTGTACTGTGTCCTATGCATTTTTCTCAGTTTCGGTGTTTGTTGCTAAAATCATTGGGTCTGTGGGAGAAAAAAATCCATGTTGGATTAAAAAAAAACTTTTTTTGTTATGCTACAGTCTATTTGTTTATTTCTTTTCAGTGTTCACTTGTTGTTTCTGGCTAATGCTCTATATATTGGCTTGTTGCAGATTTTTGGAGCAGTTAGATACCTGCTGACATATTCTAACAGTCTATTTTTTGTTATAATGAAGTGGTATTGATTTATCTGTTTGGATATTGTAAAATGTTGGGGTAGTTAGATACCAGTTGGCGTATTCTAACTGTCTATTTTTTGTTATAATGTAGTGGTATTGATTTATCTGTTTAGTTATTGAAAATCTTGGGGTAGTTAGATACCAGTTGGCATATTCTAACTGTTTATTGTTTGATATAATTTAGTGGTATTCATTTATCTGTTTAGTTGTTGTAGAATCTTGGGGCAGTTATATAGCTGTTGGCATATTGTAACAATTTATAGTTTTTTAATAGAAGTTTAGTTAATGTTTAAGTATAGTTTAGTTAATACATTTTGGTTTTAAGAACATTAAATAAGCTTTTGTAAGATTTGCAGGTAATCTCTGCTTTAGAGTAATGGTACTATCATTACATTCGAACCATCCACATTTTTTTTATATATGCAGTATAGTGACCTGCATTGGTTGTGGCTTCTGTGTGGTAGATTATACCTATTGTTGTGAAGGTTTTCTTACCAAGTGATACTTGACCATGTGTGAATCCATTCAGCTTGCAGTTGTTTTTGGTACCATCTGCATTGTAACGTAGAAGCATTAGTATTACGTATTTACTATGTGTTTGTATTAGTAAGGTGGAGCGATTATCCGAATTACAGGAAGTACATAATCTACCATGGTTTGCATTTTGTACAATTTGCTGAAATGGAACGGATTCACAATTAGGTATTGATACATATATAAAGCGCTCATTGGGGATTTGTTCTTGTGTCACATTTTTGCAGAGAGTGCATGTATGTTTCCACATGTATGAAATCTGGAAGATTTCATTTATAGGTATGATTTTGTTTTCCAGTACTTGTGGTAAGTACATTAGAAATTCTTGTGGATCTTCCTGTGAGTTTATTGCAAATTTCACCATTCCAGCACAGTAGTCCAATTGTTGTCTTATTCCATAAAAACTATACGTGTTGTCAGGATAGTTTGTTGCATTTCTATGAAGTACTAACATTTGCAAACACAATTGGTCTATACTGTGTAAGGAAATGTTGTCAACTATTGGTGGTAATTGAAATAGAATATTCATTGCTACATTTGCGTAGCAACTTACACCAATTACATTTAAAAGTTTAAATGGACCAGGTAGTTCTGTATCTGAGTGCTTTTTTGGAGTTTGTCTTCCTTCTTTGAAGAAGTACTTGGTTTACTTTCCCTAATAGGTTCTTTTTTGATTGTGGTACTTGATGAAGTATTAGTTTCTTTTAATCTCTTTGGAGGATTTGCAGTGACATCCCGTTGCATTTCTGTTTGATTTAGTTTTCTTTTAGAACATTTTACTTTTTGTGGAATAGGATATATTTTTAGATGGGGGTGTATACTGAACAAATTCTATTGTATTCTGAAATGCAAGGAATATCAGCGTTTACTTTACTTGCATCAAAATTGATGAGAAATAGACCGTCAAGTGTACGTAAGCGTGTTAGTGCTACGTAGCTCATGCCTTTTTTAAAGACTGTGTTACCAATGTCTATCAATGCTTTGTCTAGGGTAAGACCTCATGATTTATGAATGGTGACTGCGTATGCAAGAGTTAGAGAACATTTTTCTCTGCGTACATACATGTCTTTGAAGAGAAGGAATCGAGCTGTTGAGCGTCCTATCCTTTTCACTTCTGAAAATTTGTAAAAGAGAATATTGACAAACTGAATGTTGTTGTCACGTGGGTATGTTTGAAAGTCAACAACTGTACCCAGTGCTCCATTAACTAGTCCTTGATCCACGTCAAGGTTACGTTTAAGCATTACTCTGCAATTTAAGGATAATTTTAATATTTTTTCCAATCCAGCTGTGTTTGAGATTGAATTTTCTAAACTATTTAGTCTTGTTGTGGCTTGTTCACACATGGGTAGTGTCATACCATGTATGTCCAGTTTGTCTGTGGTGCTAATTTCAATTATTGGTTGCATTTCTTTTTTTAACATTGTTTCATTGAATTTGAAACAGCTTGCAAGAGTTGGCATTAAGGCCATACAATTGACATTTTTGTGGGCTAATTGTTCCATAACATCTGTAGCACATGCCTTATCGCCATAAAGTGCATGAATGTGCCGGGTTTTCAATGTTGCTTGTGCTTCTCGAGATAATATACCAACTCTAATACTTTTTAAGATGTTGGCATAAGTGAGATCTGCAGATTGCCACATGTTTTCTGTTAATTCTCTGTATTGAAAATGTTGCCAAAAGATGACATTTCCAATGCTGCCAACAGTTTTACGGCAGAGTTTGTGTCCTAAGGTTTTAAAAATAGGCTCACCTTTCACTGATGTCAATTGAAGAAGATCTCCGAAAAAAATAATGTGTTTTCCTCCAAAGAGCTCTTTGTAGTTTGTTTTGAGTACTTCTTGTAATCTGAGGTGAATCAAAGCCAACATTAGGTTGGAGACCATGCCCACTTCATCTATTAGTAGCATTTTCATTTGTTTTAATACTCTGCAAAGTTCCATTGCAGCGTCTGTAGAAAGTTTGTAATAGTCTAATTTGTTTTGGTGTTCTACTGGCAGGAGTAGTAATCGGTGTAAAGTGACAGCTCCTATGTTGTAGGCAGCTAAACCTGTGGGGGCAGTGACAACAGCTGACAGTTTGTTGTTTGTCAATTGTTGAAGGAATTTACTGATGATTTTGATTAAGAATGTTTTGCCAGAACCAACTTCACCACTGACGTACAGTAGTATAGGTTTGTAATTTTGGCAGGAGCATTCTTTGTTTTCATGTTGTACACCATGTGCAATTTATTTTGTTACTTCTTCAAAAATGCTACGTTGCTGATTGTTTAGTTTTGATTGTAGTATAGTTAAGTCTTCTTTATCTTCATACTGACACATGGTGTTTTCTACTAATTCTGCCTCATTTGTTATTAGTGGCTCTCCCAGTGGTTTTTGGCTTCCTGTTATAGAAGGTTGACTACTGTCAGGAGTGTCCTTATCTAGTTGGGCCTGGAGTTCTTCTTCATTTTGCTGTTCATTGTGCAACATTGTTTTGTACTGTTTAAAGTTTACATCAGTTATAGTGCTTTTATTTGCTTTGAAAGCGTCTTCAAAGGAGTCATAGTTATCTAGTATTTCTTCTTCTTTTCTCCATGGTTTAAAGAGTTGTAGCAGGGACATGTAATATAGTTCTTTATTTTGAGGAGTCTTTAATGACAATTTGATATGATTAATTAAATTTGGTTTGGTGAGTTTTACTAAGCTGCCTTCACAATTTGTCACTCTGTATTTACCTTTTTTTTCATTGGGTTTTATATTATTTTTGTATGTGAAGTTTGGGCTATGTGGTATAGACAGATGGTTTCCAAAGTAGTACTTCTGTTTGGGTAGTATGTGTCCAGTAAATTGTTTTTTAAAATGTCTTGGCTGTTGGGATCATGTTTGGCTATTGTTTCTATATCTTCGTATGATTTTAGAACTCTTTTTCTAGATTTAGCAGGACCAAGACTTAGCCATACTATATTTTCAGATTTTCCATACAAAGCAGTACCAGTTAAACGATCTGCTGCTTCATAGGAGCCACATTCTCTATGGGAGAGCATTTTTATGCCCAAGCTGTATAATTTCTGAGACAGTGGGCCTCATTACGACCCAGGCGTTAATGGGTTAACAGCGCCGTAAAAGGCTGCAGCGCCGTTAACCTATTAGCGCCTAATTACGAGGTCCCTTTGCGGGACCCGACCTTAATGGCTGGTGTAGACCAGCCGTTAAAGTAGGGACCCGCAAAGGGACCTTGGTGCTAATTATGGTGCAGCAATTTGCGGCACCGTACTTAGCGCCTTCCCCATTCCCATTGAGCCCTATGGGGCAAAAATGGGAATGGGGAAGGGCCATGGAGGAAGGGGGAATTACCACCCCGCCAACCTTGTAATGGGGTGGTAATTCCCCCTTTCTCCATGGCGGAGTCGGTAACTTACCATGGTCTTCCGCCAGGGTTGTAATGAGGCCCAGTGTTTTGTCTGATGACAGGTCATTCCAGAGGTCTTGGAGCTCTGTTTTTTCTGCTTTGGTTAAGTATGCTGTAACATATCGTGCCACTGCAGTGGAATTGTCTGCAATGTACTGCACATCTATGTTTGCATTCCATAAGTGGGCAATTATTGCATTGTAATGATTGATATATTTTTCTTCTGTTCTCTTTATGTAATATGTATTTTTAGGTGATTTACCTTTAACAGTATGTCTAACTGAAGACATGAAGTTGTTCACTTGACCTGTTTTTGTAACCGGTCTAGGGAAACCAACGCGGCATTTGGTGTAGTATTTCCCTTTGTTTTTGTATTTGCGACGACAATATTTGCCACATTTGTGTCTTTGAAACTGTAAAATGTGTGCATGAAGATCACTATTTGTTGCTCTGATGGAATTTCACAAGTGACATATTTTTCAAAAAACTGTAACACAGTGGCGTCATTGTCTTGACCAAATTTAGGAGCATCTTTAATCCATAAAAGCATGTGGATCTGTGGTGTTCCTCTGGCTTGGTATTCTTTTCTCCAAAAGAAGTGTTGCACTTCTCCGAGGGGAGGAACAGTTTTATTACAAATAAAGTGTAGCATAGCAATGAAGCGATGGTGCAAATAAATTGAAACATTAACAGGATCTAGAGAACAATGTTCTCCAGGTGTTAGTATATCTATGTTTGTTTTGTTTTTGTTTGATATGCGTAGGAAATCATGTAAATCTCCCCATGCATATTCTGCACAACTTAATGTAACAAACCAACTGCCTGATTCATGGAAATATTTGCGCCGAAAATGCAGATTTGCGTGCCTTTCTGCCCGAAAATCCCTGTTTGAAGTATGGGGATTTTTGGGCAGAAAGGTGTGCAAATCTGCGTTTTCACCGCAAATAATTCCATGAATCAGGCAGATAGTGGGTGGGCCAAGGTTTCTTATCATACAACGTACATCTCCATGACGTCGAACCAGTACTCTTTTGTACCACGCATATTTGCTAATAGATTTGTAATATTTGATTGTAAAACCTCATTTTTTTGTTGCACTTTTTGTAATAATTGTGTAGCTGACATATATTGAAAGTGGGATCCTGATTTTAATGTGTGTGCAACTCCGTAACATAAAGTTGCTAGTTCACTTTCAAACAGTAGGTGGAATATGTATTCACATTTTGTCTAAATCTGGGATCTTCAGAATACATCCGTAACGAGCAGTATTCTGATGCTGTTATTTGAATAGGTCTATCATTGTACCTTCCTCCTTTGCCAGTAGGAAAGAGTAGAGGAAAAGCACGTGCCTCTATACTTTTTTCCCAAATGCTGATTGGTGATACTTTTGTTTGACGCATTTGGTACGTTTCTAGTGCATCTTCTACGGTGTCATTAGAGTGCAATGGATGAATTGTATAATGGTCTAAAGTATAGGATATTGTAGCAGGATCTAGGAGCTCAAATTGACCAGCTTCTTGTGTCTCTTGAATTATTTCAGTGGTGTCCTTCAAGTTTTTTTCAATATTAATTTCTTTGTAGTATTCATTATTGTCTTTTAGATATTGCAAGGCTTGTCTAACTTTATGTAAATATACCAGTTGTTGCCACATTGTTTTGTCTTTTGTAGGTACACCATTTACTAAGATAATTAAAGATTGCTCCATGGGACGTTGCACTCCTAGAGTGTACACATTTTGTTTTAGATCTAATGGTAAATACACTACTTTTCCACGAATACCTTTCACTAATTCAGAGGGAGGTAATTTTGCTGTTTTTGGTTGAAGGCGTATTATTGCTTGAAAGGGGTGCACTGTTTGAATTATGATGCTCTCATATAAATTGAGTTGTTGTAGGGGTTTGGTAGTGGAAATATTTCCAAATTATTTGTGATAGCACGTGAAGGAGTTTGGTTGTTGTCAAGTTTTGTAGTGCAGTAACTGAAAAGTATTAAGGTGTCAGTTATTTCGTATTTGTTTTCTGCTATACGGTGGAGAGCTAATTCAAACCATTTAGAATCTTCATTGTCTTCTATTTTATATGTTAGGTCTGCAGTTTTTGTGTTACTTTTATAAAAAGTTCTACGGCAACATACACACACATGGTTTGGTACTTCAGCAGATGTACTTTTAAATTTCAGTATTTCTTTTTTGTATGTGTGTAGTAGAAGGTTGCCATTGCATAGAATTGTTGCTAATTTGCTTTAAAGCTATTTTATTCTGTAAATGGCTTTCACTTCCAAAATATTTATTCTGGATGTAGTCGATTTCTTCAAGTAGGTCTTTGCTGCACCATGTTGAAGAATGTTATTTAAATTGGCTAGTGCTAAAGCAGCACTTTTAGTATAATACAGTTTATAGACTAGATTTCTTATAGTTGAATGATGTGTTGATATCATTTTGATATAATGGAAGGTGGTTTTGCAAGTAGGTCCTGCAATTCAGGCCAATGAATGTCCTTTTAGTCCTGTGTACTTGCGCACTGGACAGGTATCCATATTTTGCAGTAGTTTAATTTTGATTTTGTCTTTGCCTTTCACATATTGATTGAGGAATTGGCAAAAAGACTTGAAAGATTTTTTGGGAATGTTACACATTGACGTGCATGGCCATTTGTATACTAGACATTCTGATTCAGTTGAATGGAGAGGTAATTCTAAGTTTTCTGGGGATATTTTTGTAAGCAGTATTTCTTGTTCCATTATGGTATTATTAACTTTTTCATAACCTCGTCCACTGCTATGTATGGCAATTGTATTTGTTTGCTTTTGTTTGTATGCTTTTCCATTAAAATATGTTTCTGTGCTTGTGGTGTGACTCCACTCACCTCCACAGATACTTACGAAGTTATTTCTGTTGACATTTCATTTATTGAGAAGTCTTTTTTGTAATATAGTCATTAGTTTTGTTAGTGGTTTCATTTTGTTTAACACTAAAATAAATACCTTTCTTTTGAGAAGGATTGCACTGTCTATCAACGCTTCTAAGATAAATTTCCTACGGTAGGTTTTAAGGGTTGTGCCTGATTTCTCTCCTGATAAGATTTTGAAGGACTCTGTGACGGAACATTTTTGCTAAAATACTTTTTTTGGTGTGCTTTGCACTATATCAAGATTTATAGGAGCAGTTTTATCTGTAGTGGTAGCTGAATTTTTGTTAATTGTTTTCTGGTTCGTTTTACATTTTGATAGAGGAGGCAAAGTTTCTGTACTTGAAGCTTGTTTTGTTTCGCTAAATGACTGTATTAGCTGTTTTGTTTGAACTTTTTTTTACAAATTCTGCTAGAGATGGATGCTTATTTTGGACACTTCTATTTTCATTTGCTCTGCTTCTGTATTGCTTTCTACAAACTTGATTTTTGGTAGGCATTCTTTAGGGTCTGTTGAAAAAATAAAGAAGGTATGGTTCTGCAATGTATGTCTACTGTGTGCATGAGTGTCTGAGTAAGATGATAAAGATGCGTGTGATGGTGTGTGATTGTGCACTGGGCAACTACAACTCGTTGGGATGGGTATTCTTGAATTTATGTGCTACTAAACTGGGGTTCAGATGACAGTAGAAAGTAGGCTAGTGGTGTGGAGAAGTACAAATAGTAAATCTAATGATATACAATTAAAACTGTTGTTTGTTCTATAATATCAAAATTCTAGGTGCTGAGTTGGGTTATTTGTGTACCGAAAAATAGGAATTTGTGCGCCATTCTGCTTGTAAATCTCTGTTTAAGAAATGGGGATTTGTGGACAGAATGGTGCACAATCTCTATTTTTAAGGGCAGAAATAGCATAAATTAACCTTACAGTGTGTTTGAGTAATAGTACAAATATTATGGTGGTATTCAATTTACTTTTTTTCTGAAATGAGCAGGTTTCTTCTTAGTTGTTCTTTGTACTTCAAAT
The DNA here is from genome assembly GCF_040938575.1 of Ambystoma mexicanum. Classification (NCBI taxonomy): domain Eukaryota; kingdom Metazoa; phylum Chordata; class Amphibia; order Caudata; family Ambystomatidae; genus Ambystoma; species Ambystoma mexicanum. The sequence goes on from NC_090932.1 coordinate 608,612,783, forward strand.
TCAGCTGCTTCTTTTCAGGAGAATGGTCTTCACTGCAATTGTAAAGGAAACAAATTAGTAATTTTGTTTGTATATAGCACTGTTTTTAATTTAGACATTGATTTTTTTAATTGACATTGACCCTCAGCGCCTTCTGCAAAACCATGAAAACTATCTTATTCACATAAGATGCGTCGCACCAGTTGAATACATATCATATATTCTTAATGCATAAGCTGTATTGTAATGACTAACTGTACCAACCAGAATATCAGATCTATGCCTTGTGGAATTCATAATGTACCACTGAATGCCACTATTCCTGTAACTAAGCTCTTGCAAGTAACAGCGCCTCAATGCCCATGGGCTGCTTGTGCGCTATATAAATATAAATAAATACATAAATAAATAAATAAGTATTGTTGTTTGATATTTGAACATACTGTGTGCATGCAATTTTGTTAGAGTATGTTAACTCTTTATATTTTACTTTAAATATATTAGCTCAACATGCTTTGCAAATGTGTGTGTAAAAAGAAATTAAATAGCAGATAGGTTTGGAAGTGACAGTTGATTATAGGAGATGGAAAAAATGACAGTAAGTTCATTTTATAGATTATACAAGCTAAAAGTCAGTTAATCTGTTTACATGAATCTATACGAATTGTACATGTACTATACAGAAAATATGCATACCTGTAGTTTGTGTTCATGCATATGGATATGCATACAGCTGTAAGTAGAAATCTTGGAGACTTGTACAGTATTTCTTGTAGAAGGTGCTTTCCAATTATATAAAACTTGTACTCAGAGAGATTAAAGGTACATTTGAAGTGCTGATCTATGATGATGCAGTTAGATGTAGAGGTCTTGGATGTGGTTGGTGGATGGTCGTATGACTTCTTAGCTATATCCAATGAGGGAACGGCACAGAAAGTGAAATAAAAATGGTAGAAGGACTGTCCATGTTACGATATGTCCGCGAACATGGCGGTAGTCCGCGGACATCGCATGTTACATCCAGGGATTTTGGGGTGGGGAGGCATGCAAATGAGAATGAGCAGAGCAAGGGATTGGTCAGTAAAGTTCAGTGGGAGTGTTGTGCCAGGAGAGAGTTTCTCAGATACTCTTTTTGCTGAGAAGAACAGATAGCTATGGCTGTGTGTTTCAGAAAACAGATTGTTTGGATTTTGGGAGACTCGTGGATACATTGGTTGAAGGTGCATGCAGAAAGCTGTGGAGTAGCTGTAGATTTTGGATTCCCACATGTGGAAGTGCACTGGCATGGAGTACGTGGAATGATGTTTTTGGACTTGCTACCTCTCTGTGCTACTTTGGAGACAGAGCAACATCCAGACATAATTGTAATTCATTGTGGAGGGAACAGTTTAGGACATGTGTCTGGAATTTCTTTGCAATTTGCAATAAAAGAAGGACTTGGGAAGGTCATGGACATGTTTCCAAATTCTCAAGTAATTTTTTCACGGATTGTGCAGAGACAAATGTGGCTTCGTTCTTCTTCATTTGGTCCACAAATGGAGGAAGCAAGGCACAATGTCAATAAGGCTGTTTGTGCCTTTCTAAGAGATTTTGGCATGTCCTCTTTTCACAATGAAAATATTATGTTTCGTAGCACATACATTTTTCGGAGAGATGGAGTCCATCTTACTTATGCTGGCAATCAGATTTATCTGAGAAATGTACAAAATGCATTGCAACCTTTTTTGGAATTACAGCATCCATTTTGTAGTAGGTGTTGAGCATTTCAAATTTTTCAGAGAGAGGAGAGAAAAGGAGGGTAAGGGGGGGACACCAACCAAGGGAATAAGAAAGGGCGGGTGGAGAGAGGAAGATGTAGAGTGGGTTTTACTTGGGTAGTGAGCAGATCTTCTCGTGCTCTAAGACCACAGCCTCAAAAGCACTTCAAAGTCTCTCCCCCTGCAGAGTACTGCGTCGCAGTACATACACACAACTGTGACTCTCGAAATGTAAGGGTCATCAGTATTGCGTATGGCCTGTGAGGCAGTTTGAGGAAAACGCTGTCCCACAGGAGTGTTCCTTGTGGTGACAGAATTGGAAACGGAGGATGAAGTAGAGGAAGTCAACCTACTATGCTCCTCGCAAGGTACAACCTTGCGAATGGCCCCAGTGTGGAATGACTTTAGGTGTCGCTTCATGGTAGTTGTCCAAAGCTGTATGAACCAGGCCTCCCGCGACTGAGTACCATTTTGGACTCTTTGCAGGTGACCCGGTTTGCATGCGCCTTAGGAACATTACCATGAATGGTAAATAACCGCCACACCCAAGACTCACGCTGAGTGCTGGTAGTAGGGAGTTCCTCTACCTCATTCTCGTCATCCTCTTCATCCTCCTCTGCATCCTCACTCCGGTTCCCCTCTTCAGGCCCTTGGGGAGGTGGTGGTGGTGGAGGGGGTGGGAGTGGTGCTGAGGCAGATGTAGCACGAGGTGACAGTACTGCAGCCATGGATGCCATCAGGTTTCAGATAAAAATCTGGAAAGTTGGCAGGAAAATGCACTGTGTTCTGTAAAATAGCCAGAAACACAATGAGAATGAGCTCTAGGGTGTGGCCTTTTATAGGGGTGCTTGTGCGTGGTTCGCGGACATGCGCGCTGTCCGCGGACAGATCAAACACCAAAAAAAGGTTTAAAAAGTCCCAAAAAGTATGTAGAAACTCAGGATTACTATGTGGGACTTGTGCTATGGTGAGTTATTATTGAAAAATATTGTGGATTGCTTGAAAGGTAGTTTTAAATTGTTCGGGGACACAAACAGTGTTCGCAGTCAGAACACACGCTCAGCGTGGGTGCGGTCAGATGATAGCTTCGCGAAAATGTCTGCGAAGGGAGCCGGTGTCCGCAGGACATCAACTGCACTGAAACTGTTTTGTGCATGCGGCGTTGTTGTTCTACGGACACTGTTCGGGTCCTGAAACTAATTAAAAGTGCATCACAAGTGACATGAACAATTACGGACAGGTGTTTGTTCTTAGAACAGTTTCAACTCACTTGCGAACAATACGGACAGGCATAGAATCCCATTTTGTTTATTTGTGAACATCCTGGGACACTTGATGTGTTCTTAGAACAGTTTGAACATGCTTACGAACAGCACAAACAGGTCTAGCGTCCTCAGGACACCCTGATTTTGTTAATTTACTAATATTTTAGGACACCGTGTGTGTTCTTAGGAAAGTTTCTGCTTGCCTCCGAACAATACGGACAGGTATAGCGTCCTTAGGACACCGTCATTTTGTTCATTTACGAACATTTCAGGATACTGCCTGTGTTCTTAGAAAAGTTTGAACATGCTTACGAACACACAAACAGGTCTAGCGTCCTCAGGACACTCCGATTTTGTTTATTTACGAACATTTCAGGACACAGCGTTTGTTCTTAGGACAGTTTCAGTTTGCCTCTGAACAATACGGACAGGCATAGCGTCCTCAGGACACCCCCATTTTGTTTATTGACGAACATTTCAGGACACCGTGTGTGTTCGCCAGTTATGGTAATCTAAGCAACCATAACTCGCGCCACCAGCGTGCACTGCTAAGACTAACACCCACGACATCAAAGATGACATCACAAATGTCATTGATGACATCACTGATGACATCACATGTGCATTTACTTTTCATGAAATGTCTGTACAAGGGATTCTTATTATAATGTTGAGAAAAAACTGTCAAGGATCATTGGAATAAATATCATGAGCTAATTAGTGCATTAAGCAATGCATTGATATAAATAGCATTCTATTATGAAGTTCTATCCAGTATACTAAGCTACTCATGCAGAAACATAGGCATTGTCTGCAGCATATATGATGAAGGTACAATATTCATAATGTTGATATGTTGAATAATGAAATAATAACTGTTTTCTTATTAGAGTTTTGCATACTGTGAAATATGTAATAAGTAGCTAATAAAACCCATGTATTACATAATTGCATTATTACAAACAAAACACAAAGAGACAAGAACACATACAAATATGGGTATATCCAGGGAAAGTGAAGTAAGCAAAAAACGCAGAAGTAGTAGCAGAAACAATTCATAACCTAACTGATTATCTTTATGCAAATAAATGATTACTCTGTTTGAAAGGTGCTATTTACCCTATGCGTATGTATCACATGATGTGACTGGACCCTAAGGAAAGTAGTGTGAGTACAATGTATACAAATATGAGCATGTACAGGGAAAGTACAGTAAAAAAAAACAACAGAACTATCAGAAAGTGCTGATAACTCTACTGATTATCTTCATTCACAGAAAGGATTGCTGCCTTTCAAGCTTGTGTCTTCCCCTATGTATATGTTTCATATAATATTACTGGACTCTAAGGGAATTACTATAAGAACATACTTGAAGGATAAGTCTAGAAATATAGTACGTTTACAATTTTTAGTTCCTGACTGTTACTGAAGAAAACCATGTGGCCTAGATATGTCAGTAAAGGAAAAAAGAGGGAGACAGACATGTGATGTCATCAGTGATGTCATCAACGACATTTTTGATGTCATCTTTGCTGTCGTGGGTGTTATTCTTAGCAGTGCACGGTGGTGGTGCGAGTTATGGTTGCTTAGCTTACCATAACTGGCGAATTGCAGGAGTTTTTCGGTTTTACTTGGAACCATAACGTCCCTTTAACAACGTTTTTTTACTGAGTTTCATAGGTTTTTAGTAGTGCAACTTAACCATAACCTCCCTTTAACAAAGTTTTTTCACTGAATATATATATATATATATTATATATATATATATACACATATAACCCTATACCTAACTACATCAGATACCAAATAATACTCATATTCCCTACCTCAGATCCAACTGCCTAGTCCACATCCCAAATTCAGATTTTCTGTTCACTCCCCTCACAATCTTGACACCCCTTCAACCAATGCTCACTCCTTTTCTCTCTCTGTTCATCAAATTCACATGTATGTTTTGTGTTTGATTTCCATTGAAAATCATCAACATTAACAGCTCAGATTAAACCTAATGTTTCACTGGTGTGATATCATGGCAGTACACAACCACAGTGATTATTCACTGCTATAGCTTAGGGCCCATTTTTGAAAATAGATTATCTGTGCTTCTACTCTGTCTCCTCAGATCCAGTAGAAGCTGAGGAAGACCAAGTATGAATATATGTATGCTTGCCTTGATAGAGCACACCAATATCCATATGTGTATTGTCTCTTAATAGGCTGAGGTGTGGGGGAAGAAAAAGGAAAGGTAAATGTAATAAAACTAGTGGAAGAACTAAAGGAGAGAAAAGTCAGGACTTGAATGTTCCTTGAAAAGGTTGGAGCCTGTGTGAAGAGCAGACATAGAGAGGGGATTAAAGGGTAAGAATTGAGAAACAGGCCCCCATGTGGTGCCAGTGATAATTGTAAACTAGAAGAAGTGAGGAGCTAGATCTCACTGCTATGGCAGGAACATGAGTTCAGAAATAAGAAATCGATAGACCAGTTTAATCAAAGGCTTAATACGTATGACAAAGAATCTTAAAGTTGATCAGCCCAGCAATAGCTAGCCAATGAAGATGTTATGTTATGTTATGTTATTTTGCATTTATATAGCGCCTTATATACCATTGGTATGGTCTGAAGGCGCTGGTAGGTTGAACGCCCTTGGGAACCGAAGTTCAGGTCAGTAGAGAGAGTAGGGGGGAGTCAAAAAGTGCGTGTGCGCACCATGTATGTGTGCAGCTGGTGCGAAAACAAGTGGTAGCTGCTTCTTAGCTGTAGGTGTGGTGGTTGAGAGATCAGGAGTATGTGTTCGCTCTGATCGGCTTTATCCGGAACGAGTGTGGCTGCGTTAGGCCTGAGAGGAACGCCTGGCTGGGTGGTGAGAAACCAGCGATGTTTACTTAGAGTGATGTGGAGTAAGCGGGAGATGTAGATATGAGAACAGTTATACCGAATGGTGTCATAGTATCTCTGTGTTCTAGATGAGTGGTGGTGTAAGGGAGAGAGTAAGTGTGGGGTGTGGCGTGATGTATGTTTTTAAGAGTTTCCTTCATTCCAAGACATGTTAAGTATCGTCCGTTGCACATAATCGTCCGTTCCTCATACTCGACCGCTCCACACATTCGTCCAGTCCGCACCCTACGATTGGTTCGCACCCTCGTCCAGACCGCACACTTCGTCAGGTCTAGACACTTGTCGAGACTGTATGCTCGTGTAGTTTATACACTCGTCCAGTCTACATACTGGTCGAGGTAGGACGCTTGTTCAGTCCATAAACATTCAAGCGCTCCCCACACTCATGCGCTCCCCACACTCATGCGCTCTCAAAATCATCCGCTCTCAAAGTCATCCGCTCACCACTCTCGTCCGCTCTCCACTCTCGTCCGCTCTCCACTCTCCACTCTCAAACCGCTCTCCGCACACTCACCCGATCTCCAGTCTCACATGGTCTCCACTCTCACCCGATCTCCGCTCCCACCCGATCACTGCTCTCACCCGATCTCCATACTTATCCGCTCTCCATAGTCCTCCGCACTCCACAGTCCTACGCTCTCTAGCATTTTCCGCTCTCCACAGTCCTCCGCTCTCCACAGTCCTCCGCTCTCCACAGTCCTCCGCTCTTTTCGGTTCCTCATACTAAGCCGCTCTATACACTCAACCGTTTTCCGCACTCAACCGTACTCCGCGCTCAACCACGCTCATCCGCTCCCCACAACTCGTCCGCTCACACACACTCATGCGCTCTTCACACTCATGCACTCTCCGCACTCTCACACTCATCCGCTCCCCACGCTCATCCGCTCCCCACGCTCATTCGCTCTCCACGCTCGTCCGCTCTCCATGCTCACCCACTCTCCACGCTCACCCGTTCAACCACACTCACCACACTCACCACACTCACCACACTCATCCGTACTACGCTCTTGCTCTCATCTGCACTTCGTTCTCATCCGCTCTCATCCGCTCTCCACACTCATCCGCTCTCCACACTCATCCGCTCTCCACACACATCCGCTCTCCACACTCATCCGCTCTCCACACTCATCCACTCTCCACACTCAACCGCTCTCCACACTCAACCACTCTCCACACTCAACCGCTCTCCACACTCAACCGCTTTCCACACTCAACCGCTTTCCACACTCAACCGCTTTCCACAACTCATCTGCTCTCCAGTCAGATCATCATGCTTCCGTTTAGTGTAATTGTCTGTTCTGTACGCTTCATCCATTCAAACTGTTTCATTTATGTCATTCACTGTATTCCATTCTCATTCATTATGTCGTTTTGATCGGTTTAGATTTCCTGAGTTTCTCAATGATTTATTCGTATTTTCTGTTTCATTGTTTTTATCTACTTTACTCGTTTAAGCCTGCTTGTCTTTCTAGTTTACATTCGAGTTTATTTAGCTGTCATTCTCGCTTCAGGTAGTTTGGTGGGTCGGTATTATTGTGATGATGCTGGATTGGTTTTATGGGAAGGGCCAGGTTTTCAGTAGTTTGCGGAAGGAGGTTAAGTCTTCAGTTAAGCGGATGTGGGGTGGGAGTGAGTTCCACAGGGTTGGAGCCATGGCAGAGAATGATGATCCACCTAGCCTGACTGAGTTTGTCTTGGGAATTACTAGGAGGCCGGCTGAGCTTGATCTTAGGGTATGAGTGGGATGATAAGGTATTAGTTTGTCTTGAAGATATTGCGGTCCAGTTTTATGCAGTGCTCGATGCGAGAGGCATAAGGTTTTGAAAGCTACCCTACGGGCTACAGGAAGCCAGTGCAGTGTTTTAAGGGCTGGGGATATGTGGTCTCTTGGACTGAGCGCAAGTAGTAATTTGGCCGCTGCGTTTTGTGCTCTTTGGAGTTTATTCAGTTGGTAGGTATGGATTCCGAGGTAAAGGGGGTTTCCGTAGTCCAGTCTGGATATAACGATTGATTGGACAGCGGAGACTCTGTTGGGAAATGAGAGGTATGGAAAGACGCGCCTTAGGTTTTTAAGGTGATGGTGGCAGGACTTTGAGACATTGTTGACTTGGCGCGAGAGAGTTAGGTCGGAGTCCAGGGTGCATCCAAGATTTTTTACTGTTTTGGAGGGTGTAGGTGAGTTGCCCATGGCGGGTGGCCAGGGTAGTGGGTGCGGAAGAAGGTCGGAGTTGTCGCAAATCATGATTTCTGTTTTGGAGGGGTTTAACAAGAGGTGGCTTTGGGTCATCCAGCGCTCTATGTTTACGAGGCAGGATGCCAGGTCGGGTTGGGAGTTGGGTTTCGAGTTCAGGAATTTTAGAATTAGTTGAGTGTCGTCGGCGTAGTTGTAACATAGGATGTTGTGTGAACGAATTATTGGTGGGAGGGTGATCAGGTAGAGATTGAAAAGGAGGGCGGATAGAGACATGCTCCTTGAGGGACTCCCGTGTTGACTGGTCGGGCTTGCGAGGTAAAGCTGGAGAGTACCGTTATTTGGTGCCTGTCTTTGAGGAATGAAGCTATCCATTTAAGAGCGGTTCCACAAATTCCTAGCGAGTGGAGGCGGTCTAGGAGTATCGAGTGATTGATCGTGTCAAATGCAGCGGATAGGTCAAGAAGGATAAGAGCGGCACATCCCGCGGAGTCTGCTGTCATTTTAAGGTCGTCCCAGATCGAGGTTAAGGTGGTTTCAGTTCTGTGACGTGGTCTAAAACCCGATTGGGCGGGGTCAAGGAGATTGTTGGCTTCAACAAAGGCGTTTAGTTGGGAGTAGGCGGTTCGGTCAATGAGTTTGGCGAAGAATCTGGTGTTTGAGATTGGGCGGTAGTTCAAAAACTCAAGTAATTCGATTATGATGTGGGGTCCCTGTCAGCTGGTTGGCGTGGCATTCTGAACCATCTCTATGTGCTGAATAAAATAGCTGAGAAAGCCAAGAAAAAGGGCATTACATTAGTCCAGAATGCTGTATTGGTAGCTGAGACTATTTGAAGATGACTGTTAGAAGGCTGTTAAGGGAAATTCTAACTAGGTATTCAAATTGAAAACAAAACTTACCATGGAGTTAATTTGGGTAGCTATCGATAGCGTCTGATTACCCAGCTTGATTCCAAGATTTCTGAACCACAGGGAATGACAAGAGTCAGGACTCCTATAATTACACCTGTAATGACTCTTGTTGGCATGAGTCAATATATTGCTCATCAGGGCCACAACTAGTGGATGGATTTGCCACTCATCAAAAGAAGTGCTAACAGCAATAATGTCAGAATGGGCCAAAGGATTTGTGTAGTTATTTTTAAGAGCAATCACAAGCTCCGTGGGTGGATATCTTTCTCACAATATTCATTGATTGCAGGCACTCCATAACACTGCTTAGCTGCTGTATGAAACATCATCTAATGCCTAGATTGAGAATAGGCGAGAAGGCATCACTATTAAACTGTAGATTAATCTCTTTAGTAGAAATGTTGGGAACAACTTAAGCAGGATGCTGCTAAAAGAATGTACTTCATGGCCTGAAAATAATAATGTTTTACCATTTACCAAAAGTGGTTTTAGAGTTGGTGCTGCTGCCATCGTCAACAGCCTACCACTTACTCTGCTTATTATTACTAATTATTAGATCTTAGTGCAACATTTGATACTTGTAGCAGAGAAGTATTAGTGATTAAATTGACGGAATGGGGAATAGGCCATGGTTTGTTAATGATAATAATGGCTTTTTACAATGTAACTAGTGCTACAGTTAGACTATCACAGAAAGGATTTGCCTAATGTAAACAGACCAATGAATTGTGGGGTAAAGCAAGGGTGTGTGCTCTCCCCTCTGCTTTTTAACTTATCTATAGCAGACGTACCCATAGCTTTATATTCATCTGGAGCTTTCCTCTCAAATTAGATACATATCATTTACAAATGTTGCAGTACGCTGTTGATATTTATTATTCGATGCAATGTCTATTCATTAACAATGATTATTCAACACATTTGAGCCAACATCTAAGCTTAAATATCTTGTTCTAAACCATACAAAATCTGAGATCATTTCTTTAGGAAATAAATCAAATTAAGAGAGTAGGTAGATGGTAGATTGGTCGGAAATTGTTAGAAATTCTTCACAATTTTAAATATTTGTGTTTCAATTATGAAATTTATTTTTTATGGAACCGGTTGATAGAAAGTTCTATGTTAAAAGGATGTTTACTGATCGCAGATTTAATGCCATTTAATATACATCTCGGGGGTTCTCTCTCCAACCACTAAATTCAATGGCGGCAAAATTGCGCCAAATATTATGCTCAATGCCAAAACATGGGTTTCTAAGTATTCAAAATGGGTAGATATCACACAATCAGTCATGCTGGCCAAATGTATGGGGTTGTAGAGGAATACCTCAGGAGCGGTTATTAGGATTAGAATGATCATGATTCTGTTTGGTGCTTACTAAATTCTTTTTTAGATAATAGTAAGCTAGGGTTCGAAAAAGAGAATGAATCGAACATTTTAAAAATATTTTTCCCGGGTAATATGGTAGTTGGATATAGATGCAATAATTTGGGATGAGAGATAGCAGGTGAATAATTTCTGACATTATACTGCAACATTGTGTTAATAGTAGGAAATGTAACAATGAAGTAAAGCAGCTAATAGTCCAGCAAGATTTTATGGAGTAGAAACAGATTTCACAAGATTACATACATATGCTTTCAAGGGTGAATGGGAGACAAGGAATGCAAGTTTTATTTGTGATTAATTTCATGTCTGAATAGAAAGTGATTATATTTGAAAGTTAGATGGAATCAACCGAAGAACGGTCAATTCATAAAAAGGCTTCTGATTGCGATAATTGAGCAGATTGTGCAACTACGAATGTAAATTGAGCACATGTATTAAAATGATTAATGAAGAAGATAATGTGGTTACAGACAGAGCGCAAATTCAGCGAGTATTAGTATGGCACACCAAATGTTTTTTTATGCCTAATATATCTATGCCTATGATTTTCTTTTTCTTTCTGTGTCTTACATTTCAAAGACTTTATTATTCTATTGGTGGTTCAATTGAAAGTACAACATCTGTGATTTTTCCTAGTATGAGTACAATGGATAATTTCTTTGACCTCTTTGGCAGTGACCTCTTAGCTGATCAGATAGCACAGCGAGTAGAGCGCTGGCTTTGACATCAGGGCAGAGCCTGCCGATGCATGTTCGAATCACGGCAGGCCCAAATTCAGCCTTTCATCCTTCTGATGTCGATAAATGAGCACCCCACAGTGAGGGTAATAATAAGCAGCGCTCAGATGCCTGAAGGTTTGTAGCACTATATAAATGCTAAATTATTATTATTATTACATTATTATTTGGCATGTCAAATTGCATAGGAGGGATGCAGAAGAATATAACCAGGGGATAAATACCTATCTTGATAATTCAGCTCACCTGGGGAATAATATGTGGTACCACCATATGACAAAGGTGGGGTAGAGAGCACCGAGGAATCAGATCCAACCTACAGACCCTCCAACAACAGTTTTGGTGGCCGAAGAGGCACCTGGACGTCCAAGCCTATATTCAGACATGCACTGTGTGTAACCAAAACAAGTATGACAACCAAAGACCAGTAGGACTTCTGCTTCAACTGGAGCTTCCTTCATGTCCATGGGAAAACATAGCCACAGAGTTTATTGTAGATTTACCTCCGTACAAGTGACACATCACTATAATGGTTACAATCGATCTCTTTTCTCACATGGCACATTTCACTCTACTGAAGAAAATACGAGATGGCTAGAATCTTTGTAACAGAAATCTTCAGACTACATGGACTACCATCCAAGATCATATCGGATCGTGGCCCCCAGTATACACCTCTAGGTTCTGGAAACACTTGTGCCGCCTGTTGGGTATCGAAAGAGCCTCATCATCTGGCTATCACCCTCAAACCAACGGAATAACCGAAAGGGTGAACAAAACCTTTGAACAATATCTTCCGTGTTTTTCCTCCCAGGTCCAGGATAATTGGTCAATTCTACTTCCAGTGGCAGAATTTGCCTACAACAGTTCAGAACATTCGGCAATAAAGACCAGTCCTTTTTTCTGCAACCAACGATTCCATCCATCAGTTCTTCCCATGGCCCTGCCTTATTCAAGTCCGGTCCCTTCAGTCGATGCCTGGATAACCGATCTGACGACCGTGCACAAAAACGTCAAGGAACACCTATAAAAGGCTAGGACGTACATCAAAAGATTTGCAGATACCAAACACCAGCCTTTTCCAGCTCATGGCCTCAGGGACAAGTATTGGCTATCAGCTCTATATCTCTCCATGCATTTAAGACCCAAAAAGCTGTCACCACATTTCTACGGACCATACTCTATCACCAAAACCGTAAATCCAGTGGCCTTTTGACTGCGTCTTCCAGAGTCCAAGAAGAGAATCCATCCCGTCCTCCTTACTGAAACCATACCATCCTTCTCATCAGAACAGAGGTTCGTCCTCCTCCTATCGTCAACAAAAACCAGCTTGAATAGGAGGTCTCAAGGATATGTGATTTTTGGTACTGAAGAGGATGACTGCAATACCTTGTGTAATGGAAGGATATCCCCCCAGCGATCGGACTTGGGAACCAGAAACCGACGTCCATGCCCCACGTTTGGTCTATCGGTTTCACCAGACCCATCCAAGCTAGCCTGGTGGAATATGGTTTCGGAGGGGACATGCTGTCATGATTCAATGCTTCTGACGCTTTTGGACTGTGTGGAAGGTCTTCCAGAGTCCAAGAAGAGAATCCATCGCGTCCTCCTTACTGAAACCATACCATCCTTCTCATCAGAACAGAGGCTCGTCCTCCTCCTATCGTCAACAAAAACCAGCTTGAATAGGAGGTCTCAGGGATATGTGATTTTTGGTACTGAAGAGGATGACTGCAATACCTTGTGTAATGGAACGGATATCCCCCCAGCGATCGGACTTGGGAACCAGAAACCGACGTCCATGCCCCACGTTTGGTCTATCGGTTTCACCAGACCCATCCAAGCTAGCCTGGTGGAATATGGTTTCGGAGGGGACATGCTGTCATGATTCAATGCTTCTGACGCTTTTGGACTGTGAGGAAGGTCTGAAGCCGCATTGCGCCGTCCATCTTTACTTCCAACATTCCCGCTGTTCATTGGAAGGTTGCTGTCTAGACGCTTGGGCTTGTTTACAGCATCATTACTTAAGCGCCACTCAGTCCATGGTTCGGCGTGTCTCAATGTTCGGTTCTGGTCAGCCGTGCTCAGCGCTTACTCTTGTGCCTTCCTCTCCGTTCCTTCCTGGTAGCGCCACTGGCCCCAGGTTGTGCTGCCGCCTTTCCTTGTGTCTCCTGGCTTTGCTTCCCTTGGGTTCCGTGGCTGCTAACTTTACCTGTGCTTTCTGCCTGTTGCTGCCTGCCTTCCTATGCTTCCTGATTTCGCGCTTTTCTAACACTGCGCTGTTTCTTGGACAGTACTCCTCTGCTTCACTGCCCTCCTGGCTGCGTGGTTGTTGCCCTCTCTAGCTCAATGGATTCTGCAAGTACTACTTACCTTTGTGTTCCTTCCTGGCTACCGTTTGGTAGTATCACTCCTGGACTAATCTTCCCTGGATTTGGTGACCGCTTAAGAATACTTGGAACCATCTTCACGGTCTACCTTATCTTGGGCAGTAGCCCTTGGTGCTAGCCTGTTTGGCCCCTGATCCAGAAGGGTGGCATCAGGGGAGACTCGCCCCTTTCTCCACGAAACACGGACTACAAAAAAGGAGAAATCACCCACAAAGAAGACAACAAAGACTAAACACGTGAGAAAAGAATCTCAATCCTCCTATTCTGACATGAACACAATAACAGGGAGCCCTCCAATACCAGATGGAGTGAGGGTCAAAGGGATTTTTGCATTTATAGGCCAAGTCTTGTAACACAGGAAGAAATGTGTATTTTTTCCAGCCCAATTAATTCATCAGTGTATACAAACGGTAGACATATTTGGTATATCTTGTATTTCTATTAGTTTTTGTAAATCGCCTATCCGTATGTTTTCAACATTAGCTATTAAGCATTAGAATGCACTGCCAAAATTATTTGTTAGTCCAACATAGTTCAGGTAAAAACATTCAAGATTGAAGTCATGGCTTAAAAAAGTAAAGTAGCAATTAAGAGGCAAAACAGTCCTTGGTAGACATATGGTGAGGCCAAGGAGAGGGTGTTATACACAAAAGGAAGGCCAGTAGATTGAGAACATTTGACAGGGAGCAGCAAACCATGGGAGCCACATTTGTTACCACAAAAAATCATCATGTGAAGCTATGGAAAATATGTGCATGCCCCATGTGATGTGAACTGCCAATGAGCACCGATTGGTCATGCGAGTGCATAAGAAGTACACCATACTTGGCACAACCATTATTATAACACTGACGGATGGCATTTAGAATGACTCTGCGGAATAAGAGGTAAAGTTACTACTGACGCTCACCTAATCCGCTGAGCACTGCCTCACGATAGCTACCCAAAAGCCTTATGCTCTATGTGCCTGATGAAGTTGGTTTTGAATACCAACATACACAGCATTTTGTGATGCCAACAAGGAGGTTTAAAGATTGTACTAATGATAGCCTCCTAGGCAGATTTTGAACAATAAAAAATGACCTCCTAATCAATGAAAAAATATGTTGACTTTGAGTGAAACCACACTCCATAGACCAAAACATGTGTTTGAAAAATGAACATGTCGTCCTGATGAAAGTGATGAAACCTTTGTCAGTGGCTGAAACCAGTCAACCCTGCTACTTGGGGATATTCTTTTATGGTGTATGATACCCTTAAAATAAATATGATAATAATCAGCAATTTTATGGGCAGATACAAAGTAGCTACGTATTCATGTGTGGTCAAATAAAAATGTTAATTCCAATATGAATGCAGCACTGTTTGCTTCTGAACATTCAATGTACTACACACTGCTCACCTCGACCTCTTGCTTGAGGTAGAATTTTGCATAAACAGTAGTTTCTAATTCTTCAATAGCTTTATGCTGGCCCGAGATTATTTGCCTCTTGTTTTTAATAAAAATAGGGAGAAAACCCAAGAAAATCTATTTTGTAAAAAGCATAGGGTGATTCTCTAATTATCCCTTTTAGACAGGCGGCACACAACTGCATCCTAGGGCTGGTCCTCCAGGGACAGTGTACCTCTTCCAGAGGGAATGATGGTGCAATACGAGCACTTTAATGAATAACTAGGAATCATCCCCTTCTTCTGTTTACAAATGAGCAGCAAACCAGACATCACACAGTCTTCATGGTCTTGAAGTTTGATAGAGGTGTAAAACATATGTATCAATGTTAATGAACTCTGTGGTGTACATTTTATTGACTGAAGACTAAATACTGAAGAAACCCGTTGTGTTTCAAGAATGTGGCTTGCAACATACATACATAACTCTATAGTAGGAATATTAGCACAAGAGGCTATCTTAGATATATGAGATTTGATAAATTATAATAAGCGCTGTAGAATATTGGGTGATAGTTTATGGCAACAATGTTGGATTAGGCATCCACATGAATGCATCTATCTGGACAGATGCTGCACTTGTTCAGATCTAGTTTTGCAAAATGTGCAGGCCTGTGCCATTTGAATGTCATTTGAATGTCCATTCAACAGTCCATCCTGTTAGTGGTCATTATTTCTAACATGAAAAACTATATAATCATATTAGTACAATAGCTATAGGGGAGTGCTTTGCTGAGTTTGATGTTCCCATTGAAAATTGGCCTGTGTAAACACTATTTGCTTTTGGAATCTGCAGGATTTACAGGACACTCCACCATGAATGCATGCGGGGAAGAAATGTGATGACCGAAATTTAGCTATGGCAGACTGTGGTTAAACAGATGGTGCCATTGGATAATGTGTTGAAGAACGTTACGTAAACTAGTGCATCAGAGATTACAGTCTGAAACATGACTCACATTTGAGACGGTCTTAAGAGACATTTGGGATAGAAACCACATCTTGTAAAACACAGCCGAAGAGATGCAGAAGCCATTATGTACAATTCAATCAGTCCTCCCTGAGCACCGTGTGCACATCATCTGTTGGTAACATTACTCCTGATTTCAGTATCCCAATAGTTTGCTTCTTTAAGCTGTATAGGTTCCCCTTCAGATATGTATCCCACTTGCCCCAAAATGAGGATTTTTTGACATGTTTAGTGAGCCTGTATAGGACTTACACCTATTGTGAGATATTCTATGTTAAACCCAGAGCTCTAGCTCCTTGCAGATCAATGAAAGATTGTGGTCTACTTTTTTAGTGTATTATTTAGGCTTGCTGTTAGCTTGCTGTTATCTATTTTAAAAATGATGTTTCCATTTTGCCCGAAAACGTATCATACTTGATATCTTACTGTAAAGAAACTGCTGTTTCAGACTCAATGGTAGTGCATGAAACTATTCATTTAGAAAACATAGGTGCTGATCTGAATACAAAACAAATATTAATGTGCCCTTTTGCAGAGCTTTTGCAGGTTAGGGATTGCATTGTTAATTGTTATGCCTTTTCTTTTCCAAGGGCAAACATTGCAAAGAGACACTATTTGTTTAATTAAATTTGCAATTAAAAAGATGCTGTTCCCTTTTTGTCATAAATGTTGTATTGAGTTTTTATCCACATCAGATCATCACCAATGCATCATGATATACATTCTTACCAGTTATTTAATCCCTTGGTTGGTAATTACAAGGCATATACACTTCATAAGAACTACATCTGTTTTGCTCACGATGAGACTAGCACCAACCCCTGGGAAGCCCCTGGTGTTGCACCCATTCCATCAGTGTTCTTCTCCAGGTTGACCAGGGCCACAGATTGTTGACATCAGCCAGTGCAATTTCAGCCACGTAGAAAGCGGGAGCATTTCATTCCAAACTGAGGGCAAAACCTTCTCCTATCTGCAAAAAAGAACACTACAGAACCAAATGCGCATCCTAGATCAGGTGATCTGGAGTGGAATGACGGATTGATGCCTAGGAATAACGTTAGTGTGATCTAAATTTCTTATGGAAAAATCTATTTGGGCTTCTGAAAATTGATTGTTTGATAGTTGGAGGCCAACAGTGACTACAATAATTAAAAGTGACATTGGGGATGTGGATCACAATATCACCTAAAAAAATCTGACTTAACACTTAACCAGACTAAAAGACTATGGGCCTAAGGAAGCCTGGCTGGAACAAGAGTAGAAAATAAGCATGGTCCCGTAGGTTGCAAGCAGGAAGGAATAGGAAGATAAATATAGAAGATGGGTCCTGACATCTGAAGAAAAGCTAAAACATAAATGATTACTGGTAAAGAGCAAATCAAACATTTATGTTTAGCAAGTGTGTATTCAAATATATAACTCAAATACCTAGGTGTGCTTACTATTTTAACAAAGCAATTGTAACAAAGCATTGTAATTTGCCAAATTACATATTGATCTGAAGTGTAACCATAAATGCTTAGCTGCAAAAATTAACCAATTTGATACTTGTAACTGTTCAATGATTTTTTACCTGCAAAATTATAATAGGTATTATAAATACTTTACCTGAAGATTTCTTTGAGTTGCTTAACTTGGAATTCAGGATATTTATTGGCATTTGTGTCTTCAATAAATGCCCGTGCGTATGCCATTGGCCCAGCATTTACCTGTCAATGCAAAATCGATGTTTTGTTCACAATAAGCGTAGTTACATTTAGTAATAAAAGACAAATGATCATTGTGCAATCTGACTGGTCAAAGTGAGCCATGTGTCTAAACAAACATTTTTGTTTCATGATTAACACACAAAATGTAACTAGGTAATAGACATATATTTGTCTATATTTTCCCAGTAGTAGCTCTCCTAAACAGCACCTTCTCCTTGCTACTGCCCTCCAGCTCACATTCAATCTCTCCCCAATCTGTGCTAACTTCACCAGAACTCTTAAATGTATAGCAGTCCTAATTAATGTGATTGTTTAATACATTTTTATATTGCATAATTCCAAGTTTCTCTGTTCCCCCCATTGTGTGATTGGTTATGCTCTCTTTCTGCCTGTTCACTTTCATGTGTGTGCTCCCACCGCCTGCGGTTTACTAGCTAAATCTGCTACTTTTTCTCTTCAAGTAATTTGTCTCATTTAGAACTGGTGCAGAGGTGGTGAGTGTTGAATGAGCCCATCTGCCTTTTTGAAGTGAACAGCACAAGGCCCCTTTATATACTTTGTATCAGACCACAAAGGCTTAGGAGCTAGGCGAGCACGCTAAGTAGTGGTGTGCACTCAGGATGGAACACAGAAGTCAATAACAGATGCTATGTTGCTTGAGCAGAACATATTATTAAAGCAAACTGTGAGTGACAGGTCAGCGAGGTGGAAGCCTTCCGAGGAAACTGAGGAAAAAGCCATGCTTGGTCTGAACGCCAAATATCTATTTTGGAGGCTTTGCACCATTTTCACTTTCAATGCCATGGAACAAGTGGAACTAGGACAGAGTACCAGTAGTAGGCATTCCTGGTCCCCCAAGCCCATTTTAGCCTGTAATAGTGGGTGTACAATGTAAATTGTAGCCATGCATTACCCCAATGAGCTGTAACATCAGCTTATGCATGCTATCAAAGCATAACTCTCTAGAAATTAACAATATTGTAGGCTTTGCAGTGTGGACAAAATTGAAATAGAAATGAACGATATTGTAGGCTTTGTGGTGTGGACGAAATTGAAACTCTCGAACATCTGTTATTTGCTTGTGAAAGTCTCAATGGGCTACAAAAGAATGATGTAAAAGGGTACAACAGCAGCATTGATCTGGGTGATCTTTCATATCTATGGGCAAAATGTATATATGGCTGTGAATCCAACTTGATATATCATCTTGTGAGATATTATTGGAAGTGTGTTGAAATATTTTACATTGTTACATGATTCTGTCAATATTCTAACACATGCAAAGTTTTATGTTTTTTATTGACATGTTATATTTATTAGTGAATTTTAATTGTGGATGATTTTAATTAGTAATTTCGCTTTAGTTTTATATTATGGATTGTTGCACTTGCTTTTAATTACTTAGGAGCTAAATTCTTTTTAATGTTGTCTGTATGTTATGTTGTATATGCAAAGCTTTATTTAGCTGTGTGCATATTAACAATAAATTACATTGAATAACTCTTTTAACGAATAGCAGTCTGGGTTAAGGTTGAAAATACTACCATTAGGTAAATATTACCTGCATAAGTGCATGCTGTCGAGATTTGGAATTCTGACAGTCAATGATAATGACAGGTAATAATCACTATCATGGTCATGGCTCTTGATGGGTGTCAGGATCCCACTCACTGCTCTGGGTGCCTCACGTTCTCCCCCACCATCTATGTACACTCCACTAAATGTGTTCTTCCTTGTTTCTTCACCTGTTCCCATTTACTGCTGCCTACCATCACAGTCCATCAAAAGATCCAGAAAAGTTCATACACAATACAAAATACACACCGTACCCATGCATAACCCATACATCAATCATACCTAGAGAACAGCATGTAACACATGAAAACAATACAGTACGGAAATATGACTACAAACAACAATGGAAGACAGTATCTTATCCTGTCTGGTTACAGCTAGAAGCCACATGAAAGAAGACATCATTTTCCAAGCCTGTGGTGGAGATCTTCGCAGGTCGGGCTCTACCTTTCATAAATAACAAAATGTATGTAAATAAATGAATCGATTTATGCAGGCCAACTCGAGTTTCGGAATGTGGCAGCTTTGTTAACAAAAACCTCTGCCTTCATCAGGACCCGAAAACACAATTTCAGGAAGGGAAGAATTCTGACAAAAGAATAATATAACCATGTATCAAAACACAGATACAAATTCCTAAAGGAATACATGTCCATGTAACCTAACACTGCTTGCTGGCTAAAGTAATCAACTGCCTTTCATATGAAACAACCTGTGCCTCTTCCAACGGCCCAGTATGGACACCCACTGCCAACCCAAGAGGTGCACCCATGTCAACACCACAATGTATTTATTTATTTGAATTTATTGAGCGCGCAACAGCCCGGGGCCATCGTGGCACTTGTTACAGACAATTCTTAGTTACAGATAATGAGCATTTGCAGTTTACAGTATGGCTTGTTACAGACAGTTCTTAGTTACAGATAATGAGCATTTGCAGTTTACAGTATGGTTGCAGTAGTTACAGACAGTTTAAAGTAACAGTTAATATAATGAACAGTTGCAGATTACAATACAGAAAGTGAGGTTTTGTGTTTTCGAAGGCAAGGAGCGAGTTTTCTGCTCTGATGTCTGTTGGTAGTGCGTTCCAGGATTTAGCTGCAATGTAAGGGAATGTACCCCCAAGTCACACCGAGCAGAAGAAAATGCGAACATTAACACAAATGCGGACACAATGCAGTCACTGTTACCGCAGAGAAATAGACAGGGTAGGGCCTGAGCCGGTAAGGCCCACCCAAAATCTATAATTACCCACTCAGCAGCACTATGTGGGCATTTGCATATGTTAATGGCACTGCGGTGGGCCCAACTACATTATATTCAGGCCCCACTTGTTAGACAATCCTGGCTACGCCTCTGTGTTACCACCGTCCTACTTTACATGAAAGGCTCATAGTACGGTTGTTTCTCAGGTTCACAATTCAAACGTTGCCTGCATAACAATATGTATGTATATCACAGGTCACATCAAAACAGACCTCATGGATCTCAATATTCTACTATAGCACAAGGTCAAAGTTCCTCTTACCAGGGTCTCAGAGGGTAGAAACTTCCACTCTAGTGAGCGTCCACAAGGTCATGAACGTTCCATCTAAGAAGGCGCTGGATAAACCAGTTATTCAAAATGCATCAGAGTGCCATCAGTTCACCTGCCTACAAAAGACATGTGGCGAATGCAAAGAAGTTTAAAAGAAGTATTCCCTGTCCGGTCCTGCATCAACCGTAATTCAAAAGGAAAAGAATGGAAAAACTAAGGGGCCACGGATTGCACTCACTGTTTTCACACTCAAAAAGGAAGGAATGTCGGATCGGCAGAGAACCTTAAGTCATGCCTGAAGCTGTAAGGGATAAAAGAGTCATGTGCTCTTGTCCCTGTACGTGCTACCAGCACCTGAAATCTTTATATCACGAGCCCCTAAAACACTGTTGACAAAAGCTGTCATCATTGATTGGGGAAAGACTTAGCCATGTAAGGTCTGATCCCAGAGCTTTTCAAGTGAAGGGCGAGCAAGAGAACAAAGCAAGATTGTTAATCTCCTTACAAACTAAGGATGGAATAAAAACACACATAAATATATGCTCACAAACGTTGTTTGATTACACCAGAAAAGCGTAAAAAGTCAAAAAGATACATGTGACTTCACACAATAATGCAGACCATGTAAACCTTCATTAACACCACATTCATTGGTCGACAACTGATGGATCTATTTTTGTTTGGGTTTCAATAGGTGAGTTACCATCCAGAAACCAACTACATCTTACTCCAATTGATATAAAACCAGCCAGCTGAAATTGTCAGGCCCATGATTGAGTTCCACAAAATATTGCACTAGTTGCTCAGAGAGGACATTGTACCTAATTCCGGATGTTCACAGATCCTTACTGACACTTTCTAGTTGTCATGCCAATGTAAAAAAGGTCACACTGACATTTGATGGCATAAATAACATTGGTCGAGTTACAGTTCAAAAAAGTGTTCAATGTCCAGTGGAATGTACCACTGACAAAGTCTCTGACAATAGTTGTAAACACGCATATGCTGCAGTTGCCGCATGGGTGGTGACCAGGCTAAAGGAACTACCTGGGATGTACAGGCAGCTTCAATGGTGTTCTTAACAATTTTATCCGGTGTGGGGCCAAATATGGCATGCACTAGTCTGTCTCTGAGATTTTTCCCTGCTTTAATGTAAAGAGGGGTGTGTCTGCCAAACAACCTGTGTTGGT
This sequence comes from Ambystoma mexicanum, assembly GCF_040938575.1. Taxonomy (NCBI): domain Eukaryota; kingdom Metazoa; phylum Chordata; class Amphibia; order Caudata; family Ambystomatidae; genus Ambystoma; species Ambystoma mexicanum. The sequence goes on from NC_090932.1 coordinate 608,634,733, forward strand.
AACCATATGCCAATGCTTGCTCACTAGTTTCTTAATGTGAGTAGTATGTCTCAAAAACGTAGTGACACGTACAACTCTATCTTGAACCGAATTTCATTCACTTGGAACTAAGAGAGCATCTCTATTAGCAAATCTGGCTCTTTTAGCAGCGTGCTTCACTGTTTCCATGGATAACCCCTCTCAGTAAGTCTTGATGTTCATAACCACGCCTGTTCAGTGTAGTTCTCCACAAATGTACAGTTTAATCGTAGACACAACATTTGGTTGATGGGCTAGTTATAAATCAATGCCTTTGGATTTTTGCTTGTATAGAACAGAAGAGTTGCGATATGTAAACTTTCTATACAAGTTGGTATATAAATAACCTGCTCTATGGCCTATGAGTAAGACCAAAAAAGTAAGGTATCTCTAGCTGAAGTACAGGTAAAATTAGAATTGCAATTATTAAGCAAGCCAACAAACTCATCTAACGAATGAACAGAGCATGACCAAGTGACAAAAATATTATCTATGAAGTGCTGTCACTGTGTTATTATGGCTCGAAATTGATTGTTCTAGAATATACACTTCTCCTCAAAGTTAGCCATATTTATATGTTTGCCAAACTGGGGGCAAATTATGCCCCCTTGGCCATCCCTTCCTCTGGAGATAATATTTAGATTCAAAAGAGATCAGGTTTGCACAAAGTGCAATATTCAACAACTCCATAAAAAAATTAAGTTGGGACATATTGAGACCCAGATCTGGCATATAGCCGGTTCCTGACAATCACCATAACTCCTCCTGGTGTATATTAGTGTATAATGAGGTGATATCCAGAGCCACCAAGATGTTGTTGTCTGGTTTAAATGGAGTACCCTCTAAGATGTTAATAGCGTTGGTCGTATCCTTGATGTATGACCTTGATTCTGCAACCAGAGGCTGCATAAATCTATCCACATATTGACCTGCTGGTTCAAGGATCGCACCACATAAACTAACAATGGGCCTTCCAGGAGGATCTGTGACACTCTTATGCACCTTAGGCAGTGCATATAGCATAGAGCATTGATAGTCACTGGGGCTAAACAAAATGGCTTCGGAACGTTAGAAATCCATATTCAATCCCCTTATTTGACAGCTCTTTCATCACTTGTCTAAGCTTTTCTGGTGGACCTGTATTGATCCAGTTGTAGTGATTTAAATTTCCCACTAATGATTGTATCAGGCTGGCATAATGCCAGTTGTTCATGATCACAATGCCACCGCCTTTGTCTGCAGGCTTGATAACAATGTCAGTTCAATGCAATGCAACAATGCAAGATGTTTTAAGGCCCAATATTCATTTATTGCAGCTAAGATTGTTATACTGTCCAAAATGTCCTCGGTCCTGAAAAATGTCTGCTAGCTCCCTCAGGATAATTGTCTCCAAAACAATGATCTCAGGAGGAACATCTGAGTCGCTTGGGATGGGGGGGCGGGATTTTGGTCTTAAATCAGTGTTGGCTTGTTCACCTTCTACTTCCGATTGGTTATGGAAAAAAGCTCTCGGTCTGATAACGCAAACAAAATACTGAAGTTCAATTTCTGTCTGAATCAGAGAAGTGTCTTTCATGTGTTGGAACACAAGTCAAACCCTTCGCCAGGACTTGCATCTGATAGAGGGAAACATGACAAATTAAAGACAGCACTTTTCACAGGGGATTGAGGGCAATATGGCCAATAACATACCCTTAGTCTTCCTTATATGCCCTTGCCTTGATCCAGTCCAAAAATCTGAATTTCTGGGTTCATAACTGCCATATTTCCACGGGTAATGAGCAATGCCACCTGGTATTATCTGGTGGTCTATTTCTCAATACAAGACAAAATAGACAAATGAAACATTCTTCACAAAATTATAAAAAACTCTTCATCTATGATACGGTAGCATATTTCCCTTTAACGCCTAAGGCCCATGGACTTTATTGTTTTTTATTTTTTACTTCACAATAGTTTAATTTCCCACTTGTATTGGTGTGTTATTGGCAATTCAAACCCAGCAGAAATGCTCAGTGGACCTTTGAACAAACAATGTTCTATAGAAGGAGGGTTGATTGGTTGTTTCTTCCACAGTGTGCTTTCTATCACAATAAAAACTATGTATTCACCTTCTAGGGTCAGCTGCAGGTGCACAAAGAACTAGAGAAGGCGTGTGTGGGCATTAGAGTAGTGGAACACACATTTAATTGCTTCTTTAACACATTTTTTTCATGTGGCCTTGGACTAAATGCAGGTGTGGAGGATCTTTTTCTGTGACCCCATTTTTTTGCTTCTCATATTCTACGGGTCATTTGTTTTTAGAAAATGACCTTGCTACAGCACAAGCTGCATCATCCCCGACAATTTAAAGAAAAAAAACACAATCACATAAGTATTCACTTCTGATTGGATGTGCATGCAAAGGAAGCATGCTCTGCAGCCAATTATCTCAAGTGTTCGGGAAACTCGCAATGCAATAGCCTATGTTTTATCTCCTCTATGTGTCGGCTGTGTGGTTAACCCTTCCCATCTATCAGTCACTAGAGTCTCCTCTAGCTGCACATATCTACTTAGATTGTATCCTTGCAATTCTCACATACTTATCTCCCATCTTTCTTCTTATTTCTAGTTTGAACATGATCTTTCACTCTCTTCATTACTCATCCTCTGGTTCTCCTCACTCTGTGGGTCTTTCTAACTCCCTGGTTTGCTGTCATCTCCTCTGGCTATTTTCTCTCCACATTGTTCCTTTTCATACTTTCTTCATGCACCTTCATCTCTCCCCTAGTTTTCCTCATTGATGTCTTATCCCACTCTTTTATTCTCTTCCCTGTATGCCTCTCTTTTTCAGTCATGTGTGCTCTTATACTTTCTCCTGCTCTGCGACACCGCTGCTCTTATTCCAGTGTCCTCCTTTCTCACTCTTTTGCTATAAACATATTTTTCTATAATTAATTTGTGGGGTGAAATGACCGTCTCAACTGATATAAGTGGAAAGACAGGTGAGGCCTTAATGCGAACTGCCTTGATATAATGACAAGTCACACTAAAAACAGACAGGCCTAAAACCTTAACACAGTGAAAGGGCCATATAAATGAACGTATGGGCCTTGCTGAAGATGACAAAAGGAACAGTGTCTTAAGAAAAAAGTGTGTGTCTTTCTGCAGTCAAAACATGAAGTAGGCTGGAAAGTAAAATGAGATTGCAAATTGAAAAGGCAAATCACAGTGTTGGATGAGAGACCATGCAGCATTTTTCATTGAAACTGCCACATATTGAAATGCTGTGTACACCAAAAATTAAGAAAACTAATATTCTTCATTTAAATGGACTAAGGCCCACCTTCCAACACAGAAGCTCACGTTTTGGAAAATGGAAATAAACATGAGTGACCAAATGAACTGCAGCATCCCTTCACTTAAGAACACATTGAGAAAAGTGTTAATCTGCCAAAATGAACATATTATAACAAAGGCTTCAGGCCTAAAGAAAGATATTGTGACAAGCAAAGTACAGCATTCTGGTCAGTGGGGCTAACTTCCACATGGAGATTCAAAACATACTTCCCCCATTGCCAGATTTGTGAGGCCCTGTTGTCTCTGAAAGCTAATTTCTTCGAAGGGCACATGGCCTAGCCAGGGCGTAACAATAATGTATTGAGTGGCTGTATAAAAAGAGGCTGCAATCAAGTGTATCAGACACTTTGTGAACTGAGTCTTGGTTCAATGGGGGATAGCCTGCCTTTAATGTGTAATTAATGTCAAGAAACCATCTGGACTAAGAGATACAATCTTTTCAGCCCACTGAAGCCCAGCATTTGTCTTCACAGGGAAAGATTGATCATGTTATTGCAGGCTGAACCAACAATGAGGCAGCAGAGGATCAGAACCCCTTGTCTTCATATAAATTAAGCCTACCTGGAGAAATGGGGGTTTGGATTTGCATGACATGTTTGAACTTTTCCATTAATTTAAATAGACTATCATAATTGTTAATTTTATCAGCAATGATAAGTCGCAATGTGTCCATTCATGTGTCAAATGAAGGCTAGTAACAAGCTGGTGATTTTGATGTAAATTTGATCCGCATGTGATTTTTGGAAATAATGTTATCACCTGAATTCTGTTTCTAGCTTCCCCAAAAGGATACTGAAGATGACATTTGGAGAACTGATGGCTTATGTAATTAGATAGTTATGTAGAAAACGGAATATTTATAACTATTGCAGCTTTTGTGTAAACCGCGAAAAACTACTACTTGCTCATGCCATACATTGTGAACACAGGAGTAACTTCTAAAAATGAGCACCATTAACTATATTGAACAAATATATGTTATAAAGTTTATTTGAAAAACATAGGCTGTTGCCATGGTGTGACTTTCAGTGAAAAAACGGATGTTTATAAAAATGTGTAATTGACAGTAGGGGTACCTCTTTACCTCACTCCCATAGAGAACTCCCTGGACCTTTTGCACGAAGGGGCTGCACTTGGGGATGGAGAGAATTGTAAATGTCCAATCCATAAGCTACCACCTCCTAACATTCATATTCCATGAGAGGGGCTTGGAGAGTAAAAATGTCTTGCACCATGGAAGAGGGACATCTGCCCAAAAAAATCACCAAAGGAGATCTGCTGAGACATTATCTGGGTGGACATTTTGGAAGAGGGCTGGAGATTCCCATTGCTGGGGAGACTAGAACACAGACGTTCTGATACTTCCCTGGAGACATAGATAGATGATTGCTGTGGGATCCCACTGACCGAAGTGCTGGCCAGAATCCTGTTTTTTCCCTAAAGCAAAGCTCTGCTCAGTCTCCATGCCCAGAGATTTCCAAAAGTCAGAAGATTGTCCAACCAAATTCCAGGGGATTTATTTAATTAACCGAACCCTTTCATTACTGGGTTTCCTTCCATGAGTGGGTGGCAGGATTGTGTAGACCCTTAGCATATTTGACTGTATATTAACTTAATTAACTCCCACATAAATTGATGCAGTGGGGAGCTTGGAAGAATTCAAAACATTCACCCTCTCTCTTAGCCTTCTCTCTTGGTGGGAATACTGTCATAGCCGCCTAAAGTAATTTGGGTGTCCTTGCCAGAAAACGAAAGTGATAATTGTCACTATTCCCAAAATTTGTTTTTAAACAAAAGGTAGACGTATGCTTGCCAACACGGGCCCTTAAGTGAAGGGGGTTCTGAAAAACATATGTATAACTGTCTACATTGCACCAACATGGGCTTTTAAGTGCAGGTAGGTCTGAAAACACGAAATTAATAACTGTCCCCATGTTTAAATCTGGCATTTCATTAGGAAGGGTGAGGCTGTTCCATCCGTGGACTGCCATTATAAAGCCACTCAGCTACCTAGCCGGTTTAGCCTCATTTTACTGTCTCAACGTTGTTATTTTAATTATTAGCATTGTCTTTATGTGTATTTTGTACTCACCGTGCTCTGCTATGCCATTGCAGTCTTCCAGCAATAATATTATACGGGCTGCGATAGAGGCTTTATCCTCTTTCTAGCTCCATCACCCGAGGACTTCAGCCTTGTTTTCACGCCAAGTCCGGCACTTATGTGCCAGTTCGATGGCCTGCGTTTGTAGAGGTGAGGCTGTTCCATCCGTGGACTGCCATTATAAAGCCACTCAGCTACCTAGCCGCTTTAGTCTCATTTTACTGTCTCAACGTTGTTATTTTAATTACTAGCATTGTTTTTATGTGCATTTTGTACTCACTTACCGCGCTCTGCTCTACCATTGCAGTCTTCCGGCAATAATATTATACGGGCTGCGATAGAGGCTTTGTCCTCTTTCTAGCTCCATCACACGAGGACTTTAGCCTCATTATCATGCTGAGTCCGGCACTTATGTTCCAGATCGACTGCCCGCGCAGTGGACGGGTGCTCTGTTAGCGCACCAAAGGCACGCTTAAGGTAAGCCTGTCTGGGCACATCCGTGCCAGGGGCGGGCAGGATGGGCACTACACTCGATGCTCTTTGCTCTTTCTTCTGCCAGCAAGTACTACACTGCCAGTGGGCTGGAGGGATAGCCCTATACCCATACCATCAGCCCCTGACAAAGTAGCACTAGGGGAGAAGCCCTCCTCCAAAACCCATTCCTTATTATTATTGAACAAACGGCCACTCCCAGCTCACTCTGGCAATATATTTGACCTTTTACTGAGTAGACAACCATTGTCTGCTACTCTGCCTCACTGAAACTTGGCTACTACCTAGCTCCTTGCCAGATCTAGTCCAAGCCATCCCAGCAGACTATCGCATTATCCATCTTGACTTCCCCCCACAGCATGGTGGTGGGGTTGCAGTCATATTTCGAGGTGAATATGATATCACCCAAATTCCTTGCCCTCACAAGCTTAATATAGAAGCACTCCTTTTCAGATGCGCCGTATCTCCCATTTGTTTGTGCCACTTTTTCCTCATCTACCGTCCTCCAGGTTCTGCAGGAGGATTTGGGGAACCTCTCTTAGACCTTAGCTGATATGTATATGTGTCATACAAATCTCATAGTACTGGGAGATCTCACTTTGCGTTTTAACTCTCCCAGACCTGCCAAGATTAACTCTCTGTTTAACAGTATATCCGACCTTGAGTTGCATCAATTAGTCCGAGCCCCTAAACATATTTTGGACAAAACCGTTGATCTGATTTTCTCCAAAGAATCTCTGTTGAGCCTTAGTACTATCAAACCAGTGGTCTGGTCAGATCACTACCTGATAACTTGTGTATTCAAGTCCTCTAGCCCATTCATTAAGACCCTGCCACCTAAGATGCTGTTACGCTCTTGCACTTGGCTAACACCAAAGACCTTAGCGCTCTGATAACTGCCAAATGCAACCCTTTAGCACCCTTATCTTTGTCATGGCTGTCTCAGGCATTCCAAGACTCAGCAGACAATCTCGCCCCCTTGAAATCGGTGCAGTGTCGCAGATTGCCTTCACAACTATGGTTTTCATACCAACTCAAAGCGGCTCGTCTGAAGCTGAGACAGACCGAACGTAAATGGCGCAAAACATACAACCCAAAACTTAGAGAATCTTATAAATCCTGCCTCTCTACCTATTTGGCAGACATTAAGACCGCCAAAGCAAGTTTCTTCTCTCATAAGATGTAAACAGCCCTATGTCAACCAAAACCATTGTTTTCTATTGTTAAAACACATCTTCGGACTCTCTCACTTCTTGGGTTATACCAACTCAAGAATTATGTGATGATCTCTCTCACTTTTTCCTTACTAAAATAGATGTAATTCGGTCTAACATCGCCAAATCATTAGCCACATAGGCTGCTAATGTGAGTAGGACGCCCCCTGCTACACCCTCAGAAAATACTGCCAAATGGTCCACCTTTCCACTCTTTACAGAAGGCGAAGTATTAGCAGCTATTCTAAAGATTAAATCTTCCTCTCCGTCTGATGCTACCCCAGTGGAGATCATGAAAAAGATTGCACCAGACCTCTTGGAAGCCCTAACAACAGCTGTTAATGACTCTTGTCAATCAGGGATTGTGCCACCTGAGCTGAAATCTGCCAGGGGTTGTTCCTCTTCCTAAAAAGCCCTCACTCGATCCAACTGACTTTGCCAACTTTCATCCTATCTCTCTGCTCCCCTTTCTCTCTACACTACTGGAGTCATTGATTGCACCCCTACTGTCTTCCTTTCTTGAACTCTCTAATATCTTTAACCCTGCACAGGCTGGTTTTTAGATCTGGCAGGGGCATGGAGAGTGTTCTAGTATCCATCCAGCATGACCTGTCGAGGCTAGTGGATGCAGGTGGGGTAGGGGCCCTGATATTATTAGATCTATCAGCAGCGTTCAACACTGTCGACCACCCCATCCTGCTTTCTCGCCTGGCCCAGATAGGAATATCTGGCCAGATACTAGCCTGGTTCACTTCATTCCTGGCGGACCTCACACAAACTCTTGCCATGCCACCTTTCCTTTCTTCTCCCTGTCACCTCACTTGTGGTGTTCCCCGGGGCTCGTCTTTGTCTCCGATCTAATTTAATATCTATATTTGGGCCTTGGTGTGTCTCATCTGTTCCCATGGTCTCAACTGCTACTCTTATGCCAACAACACCCAGATCTTTATCCGGTTCGTTCAAGATCAGGCTGAGGTTTCGTAGTGCCTTCGGAGTAGCCTGATGCCTGTTGGTGAATGGATGGACCACAATTGGCTCAAACTGAACAGAGACAAGACGGAGGTCCTGGTGGTTGTGTGTCCCCCAGCCCCTTCACTTTGGGTAATTGCTTTCTGGCCTTCTATTCTTGGTTCTCTTCCTAGCCCGGTTGGCAATGTGAAAAAAGTGGTGGTTATCCTCTCCAACTCCCTGTCTATGGCAAACCAAGTTGCGGCTGTGTGCCAGGCAGGTCATTACCAACTTAAGGTCCTGAAGAAGGTTCTCCCTATGATCCCAAAACCTTTCCGCCCCCTGGTGGTTGCAGCATTGATTCTATCTCTTCTAGACTACTGCAGCTCACTCTATTTTGCCCAACCGATTGGCCTTATACAGCGGTTGCAGCGTCTACAAAATTCGGCTGCCCGGATAGCAACAGGCACTCCCTATGGGGCCCACATTACTCTGGTGCTACGCTCTCTTCACTGGCTGCCGGTGAGCCAGCGTATTATATTTAAAGCAATGTGTGTAGTCCACCGAGCTATCCACTCTCAAGACGCTGAGTTTCTTCAATCCAAATTTCTCCAATATCACCCTGGGCGCTCCTTGCGCTCTTCCACCGCAGACCTTCTTGTTGTCCCTAGGTTTCGTCATGCTAGTATAGGCGGTTGCGCCTTTTCCATAGTTGCGGCCAACATGTGGAATGGTTTACCCTTCGCGATCAGGAACATCTCGAATCACTTGGCTTTCAGAAGAGTGCTTAAAACCACGCTCTTCTAGGTATACATTATGAGATCTTGACTACTTGGTTGAACATGGTCTCCCTCCTCAGCACCCTGATACCTTTGGGTGACCGTGCGCTATAGAAATGGACTGGAAAGCATTGCTGGGAGTGCATTACCATCACCAGAAGGAGAACTGTTCTGTGATGGCTCTTGTTTTGAACTACCTGATGTCACTTCTACTGCTGCCTATGCAATTACGACTTTAGACAGCATTATTGAGAGCAAAATAATTCCACATGACTCCGCCCAGGCTGTGGAAATAGTTGCTTTAACTGGGGCTTGTGAGATATCCCAAGGGCTCAGCGTTAACATATACACAGACTGTCAGTACGCCTTTGGAATGGCTCACACCTTTGGCTGATTATGGGCTGAAAGAGGATTTTTAACATCTCATGGTACAAAAATTTAACATGGTCCCTTGATAGTTCAACTGTTGTCTGCATTAGCACTTCCCAAACAACTAGCTATACTGAAATGCGCAGCACACCAGAGGGTGACTGACTATATTGAAAAAGGAAATTCTTTCGCAGACAAGATAAGATAGCCAAACAGACTGCTACTATTCCCCACTCACAGATGTATGTGTTAGATTCCACAAAATGTGTTGCTGAAACTGGGGCGATGGATGAGGGAGTTAGTGGTTTGAAAGAAATACAGGCTGAGGCCCGGAAAGAGGAAATTGATAGTTGGGCTTCGGGACCTGGGATATTGGACAAGGAGGTATGTTGGGTAAACCGTGAAGAACAAAGATGGATGCTGCCCAACGCATATGTAACTGTGATAGTTACTATGGCACATGGACCAGCACACATTCATGCAAAAAAGCATTTGTAAACACTTAGCCACAGTTTGGTACAATGATAACATTCCCAAGGCTGCTGAACAAATAGTCCAGAACTGTATGGTTTGCTTACAACATAATATTGGTAAAGGTACACCATCACCTACAGGTAGTTTTGGACCTCCCAGAATGCCTTTTGAAGTAATCAATTTTGACTTAATTGAGATGGAATGATGCCAAAACTACAAATATGTGTTGGTAGTGATATGTGCCTTAAGTAAATGGGTTGAAGCCTTCCCTCTTAAGGATAACACTGCCATGTCAACCACAAAAGTAATGTTAAAGGAATACTTTCCATAGTTTGGCCTACCCAGAGTGATTTGGTCTGATAGTGGACCACATTATATAGCGGCTATCATGCTACAAGTATGAGAAGCGCTGCAGATAGACAAGAGATTTAATTCAGCTCAGCATCCTCAGAGTGCCGGTTCAGACAAACGTCACAACGGTATCCTTAAGAATAAACTAGCAAATATATGTGAACACAGCAAATTAAAATGGCCCGATGCTGTACCTTTAGCCTTACTGTCAATGAGAACAGCAGCGCAGTCTAAAACTGGACTTTCCCGAGATAGTGATGGGGAGGCCTGCTAATATATGGAATTCATCTAGACCAAAGAAGTTAAATGAGATACAGTATCCGCGATTGACTGACTATTGCGATCAATTGACTCGAAACTTGCGTTTGATTCAACGACAGGTTTGAGCTGCTTTCCCTGAGAAATACGAAAGACCTGGTCACTGCATTCAACCTGGGGACTTTGTTCTGGTAAAGGACTTCGACTGAAGTCTTTCCTTGCAGCTTGTTGGAAAGGTCCATACCAAGTGCAATTGGCTACTCATACAGCTGTTCGAGTCGATGGCAAGCGCCACTGGATCAATGCAGCGCACCTGAAATGAGTACCTATGCCCTTGCCCTGCGTAGAGGGGGTTAAGGTGGGGGGTTTGAAGCACGTTGACCAAAAGGATGTGCCTGTGGACAAGGACCATTCTGATCCGAGGCTAAATTTTGAACCTAAACCATTCCAGGATTCACTGCTTTCTTCAGAATCTGTTTCTTTGTTTACTGATCACACTGTACCTGGAGCAACAAGGTACAATCTTTGACCATGGAATTAGATAGGGATTGATATTTCTGCTAGATTAGGAAAGTGTAGTTTGTATACTGCACCCACAAGAAACCACCAAACCAACGGCTCTCCCTTCAATCCCCCCAAAGACACGGGAACATTGTTTTGTTTCAGAGTAACATCAGGGCAGGGAGAAGAACATTGAGACATTTATTCATCGATCCAGAAGAAGACTACAAGCAAGATAGGCCACGTGGTCAAGTGCCACCAACGGATGAACTTATAAAGCCTGTTTTGTGAGGCTTCTTAACAGACACTAAAAAAAGAGACTATGCCTATGTTTGGGGCACGTGTAAATGAGGGGAGTTGCAAAATCACTACTGGAAAGCCCATATCTAGAGATCTATGAACAACAAAAGAAAAATTGATTGTGATAACATTTACAGCATGTGTAATGATGATTTTAATACCTTGTTATGGTATCTGTAGAATTCACATCCACTTAACATACTGCTGCCTACTGCTGACCCCACTTTTTCTCCCCTTTATGTGCATTCTCATACTCTTAGACCACATGATTTGAAACATCGCGAGGGTTATCACAATAGCCTGTGACAGCGCCTCGATGCCTGTGGGCTGTGTGAGCGCTTTAAAAATGTAAAATAAATAAATAACACACTGATACTGATTATGAATGCCACACATGCAATTTTTAATAAAACCAACTGCTGAGCTTGTTCTCATCTACCACAACACGGTGAGAAAGGGTTGGGAAGGTGCATCTATCCACTCCCACTGTCAACTTTGTGTTATGCACCCTTTAGAGCCCTGTTCTTTGGAAAATGGAACAACAGTATTACTGGTAACTTTGATGGGACAAATATTAATGAATTCGACCATTTGGTATTACTACCTCTAGGATGCTCTGTCTTTGCGAATAAAATCACCACAAATATAGGCTACACTAGAAACTCGGATAAACATTTGAGACCCTACCAATCAATGATCTTCTTTAAAATGGCACATGTAGGGGACCGGGACGCTGTCCCTCCCTCTTACACCATTAATCATGATCTAGATACAGTCCCATTCTGTTTGAGAAAAGAAGGATCTAGGTATGGCACATATGATAAATGTTTGAATACTGCAGTCTTAGTGAATGAAAATAGACCCTTGTACATTGGGGGACCCATATATTTTGAATGTGGAAGAGAAGCCTATCCTGTCACAAGTCTCTCCCCTTCTCCCCTGCTTATGTTGTTTGCTTGCGACCTTCTGGGATGTCTTCTTTCTGACGGTCCGGGATTTGTACAAACCCAAACGTTGGTCTTCGGATTCCAGCGTGAGGTTCGCTATCCAACTTCCGGAAGCGTTCAGAAGTCCAGGGTGGATACCAGGAATGAATGATGTTTGCACTCGGAGGCACGGAACGCCGTAACCCGAGCGCGGAAGAAATCCAGGAAGATCAGGGGTAAAGTAGAGGAATGGAAAGAAGGATGGGGATTTTCAAGGAACCGGGAACAGGGAATCAAAAGAGAGCCCTGAGCGAACACCGGCAACACACGTCCGACTACAGCAAGCGGTAGCGTTGAGACGCGCAGAGCCGTGGGGGCGTGTCTGTTTTGTAGAGTGTGCAGCGTGGAGCATAGAGATTGCCCAGGAACTTCCCGTTTCAAGCGGCCATGTTGGAAGGATCACTGTATTCAATCCCCTATGGGTCAGGAACCAGGAAGTCCAGAAGGGACGCAGACGACGGTTAATGACAGTATGCCTCCTCTGAAACCCAGCTCCTCCGGGATTGCCTGGATGGATAAGATGGAATCTTCGAACCAGGCTGGGGGCATTCATGTCTGACATGGGTTCCCAGGTGTGCTCATTGGGAGGGTATCCCTTCCATTCAACCAAATATTGTAGTTGACCACGTCGGTTCCTGGAGTCACAGATTCTGGAAACCTTGTATTTGAGTTGGTCATTTACAATCACAGGGGTAGATTTTGGAGCTGTTCGAGATGACTGAATATATGGTTTTAACAGTGAGGTGTGGAGGACTGGGTGGATCCTTTTCCAGGATTCTGGTAGTCGAAGTCGAAAGGTGATTTCTTGTATAGAAAAGGGTCTGTAATACCTGGGAGCCAATTTATTTGGGTGCATATGTCGAGGAAGGATCTTCGAGGATAACCAGACTTTATTGCCTACAGAGTAGGAAGGTCCAGGTCTTCTTTTGGAGTCAGCGTAATGTTTAACATCTCTTCGGGCCCTTTCCAAGTGTTACTTTGCTTCTTTTTGCACGGTAATAAGGGTTTCAATGCAGGAATCTACCGCAGGAACTGGGGTAGGGTGTGGGAGAACAGAGGGTAGAACTGAAGGATGAAATCCTTGACTACAGAAGAAGGGACTGGTTTTGATAGCTGAATGATCCGAATTGTTATAAGCAAATTCGGCCACAGGTATTAAGAGTGACCAATCATCTTGGACCTTGGTAGCGAAGAAACAAAGGTATTGTTCTAGAGTTTGGTTTACACGTTCGGTAGCTCCATTAGTCTGTGGGTGATAGCCTGAAGACAAGGCACGTTGGATTCCCAGTATAAGACATAATTGCTTCCAAAACTGAGATATGTACTGGGGTCCTCGGTCAGAAATTATCTTGGAAGGAAGCCCATGAAGCCGGAATATGTGTTCTAGGAAGATTCCGGCAAGGTCAGATGAGGATGGCAGTTTGTATAAAGGTGTAAAATGAGCCATATGAGTAAACAAATCAATAGTAACCATGATAGTTGTGTAGCCCCTGGAGGATGGTAGTTCCACGATAAAATCTGTGGCAATGATTTCCCAGGGTCTTGTTGGTATTGCTGGTTGGAGTAGGAGGCCTGCCGGTTTCTTATTATCATGTTTGTTCTGATTGCAGACTGCACATGTCTGTATATGGATCCTGATATCATCCTTCATCTTCAGCCACCAAAACTGTCTTTGTATTAGATGGAGGGTGTTGGTAATGCCACGGTGTCCAGAATGAAAGGTATCATGACATAAACTTGTTATCTTTTGTCTCAGTCCAAGAGTGGGAATGACCAACCGATTGTCCTTGAATAGATACCCGTCCTTTGTTGTGAGATTCCATTTATTTTTTCTCTTAAACTCCTTCCAGGTTTCAGAGGATTGAGTTTGACTTCGAATATTCTCCAGGAGGGTGAGTGCTTGGGCAACAAATATTGTGCGGGGAAACATCTTTGCGAAGGTCCGACCTTCAAGGGTTTCGTAATCTGGACGTCTGGATAAGGCATCGGCTATAATGTTATGTGTTCCAGGGACATGATGGATTTGAAACTGGTATTGAGCATAAAAGAAGGCCCAGCAGGCTTGACGACTGTTTCTACATTCTAGAGCTTGTAGAACTTGAAGATTCCGATGGTCCGTGCAAACTTGTACTGGGTGTTTAGCTCCCAGGAGGAGATGACGCCAGTCAGTGAAGGCTTGATGGATGGCTAGTAGTTCCTTTTCCAAAACGGAGTAATGGGTTTCACTGGGAGTCCAGGTACGAGAAAGATAGGCGATGGGGTGTTCTTACTTGTCATCTAACTCTTGCTTTAGGACTGCCCCGATGGCGTAGTTGGAAGCATCAGTCTCAACAAGAAAGGGTTGATCAATATCAGGTTGAGCTAGGATGGGGGCTTGTGTAAACTCTGACTTCAACCGTTGAAACGCTGTGTCTTGAGCTGAGGTCCACAGGAAGTGGGTGTCCTTCTTTAACAATGTAACGATAGGATGCACTATCTCTGAAAAGGTTGGTATACATTTCTGATAGAAGTTAGCAAGCCCCAGGAAGGATTGAACCTGTTTCACAGTAGTTGGAACGGGCCAGGACAATATGGAGTCTACCTTTGAGGAGTCCATTCCAATTCCCTTAGGGCTGAGAACGAATCTGAGGTAGTGAACAGTTGGTACATGGAAAAGGCACTTCTCAGGCTTGGCCAGGAGCTTATGTTCACGTAGACGTTGTAAGACTGCCTTTACGTGCTCTTCATGTTTTAGATGGTCCTTGGAGTAAATCAGTATATCGTCCACATATACGATGAGGAAGATGAACAGCATATCAGAGAACACTCGATCCATAAAACGTTGGAATACCGCTGGGACATTAGCAAGTCCAAAGGGCATAACCAGGTATTCGAAATGGCCAAAGTGGGTCCTAAAGGCTGTTTTCCATCCGTCACCTACCTTTATACGAATAAGATGATAGGCACCCCTTAGGTCTAATTTTGTGAAGATCACTGCACCTCTGACTGCTTCCAAGATATCTGAGATATGGGGCAAAGGGTAGCGGTCCTTGAGATTGTACTGATTAAGGCCACGGTAGTCTAGACATGGGGCCTCATCACGAGTTGGGCAGTAACGCAGACGCTAATAGCGCTGGTGCTATCTGCCCTACCACCAAAACCCCCGGTGCTATTAGCGCCAGATAACGGGTTTGGCAGTAATGGAATTCCCCATTCCCCACTGAGCCCATTCGGGAATGCCCCATTCCCCATTGGGCTAAATGGGGAATTTTCGTGCTACTATTAGTATTGCTACTGATACTGCAGCAGTCTAACTAAAGAATATCCCTACCTGTGGTCTTTGCTTGTGTGTCAGCGCTGGGAGTTTCCTGGAACTCGCGCTATCTGCACGGCCGCTCGCTTCCTGGAGGAGGCGGAGCTTCGGGCCGCTCACGTGATCGCTCACGTGACATTCCACGGGCACAAAAGCACTCTCAGTGCAGCCGAGCGGTGAGAAGTATTGCTACTGATACTGCAGCAGTCTAACTAAAGAATATCCCTACCTGTGGTCTTTGCTTGTGTGTCAGCGCTGGGAGTTTCCTGGAACTCGCGCTATCTGCACGGCCGCTCGCTTCCTGGAGGAGGCGGAGCTTCGGGCCGCTCACGTGATCGCTCACGTGACATTCCACGGGCACAAAAGCACTCTCAGTGCAGCCGAGCGGCGAGAAGTATTGCTACTGATACTGCAGCAGTCTAACTAAAGAATATCCCTACCTGTGGTCTTTGCTTGTGTGTCAGCGCTGGGAGTTTCCTGGAACTCGCGCTATCTGCACGGCCGCTCGCTTCCTGGAGGAGGCGGAGCTTCGGGCCGCTCACGTGAACGCTCACGTGACATTCCACGGGCACAAAAGCACTCTCAGTGCAGCCGAGCGGCGAGAAGTATTGCTACTGATACTGCAGCAGTCTAACTAAAGAATATCCCTACCTGTGGTCTTTACTTGTGTGTCAGCGCTGGGAGTTTCCTGGAACTCGCGCTATCTGCACGGCCGCTCGCTTCCTGGAGGAGGCGGAGCTTCGGGCCGCTCACGTGATCGCTCACGTGACATTCCACGGGCACAAAAGCACTCTCAGTGCAGCCGAGCGGCGAGAAGTATTGCTACTGATACTGCAGCAGTCTAACTAAAGAATATCCCTACCTGTGGTCTTTGCTTGTGTGTCAGCGCTGGGAGTTTCCTGGAACTCATGCTATCTGCACGGCCGCTCGCTTCCTGGAGGAGGCGGAGCTTCGGGCCGCTCACGTGATCGCTCACGTGACATTCCACGGGCACAAAAGCACTCCCAGTGTACCCTTGCGGCGTTAAGCCCTGCAGGGTAAAGCCCGGAGTCTGACTGTTAAGCGGCTGTTAGGCGCGGAGGCGCACAAGGCACATTAAAGGTAACCCTTAATCCCTCATTTTCTCTGGGGTGTGTGGGACCTCATCAAACTTTGCCACCACTGATCTAGAAAGAAAGCCAGTAAATGAGACTCCGAAGCTCGCCACCGCTGGAAGAGATGGTTGATCAAGAAGGCTCATACCTTGGGGGGGAGGGCAGCACTACACCTGATGTTTTGCCTCTTATTCTACCAGGAACATCTCACCCACCCAGTCAGGCCAGTCAAGACATTACTCATGCGGACTGCCACTTGGCCCCTGAAGCACATGTTTCCCCCCCACTTATTCAGGAAGGGTGGAAAAGAGGATTGGAATACACTCTAACGACTAAAAAAATACAAAGTAGAATCAATGACCATTTTGCAAGAAAAAGAAATAAGAGTACCAACGACCTAGCTGACTTAAGGGTCATAGTTGGCCAGACCACCAGTACAAATCAGGAGAGTGTTATCATCCTTCCATCACCCTCGTCCACTGACTGTCTCTATCAAACAGAACCATTACTGTTTAAAAATGGCCCAGCTCCATCAGGTTTACAGGACGAACATGAAGAGCGCACCCCCCATTTACAGGAGGCGCCCTCCACAACCAGTGAGAACACGCTGACAGCACTGAGTTTCGTTCTGAATTCTCTGGTCTCTGTATTCGAACTTTTGAAATCAGAGGTTCAAACACAAGCAGGCGTCCTACTAGAACTCGCAAATGAAGTATCAAAGAACGAGTCGACGACAACAGCACTCAACAATATCATGAACACAATTTTGATCCCAACAATAAAAGATTCACAAATTGAGGGAGTAAAACAAGGTTTGGATCTCACTCAAATATACTCCTTGTTGAAAGAAGAAGCTAAGAATAATCTTATAACACAAGAACTCATAAGAAACCTCTCCACGGAAACTCGAGACACTACAAACAAGAATCATCCGCAGTCAGAAGAGGACCCCGTGGACTGCTTTGATGATACACCATTATCAAATTCAGTCCTAGAAGAATTTCGAAGACTAGCGTATGTTGAGATAGAGCCTACAGTAGAGATCTTGGAGAGTCCAAACAAAATCACAGTTGTAAATGTCCAAGATTCCCCGCATAATGAAGTCAACTTTGATCTGGTTACTCCATGTCACCCCAAAAGAAGAAGGAGAAATAAGCAGAAAGAGAGGCCCTCATCAACAGACCTTTACTTTCACCCACAATTGAAGAAAACCCAAAAAAAAACAAAAAAGCAAAAAAAAAGAGCTCCAAACAAATCGGGAACAAATGCCTTTATTAAAAAATTATCACTGAATGAGGAAAAGACCTCAGACCCAGAAGCTGAAGCATCTCCAGTCGCCGGCCCCTCTCAGAATAAAAGCCAAAATGCCTCAAGATCCATCAAAAGAGGAAAGGGCCCAAATAGAAATATAGTGATTCCCGCAAAACCAAGGAAAGCCCATAGCGATACAACGCTTCAAACCACAAACACGGGCATGCAAACTGAGCCAATGAATCCTGCGAACGGAGCCTTTAATAACCCGGACTCAATCATGCCTAACCTGAATATCAAAATAGCACCTATTTTTCTAAAAAAGGGTACCAAAAAAAATGCTACCAGTAGTGTGGCCCTTCAAACAAGCGCAAGCAATATCAGACTGGCGCCCATCTTCTTAAAAACCACTACGAAACCTGCTGTAGTAACACCAATGGCCTCTCCCCTCGAGCTTCAACCGACTAACGACAATGCTCCAACAGGGTCCTTGGCCTATGAAGTAGACTGCCGGAATGGACTGGGAAAATCGAAAAACCTAGAGCTCTGTCCACAAACCAGTTCAGTGGAAGAGGAGGTAGATGGCCCTTACCATAGTTCTCCCGAGTGGGAGATAGAGCAGGAAATAGCTGACTTCACAATTCCAAGGATTTGGCTAAGACTGGAAAGACCATTCGGGTACACGTCCCTCTGCAGATCAGTCCTCTTGGCAGAAATCAGAAAAAACTATAAGTTGTTTCTTTTTTCATCAGATGACATTGAATATGTCAAATTTCCAGCTGCCAATGACAAATTTTTCGTGGAGGTTGGCCTCAGCTCAAGAAGAGCCTTTCAGGCACTAATAGGGAACAAAATCGAACTAGCTAGAGCAGGCCTGCTGGTCTTTGAGCAGGAGGAGGAAGATGGATTCAGAAACAACTCTAGCACATACACAAACAGAGAGGACACTCTAAGACTGAGAGGACCAGTCGGTCCGCCGACTGAACATTTAAGGACCCCCACCTCTGGCCACAAACTGAGCGAGAACCTAATCATGAAATTACCTGAGATCATATCGCAGGTTCTTCTGAATCTTGGCGAGGAGCAAATTAGCCTTTAAGCAAAATGGTCTCGGTCTCGTCTCCTGGAATACAAGAGGCTCTACCTTTCTAAAAAAAAGCTACTAAAAAACAAATTGCTAAAAGAATTTGATATTCTATTATTCCAGGAGACATGGCTCGTCAACCCCATAGAGATAGAGGGTTTCACAGTCATAAATCTTGGGGCCTCACAAAGATCCCAAGGGAGACCGGCGGGCGGACTTTTAATGGTCCTCAAAAACTTGAGTATTAAACAAATCATCCCTCTCTGTAATAATGTTGCAGGCATTCAGGCCTGCAAAGTAGAGCTGGACTTAGACAATTCAAGAGTCACTCTAGTACTCATTAATATATACTGGAATCCAGCCCCCATAAAGTTGCAAGATTTTTTGGAATTCCTACAGACCATCCTAATAGCAGTGAAGACCAATTTCCAGGGAGCACACATTATAGTAGCAGGAGATCTTAATGCAGACCATATTACCCCAAAAAACAGCCGGCCCACACATCTCAAGCCGACCACACTACGAAAGGGTAAATTATGGTGGGACTTTTTTTCCTCCTGGGACCTCGAAAGGATCATCAAGCAAAATGGGGACAACGAAATAGGAAACCAAACCTGGTGCCGGGGCTCTTCAAAATCCACACTAGATTATATTTTCGTAACATCAGGTCTCGCATCTTACTGCCCGACCCTAACCCTTAATTGGGAAGGAGGCAGTGACCACGCAAGCTTAGAACTTCGATTCTCGGCTTTACAGAGAGCCCTCAATCTACCACGTCCACAGGATTTAGTCGGACTTAAGGGCAAATTGAGAGTGGCTAAATATAAATTTGGTGGGGAAAAACTAAATCAACTTTTAGAAGCAGTCCCGGGACCGCTATGGATCGAGGAATTCCATCCCGAAAAATTTAGGAATTTCGTATGGTCAATCTGTCCACCACAAGAGATAAAAACTGTAGGAAAACAAACACACTTTCACCATTTTGACGAGGAAATACACAAGCAAAAGAGGACTCTTCGCCATCTTATTCGCACTCTAAAGAAAAAAGGAGGAGGAGACCCACGAGAAACCTCACAAAAAATCAGGAAAGCTAAACAATCCTACAGAAACTGGTCTCGCAACCACAAACATCAAATACAGCAAGAAGATGGGGAAAAGATGCTTCATTTACTTAACGCTAACAACTGTAGAAGCTTCTGGGCCGCACTCAACCAATTGGAGACAGGCCGTAATAGCTCTCTCTGCAATTTAGTTCCAGAGCAATCCTGGATACACTACTTGACCAAGAACTTTGAACATCCAGGTTCCAGAGATTTCACTGGACCCCCAACGATCTGGTCATTGTCATTCAATCAACAAGACATTTTCGACCTCATTCTTTCAGCTTCCACATCCAAGGCAGCAGGTCCTAATGGTCTAACCTATCAGGTTCTAAAAAATCACCCTACATTGTGGGCAAAGCTGTTGTACCACCTCTTTCGGTAAATTATAAAGACTGGCTCCTTTCCTCCGTCCTGGAAGAATGCACTTATTATTCCATTCTTTAAGGGGGGCGACAGACTCAAGCCTGCCAGCTATCGGCCAATCGCCCTCCTCGACATTGATAGCAAACTGTTTATGCGACTTCTCCTGAAAGAACTTACTCACTGGGTTGATACTAACGATATTCTTTCCCGGCACCAAACGGGCTTCAGGAAAGGCCTATCTACTAGCTCAAATGGTCTTATCCTGAACCTACTCAGTGAAGGTTCCAACGAGAAGGATGGCTCCCCACTTTTCGGTGCATGGGTGGATCTATCCAAAGCATTTGACTTGGTGGACAGGGCACACCTTTGGCGGAAACTTCAACATTGGGGGATTCCAGCACCCCTTCTGGCTATGCTCATAGAGCTACACAGGAACACCACCATTAGGGTAAGACTGGATGACGCCGGCAATCTATCAGAGGCTATAGAGGTTTTCAAGGGAGTCCGGGAGGGCTGTCTAGGTGCTCCGTTATTTTTCAATCTTTTCCTAGCAGACCTGGGGAATTTCCTTGAATCGGCCTCCATGATAGCACCTAGGATTAATGGGAGAAGTATACACTGTCTGGCCTATGCAGATGACATTGTCTTGCTGGACGGCTCGGCCCAGGGGCTGCAACAGCTCCTGCTTAAACTAAGTGACTATGTCAAGCTAAATGGTCTAATAATCAATCCTTCGAAATCTAGAATCCTGGTATTTAAACATCCGAGAAAAAACCTACCCTCTAGGAAATGGATCCTCGATGAAACGGAAATTCCTAGAGTCGAAGAGCTCACTTACCTGGGTTACGAAATCTTCGCATCCCCATCCATGAGCAAGATGCTACCAATCATCTTTGGCAAGACCTCTAAAATCACGTCATGACCTCTAAAATCACGTCATGAGGAGACTGCACGTCATCTCGAATGGCTCGTTGACCACGTCAGCCTGCTGGGACAGGTCACCCAGTCCGGATTCCTCCGTTTGCTGGGGCTTGCTACGCCCCCCTCCTCAACTGAATCCCCTACGCGCCAGTCGTCCTCCGTGCCATCTTCCCACCCATCAGTCACCTGGGTGCCCTGTGGAGCTGCCTCTGACGGTGCGGCCAGGCTGGTGGAGGAGGCATCCCTGCCACAGTCGGGAGTCGGACGTCCAGCAGGGGTGGCCACATCAACGACTGCACCCCAGCCGGCGGAGGATGTGCAGGCAGCAGGAGGCAGTGCACGGGCAGAGGCACAGCAGCAGCAGCAACGTGGTGGGAGCCATGAAGGTTCGGGGCCTTCAACATCGGAGGGGCAGGCATCGGCCGGAGGGCAGGAGGACCCAGGACAGAGAGTGTCTTCCGAGACCCACGAGAAACCTCACAAAAAATCAGGAAAGCTAAACAATCCTACAGAAACTGGTCTCGCAACCACAAACATCAAATACAGCAAGAAGATGGGGAAAAGATGCTTCATTTACTTAACGCTAACAACTGTAGAAGCTTCTGGGCCGCACTCAACCAATTGGAGACAGGCCGTAATAGCTCTCTCTGCAATTTAGTTCCAGAGCAATCCTGGATAGACTACTTGACCAAGAACTTTGAACATCCAGGTTCCAGAGATTTCACTGGACCCCCAACGATCTAGTCATTGTCATTCAATCAACAAGACATTTTCGACCTCATTCTTTCAGCTTCCACATCCAAGGCAGCAGGTCCTAATGGTCTAACCTATCAGGTTCTAAAAAATCACCCTACATTGTGGGCAAAGCTGTTGTACCACCTCTTTCGGGAAATTATAAAGACTGGCTCCTTTCCTCCGTCCTGGAAGAATGCACTTATTATTCCATTCTTTAAGGGGGGCGACAGACTCAAGCCTGCCAGCTATCGGCCAATCGCCCTCCTCGACATTGATAGCAAACTGTTTATGCGACTTCTCCTGAAAGAACTTACTCACTGGGTTGATACCAACGATATTCTTTCCCGGCACCAAACGGGCTTCAGGAAAGGCCTATCTACTAGCTCAAATGGTCTTATCCTGAACCTACTCAGTGAAGGTTCCAAAGAGAAGGATGGCTCCCCACTTTTCGGTGCATGGGTGGATCTATCCAAAGCATTTGACTTGGTGGACAGGGCACACCTTTGGCGGAAACTTCAAAATTGGGGGATTCCAGCACCCCTTCTGGCTATGCTCATAGAGCTACACAGGAACACCACCATTAGGGTAAGACTGGATGACGCCGGCAATCTATCAGAGGCTATAGAGGTTTTCAAGGGAGTCCGGCAGGGCTGTCTAGGTGCTCCGTTATTTTTCAATCTTTTCCTAGCAGACCTGGGGAATTTCCTTGAATCGGCCTCCATGATAGCACCTAGGATTAATGGGAGAAGTATACACTGGCTGGCCTATGCAGATGACATTGTCTTGCTGGACGGCTCGGCCCGGGGGCTGCAACAGCTCCTGCTTAAACTAAGTGACTATGTCAAGCTAAATGGTCTAATAATCAATCCTTCGAAATCTAGAATCCTGGTATTTAAACATCCGAGAAAAAACTTACCCTCTAGGAAATGGATCCTCGATGAAACGGAAATTCCTAGAGTCGAAGAGCTCACTTACCTGGGTTACGAAATCTTCGCATCCCCATCCATGAGCAAGATGCTACCAATCATCTTTGGCAAGACCTCTAAAATCACGGCCCAGATGAAGAATCTGATGGGGAAGTTCTGCAAATTTTCACTATCGCCGCTTCTTAAATTCTACATTGGTAAAGCTGTACCAGTCCTTCTGTACGGCTTAGAAGTGAAACCTATGTTTTGGAACTACGATTGGTGCAAAGTTGAGGGTCGGCTATGGAGAGTAGTACTAAACCTGCCCGTATGTACACCCCTCAGTAGCCTGTGATATGAATTGGGTCTGATCTCCTTAGGCTGTCGAGCTGATTGGAAGCTCTTGTCGCTATATCGCGATATTATCACCGCTAGATCCTCAACTCTTCTCTTCGATGTAATAGGGCATCATAAAAAGGCCAAATCGAAACAACTTCTTGCCCTTGAAAGAAAAGTGGGGGACATTCTACTCAGGCTGAACTCAACATTAGAACTATTGATTGTCAATCCTGCGAAAATCAAAAAACAACTTGAAATATGCGATTGGATTTTTACGATTGAAAGAGTCAGGCTCTCAAACCCACCGAACCTCTTCCTGACAGCGGAGAGAAAAGTAGGCACACTACCACGTTACCTCCAAAAATTCCCCGACAAGAGCATTCGAACAAATTTCTCAGACTCAGACTAAATCTGGCTCACACTGGAGAAATTTTGGCTAAAAGACATCAGGGTGATAAAACCAAAAAGCTCTGCAGGTTTTGCGATCCACCGAACCTACAATCATTGAGACACCTGTTGCTAGAGTGCGAGGGGACCTGGACCGTAAGACGGCAGCTGCTTGGAAGATTCGTCGCTAGAGAGGAGACCTTATCACAAGACTCTTTCTGGGACAGACTAATCTCCGGTCAGGAAGTTATGCTCACCACGGCAATTGTAAAGGTTTTAGAAAATTGCCTGATACTTACAAAGTACAGTTTAAGTGCCGTATAATGGGTGAGCATTTCTCGACCGATCTGCAAGGCCTATGTTTATAAAGTTCCTAATGCTCTTCCTGCATTTGACTTTGTAAAGGTTTTCTTAGGAAAGCCATAAACAAATAAAAAAAAAAAAAAAAAAAAAAGAATTTTCGTGCTCATACCGCCGGCAGTATGAGCGCAAATTTTCGGCGGATTTCCCCCCAGCTCAGAGCTGGGGAGAAATCCACCGAAGCCCTGATTTGGCGGACCCTTAAATCCAGCGGTAATAGCACTACCGCCGGATTTAAGGGTTACCGCCAAACTTGTGATGATGCCCATGGTCTGAGCTCCTTGGTGTCTTTCTTGGGAACAAAGAACAATGAAGCACCTGCTGGGGATTTAGATGGATATATGGTACCATTTTCCAGATTAGTATCCAGGTATTCCCGCAGGGCCCTTTTTTCAGGCTCTGATAAAATAAACATCCTACCGAAAGGAATCACTGCTGAAAGTTCAGTATTGATGGCACAATCCTCTGGTCTGTGAGGAGGGAGAGCTTGAACTATTGCGGTCGAAAATACATCAGAAAAGGCTTGGTAGGCCCTGGGAATCTGGATGATGTTAGAGACGGTGACTGGACTTTGCTGACTCCCTTGCGAGTCTTCCGAAGACTTCGGTAAGGAATCTAGGGATAAGCAGTGAGACATACAGTGTTCACATCCAAGGAATAGGGAGCCTGCTGTCCAATTGATGTAGGCGTTATGCCTTTGTAACCAGGGCATTCCTAGAACCATCGGATAATGGGCTGATTTTATAATGTCAAATTTGATCTTCTCTCGATGGTGGTTTATAGAGAGTAAAATCTCTTTAGTCTGAAGGGTTATGGGTCCTGAAGATAGAGGTCTATTAATAGCCTCTACAGGTTGCATGGGTTCTGGGTCCTGGTTGGAGAAACTGTGGGCTCAGATCTAGGCGGATGTTCTGTGATGGTCTTTTGGAAAGCCGATTTAGACTTCTTTTTCTTTGCTCTTCTTGCTTGGATTCGGAAGTCTATTTGCAAGGAAAAGTCCATGAGAGCATGGAAGGAGCTTGGGCGAGCTACCCTAGCTAACTCATCCTTTAATTCTTCATTCAGACCTTTTCGGAAGAGAGTGAAGATGGCTTCTTGAGACCAATCTGCTTCCTTCACGAGCTGTTTAAAACGGGTCACATAAGTGAGCATATCCTGGGATCCTTGTTGAAATTCGAGCAGTCTTTCCTGGGCACTGTACACCTGTTCTGGGTGCTCAAACATGGCCTTTAGAGCATTTACAAACCCATCATAATCATCCAGGAGAGTGTCACCCGAATTGACTAGGGGGGTTGCCCAGGTCAAGGCATTTCCAGTGAGGTGTGAGATCAAAAAGCCCACCTTTGCTCTAGGAGTGGAGAAAAAGTAGGGCTTGAAGGTGAAGTGCACTAAACATGAATCAAGGAAGGCACGGAGAGTCTTGGAAAAACCATTATACTTGTCCACTAATCCTCCCAATAATACGCTTTCTTTAGTTGCAGAGTCACGTGACAAAACTAGCTGTTTTAATGCAGCATTTACAGCCTTAAGGTTCTGTACCTCCGTGGATAGTTCCTGAATGCCTTGCATGATGTCTTGAACAGCAGCTTCCATCTCTGTGTCTGTATCGTGTTTTAGGCATCTCAATCTGTCACACGTCTCTCCTCTTCTCACCTGCTTATGTTGTTTGCTTGCGACCTTCTGGGATGTCTTCTTTCTGACAGTCCGGGATTTGTACAAACCCGAACGCTGGTCGTCGGATTCCAGTGTGAGGTTCGCTATCCAACTTCTGGGAGCGTTCAGAAGTCCAGGGTGGATACCAGGAAGGAATGATGTTTGCACTCGGAGGCACGGAAAGGCCGTGACCTGTGCGCGGAAGAAATCCAGGAAGACCAGGGGTAAAGTAGATGAATGGAAAGAAGGATTGGGAATTTCAAGGAACTGGGAACAAGG
This sequence comes from Ambystoma mexicanum, assembly GCF_040938575.1. NCBI lineage: Eukaryota > Metazoa > Chordata > Amphibia > Caudata > Ambystomatidae > Ambystoma > Ambystoma mexicanum. The sequence goes on from NC_090932.1 coordinate 608,660,629, forward strand.
AATCAAAAGAGAGCCCCGAGCGAACTCCGGCAACACACGTCCGACTACAGCAAGCGCTAGCGTTGAGACGCGCAGAGCCGCTTCGGCGTGTCTGTTTTGTAGAGCGTGCAGCGTGGAGCATAGAGACTGGCCGGAAACTTCCCATTTCAAGCAGCCATGTTGGAAGGATCACCGTATTCAATCCCCTATGGGTCAGGGACCAGGAAGTCCAGAAGGGACGCATACGACGGTTCATGACATATCCATGGTACCTAAAGATTGGAAGGGAACTTGTTATTTGGGGATATTGTTGCCTGGGGTTTACTTCACATCAATGACAGACATACTGAAACATAGGCCTACGAGGGGAATAGATGATGATACCCCCCTCCAGGTATTAGGTGACGTAGCAAAAGCCATGATACCATTTTGGGACCAAGTCCTTAATTTATGCGTTATTAGGAGATTGGCACGAGTATTGGAAAACACTATTAATGAAACTACGGATATGTTATTCAACATTACACTAGAGCAAAAAGTGATTAGACTAGTGGCTCTTCAGAATAGGATGGTATTAGATGTCATGTTAGCTGAATGTGGTGGTGTATGCAAAATGGTCGGGTCTGCGTGTTGTGTGTACACACCCGACACATCCCCCATGGTGTTCCAAGCAATAAAATGCCTACATATACGTATTACTGAAGTTCACATTTCTGAAGGGAATTGGGATATAGGAACATGGGCCTGGAACCTATTGAAAACCTGGGGTTGGAAAATATTGCCATTTTCATTGGGATACTACTATTTTTCTGTTGCTGTATTCAGTGTCTGCCTGTCTTAGGTTCTGCACTACGTAGTAGTTGTGCTAAATCACTAATGAAACTTAGGCCTGGTCCCCATCCTCCTGTGGATGTAACTAACTCACTGATAATGCAGGAAGCCACTATTAACTAATTCATGTCTATCAATATAGAAGATAGCAATGATTCTGGTTGTTTTGATGATGATGAAGATACTTGGTCACTTGTTTCCGGTAATTGTCTTAGGCCAAAAGGAGGGTTTGTAAAAGTAGATATATTTTGCATTATAATGTTGGCCTAAGCACATACACAGTGAACATGCACATTGAACCGCGTCGTCGCGGTCTCCAAGAATGCCATCTTGACTGCTTTGCTCTCATTTCTTAGCTTTCAATCCAAATGCGGTGGAAGCTTGTAAAATCACCGTTTCGGGAGCTTCCCTGAAACCTGCCCCCAAGCAGAAATGCACACAATTTCTCAGCATGCTGAACCTTGCAACAGAGAACCTTGAAGAACTTGCACAAACATAGCTTATCTGTAAATTAGGTGCCATTATGTCTCTCCTAACTGTCTTGTTTTTGCAGTTAATTGTGACCCATGCCATCCAGACTATTAAAGCGAAGCACGATTTACAGCATATTCTGAACAAACCACTGAGTAGACTTTTAGACTGACCTCTTAGCTTAGAAGAAAAAGAGCGCAAGGAATGTTACCTTGCAGTGAAGAACACGATATCTTCCTAAACCCCTTCTTCCTTGCTTCCCAGACAGAAAATAGTCTGCAGGGTGACACAGAGTGTTCGAGCACATGTCACCATGGGGAAATTGCCCACGTACATGGGTCTTAGGTCATCAGTAATTATCACTTGATAAGTTAGCATCGATTTGTCATCATATTACAAAATGTATATAATATGCAGATGCCCACAAATTGGGGCTCACTTTCTTATGCTTGTATGCCGTGCATTTGTAAAGTTGGTCCATGCTCGAGTGCGAATAAACTGTTGTTTATACCTTTGTTTCCTCGTGACTGGTGAGTCTTCATTGCCATACTGTAGCCTCCTATTTTCGGATTGACAAGTGCACCAATATTTTAAAACACTACTGGGCCACTAGTCATAGCCTTCAGCCATGGCCAGTGGCCACGGCCTTCAGCCATGTCCACTTCCCACCCCCACCTCGCTGTAAATGTAAAACTCTTTTTTTACTAATAATTTCCTTTATTGTAATGTTTTCCCAACCCTGCAGTTATCTTGGTCATGTACTACAAATACCCAATGTTATATGAAGGTGCACGCTGCCCGAGATTAACCATGGTTATCAGAAAAGTAAAATTCATTCCCTTCCTCCCAGGTACTCAACATGTGCCCTTCTCCCTTTGGCATGCTCCCTCCATCCCCCTGACAACTTCTTTCCTTTGCTAGTCCTCTCCAAGCCCCCAACACTCGTGGTTTCGTGTGACACACTAAAATTCCTGACCTTTTTTTTCCATAACCTTTTTTTTTCTTGTGCCCCGACCGAGATGTAGAGAAGCACGTTCTTCAGCAGCATCCTTTTCACACCAGCCATCACAAGCCAAAACATTGCATGAATAATTGGCCTTCTAGAAGCACAAAGCTGAGGATGTGTCCAACAGCCTGAATAGTTTGCGTTTCCAGTTGGGGCTTGTGTGGGCATGATGGGCTGCAGGCTTAGTGGAGATGGACACGCAGTTGACTATGTCTAAAATGTACCGGCAATCAGTATGTTTCCACATGCTATGACTGACACTGTCTCATTCCTTCATTCCTCTCTAAGGTTTCTTTGTGGCACTCTAGCTGTAGCCTTTGGACATGGCCACTGTACATGTCGCACCAATAGGTTTGATTGGGGCTCACTAGCCATGGCATTGGGCACAGAAATCCATTACCTCCTGCCTAGGAGATGTGGTCACTGCAGGTGTAGAAGTACTTATTTTTTCACTCGCTCCCCATTCCTGCAGGATTCCCCCGATAATGGCAATTAACTAGACATACAGTGGCATTGAACTACCCATGTCCACAGGATGTCCCCGGTATTCCCTGGATAATGCTTGAAAATCCCAAACTCTTCCCTGTCCTCAGGGCACCTCACCAAGTTCCCCTCTGCTCTTTCCATTGTTCCCCCACTGCTTTTTGCCTCCCTGGCCCTATCCTGGTCGCTGCCCCCTATCACAGTTTGGTTAGTGTAATGTATTTTTGTTCTCTGAGGTGGACTTGATTGAAATGCCACTGCTGAATTTCAGGTGATTGGTTGCATTCAATCGGATCATCTTAATACTCTCTTAACAAATGTTTTTGTTACTGAGTTGCAAAGGTTTTGCTATACCTTAGTTTCCTCAGGGCCCTCTAGCCATGGCCTTCAGCCGTGACCACTGCACATGTTCTCCCAATAGTTTTCTTTTGGGCCCACTAAGCATGGCATTCAGCCTTGGGCAGTGGCCACAGCAAAACATGTTGCATAGTTTCTTTTGCTCTCACTCGCTACAGCCTTTGGCGTGTTGCACCAATATATTTATTTTGGACCCACTAGCCATGGCCACTGGCAATGTTAAACCATTTCTTTGTTACCAAACACCCATTGCCTCCAGCACAGTAGTTGCAGGTACTGCAAATGTTAAACCTTTTTTTCTAACTCCCGCAATAATTTCACTGTAATCATTTCCAATAACAAAAATTCCTACACTAGAGTAGTGGTTCACTGATTCCCACGATAATGGGATTAAATGCTTGGATTTAAAAAGTATTCCACTTCCTCACAGACACTCAACATGTGCCCCCTTCTTTTTTGCAGACCCCCTCACTCCACTCAATTGCCGTTTCTGCACTAACCCTCTCCCATTATGCCGTATCACTCATCACTTTGTGTGATGAAAAATAAATTCTGAGCACTTCGTGCGGCATTGCCACTGTACTCTCAAGAGATTCCTGCAGTCTTCTCCTGATAAACCAAACTGCTCTACCTGTAACTGGCTCCCCAACACACACCCAGATCCCCAACATCACATGCTGTCTTCTTTCCCACTCCCAACATCTAGCATGATTTGATTGCTATTGCTATTTATATAGTGTCTACGTCCAGGCCATCTATGCGCTGTCATTCAAAACAATCAGTGTTCCCATAGGAGTGACTACATAAACAGAAGAGTTTTGAGTCTATTACACTCTGTAAGGTCATGGGGGAGTTTGTTCCAAAGTTTGATGGAGTCCTTTTTCCTCCTCCTAATACCATTTTGAGTTCTTTCATTTGCAGCTTCTCCCGGTAATATCGCAGGAATCACTCACATCGAGCAAAACACATAGCCAAAATTTCATTTCTTAGAAGGCCCTCAGCCTCTCTGATGCAAAGCATGAAGGCCAATATATATGTAAAGGTTTTAAGGAACAGGGGGGCACCCGAATATCTCTGTTTAATATTTTAAAAAACTACTGGATGGATTTACCTCAAACCAGTCAAGGAAATTAAGTCAATGCTTTGTCTTCGGAGGATAGCTCAAGGGCAACGTGCTCGCCTTGGAAGCAAGGCGACACGGAGCGAAACAGATTTGATGCCCGGGTCCGCACTTAGAAACCTCTGGGTATTAAGCATGTTATAAATAGCCTATCATATCATATCATACCCAAATAGTTTCTTATTCGGTCCGAATCTGTGAAGCGGATTTCACGCTACGGGCACGTTTTTTTTCTTAATAACTTTTTCATTTTTTAACAGATTGTTCCCAAAATGTGCAGTTTGTGGGGTCCTTCACAAACCTTTGGTTTAGAAAATGGAATCCAAATCCAGACAGAAGGTCAAAAGTTATTAGCCTCTCTCAACCTCTCTGCTGCAAAGCACCAAGACTGATATCAATGTTTTAAGGTGCACGGGGACACTCCGTTCTTGGTTGAATATTTTTAAAAACCATTAGATGGATTTACCCCAAACCAGTCCAGGAACTTAAGTCAGCACTTTGTGCCAAAATTGTTTCTTATTTGGTCAAAATCTGCCAAGTGGTTTTCATGCTACGGCTGTTGAAATATCAGTTTTTCTCTATGGGAAAATGAATGCGAATAGGCTGAAAACAGCGTTTTCTTAATAACTGTTTCATTTTCTAACAAATTGTTCCGAACATTTCCAGGATATTGGGGCTCATGATGAACCTTTCATTTGAAAAATGTCATCCAAATCCGCCTCTCTTCTGTTAAAAGCACCACAGACAATGTAAAGGTTTTAAGGAGCAGGGGGCACCCCCTTCTCTGTTGAATATTTTAAAAACTATTGGATGGATTTACCCAAAGGCTGTCAAGAAATCTAAGTCTATGCTTTGTGCCAAAGTTGCTTCTCATTTGGTCCAAATCTGCCCAGTGGTTTTTGTGCTACATCTGTTCAAAAACTGCACTTTTTCTCTATGGGAAAAGGAATGGCCTGAAAACTAGGACACTGTGGTGTTTTATATTCTTAATAACTTATTCATTTTATAATGTTCCCATCCTCTCTGCTGTAAAGCACAATGGGAGATTTAGTATAATTTTGGTAGAAGGGGGCAGTGCCTTCTTCGTCAAATATTTTTTAAACTACTAAACGCAATAACCCCAGACCCCTCCCAGAAATCGTGTCAATGTTTTGTGCCAAGTTGTTCCGTACCTGTCCCAATTCCATTTAACGGTGGGCTTGTGAGGTCAATTGTGTTTGCTTAATTTTAGCCAAATACGTCATACAATGACAAAAATGATTAGGAATTCATTTTTCTGGTTCCCCATGGAACTCAATTCTCAATTTAACCATAATGTGCCGACCGCAGTTAAGTTGAATATTAAGTTCCATAGGAAAACCGAAAAATGAATTGCTAATAACTTTTGTATCGAACAACGGATTTGGATGACATTTTGCAAACAAGATTGTACATAAATCGCCCCATCCCCTCCAAACCCCACCCGTGCCCCTGGCGTGATATTTTGGGAAAGACCCATTAAAAAATAAATTATTAAGAAAACAAAAAAACACAGTTTCAACCTAGAGGAAAATGTCAGATTTTTTCTCCAGTTCACAGTCCAAACCAATAGACCCACAAGACATGTATAGTGGCATGGCCAAAGTACTTGGCCACCTAGTGGGGCAAAAAGAAACATATTGGGGGAACATGCACAGATGTCAGCCATTTCTGTGCTGCATCTGGTACTGAAGCCAGATCGGTGGGACTGAAGGTGGATGTTGGCTTCAGTTTGTTGGAGGAGTTTCATGGGTACTGCTTTCTCAAGTATATTATCTAGAAAGAGAAGATGGGTGATGGGGTGGTAGTTGCTCAGGTTATCAGGGTCCAGTGTTGGTTTCTTGAGATGCATGAGGATTTGTCCAGTCTTGAGGGCCAAGGCAAAGTTTTCTTGTTTTAGGGAGCTATTGATGATTGTCAGCTAAGGCAAGAGTGCTTAAGTCAGAAAGGTCTTCAGTATAGGAAGGGAGGATTTCATCTTCATATGATATGGCCTTGTGGGATGCTATGGTGGCAACACAGTCTCTCATACTGTGTCCTGAAAGTTGTCCAGGTTGTTGATGTTTTGCGAGATGGGATGTGTAATGTGCTGGCTTTGGTGTCTATGTGTTGGTGGATCATGCTGATCATGTTGATGAAGAAAAATGTGATGCAGTAGATTTTTCTATGGCGTGCAGTGGAGTACGGGTGGGTCGGGCAGAGGGTTGATGCAGTGTTTGATGGCTTTGAAGAGGTCTTTGCTTTGATTGTTGTCCTTGGCTAGGGTGTTTTGTTAGTAGTTGGCCTTGGCGCTGGTGATCAGTCATCTGCGTGTAGCATGCAGTTCCTTGAGAAGCGCAAGGTTGGATATGTTGCAAGACTTTTGCCAAGTCTTTTCTTGTTTTGTGATGGTGTGTTTCTGGAAGTTGAGTTATTGAGTGTACCAGTGTGAGAAAGCTTTAGGCTTGAGGGTGTGATGTCTCACTGGTGCATGGTGGTTGATGTTGGATGTGAGTGTGGTGTTGAAAGGTTTTTGAAAGAGCCAATGGGGGCGACATCCAGTTGGGTGCATGGCCATGCTGCCTTGTGAATGATGGTTAGGCCTTCACTGATCTTGTTTGGACAGTCTCGTTGTAGAATTCTGTAGCTGTTAGGGAGGACATCTAGGATGTGGGTGGAGGTGTATGTCATCCAGGTCTCAGTAATGAAGGTGGCATTCAAGTCATGTATGGTGATGAAATCAGTGGTGTCTGCAGCATGCTTGATTTATGAGCGGACATTAGCAAGCATCCATTTTCATGTAGTGGTGGATGATGAAGTGCTGTTGGGGTCTATAGTGATGAGGGTGAGGTTGCTGAGATAAGGTGATGATCTTGCTGATGAGCGTCATGGCATATGATGAGTGGTGATGGTAGAGATGGGGTGTTGGGGGAGAGGGGTGAAATGCATATTCGAGGGAGCTTACTTGATGTTAGAGAAGAAGGATTTCTGGTCCTGGGTTTTTCTGGTCTAAACAGGTCTAAACAGGAATTGCCCTATTCTTTCTCTGCCCTTTACTTCAGACGGGTCGAGAAACACCTTTTATCTAAAAGTTAAGACAGGTAAGGAAGTGACAGGGCTAAGCAGGTGGATGGGGTATAGGTCACATAACCAAGATCCACTTGCACCCGCTCACCAACTGTAAAGGAAAAGAGGCTGGGTGGCTGCTTAAGTAGGGAAAGGGCTGGAAAACCAAGAATGCACCAACACATTATCAATGAATGAGTTTTGGGTGGGGCTTAAGTCATGTGGCCAAGATCCATTTGCACCTGCTTACGAACTGCAAAGGAAAAGAGGATGAAGGGTTCCTTAAGTAGAGAAAAAGGGTGGCAACTAAGAAGGTGCCAAAAGATTAGCAGTAATTGATAGGTGAGTGGGCTAAGATCACATGACCAAGAACCACGTGCACCTGATCACTAATCGCCAATAGTATACGTCACTGGAGGTCTGTCCTGTAGCATATTCCTGAAACTCAAGCCTTGGAGAGATAAAAGTTGATGCTGTAATTGATTTTTTTTGTTGACATGAAGCAGAGTTGTTTGCTGAAGATGTCTTTTCTCAGCGAGGGGTAGAGTACCACAAGAATCAATAGAAAAATATACTTTTATTTGTATTTCATTGTTCAAAATGTGGGTCTACTTTTAGAGCAGTGGAGTGCTGTACAGTGTGTGGGTAACTGACATTTGAGCTGGCATCTTTTAACAGTAGCACAGTACTGTGATCTGGGACTATGTGTCCATTCAGATTAGTCCTTGGATATAGATCCTGGGATAAAAATCCCTTCTAAAGAATGTTCTTTGAGAATGTCTTGAACTTTGTCCTCTGATTAATCAGCAACCAGTGCAGAGAGTTTAGAATTAGTGTAATGTGGTCACAGCTGACGAGACCTAGCACTTGTTCTGATGTCATATTCTTAACCATTTGTATTTGGTTATTGAGTCTCAAAGCCATGACCCGGTACAGAGAACTGCAGCACTCAACCCTAGAGAGAACCAGATCTTGGGAAAAGCGTACTGGTGAACTATTTCAGAGTAAGGGAGAACATGTTTGTATACTTAGAGCTAAACAATGAGTGTTCCTATTGGAGTATACTTGTGGGACAAAATAAAGGTTTGAATCAAAGTCCTTTGAACACTTTCTGGATCTGTTTCCAGCTTCAATCCAAATACTCTCTCTCAGCCATGCTGTCTTTTGCACCCTAACATCTTTCTTTCATTGAAGCTATCTTTTTTAGAAAACAAAAGCCCCAACACTCAGTAGCGTGTGCACTTTTTTAAATGGCCAATTTGTAACTGTGTAATGGGATTTTGTATAAATAAAGGCCTCATTTGAAAATGTTTGGACTGTTTATACAGTGGAATATGTAGAGTAGGTACCAATGCAATTCATGTCTTAGTACAAATCCAAAGGAAAATATGTGTACAGTGAAAGACACAATGATCTCAAATCACATATAAATCAGGAAACATTGTATATTTTGAATTAGTCATCACATGTGAAACTGCTTGAGAAAAGGAGACTTAGAAAACATTGAATATTGCGGCATTGGTACAAGCAAGCAAGCATTGGATTTATATCTAATTGTGGCACATTCATTATACATCAAGAAATAACCTATATTTATGGCATTTGTGGACCTGAGCACAGCCTTTGAAAAGCTTAATAGGGCCAAATTATGGCCTGTGCTCAGGTCTATGGATTGTCCAGCTGCCATGCTAAATATTCTAACGGATATACATAATGAAGCAATGGCCTGTGTCAGAAGTTGTGATAGGGACAGATGCATATCATATTTCCCAGTTAACACAGGAGTCAGACAGGGGTGTGTTTTAGCCCCTCTGCTGTTTTCCCTACATATAATTGACCTCTATGATTCCCTGGTTAATTCCTGATGTAAAAGATGAAATGCCGAACAAGCAGTTTTCTATCATGTAAGTTGGAGTTGTCCGAACATTAGAACTTTCTGGCGTAATATAGAGGAGACACTGTCTAAAATATTCACTTCAGCACGAGTATACACACCAGAACTATGGCTCTTGGCCTTGATTGAAGGAGTTACTTGCACAGACAAAAAGCTCTTGGGCATGGCCTCAGTAATAGCTAGATATCTAGTGGCCAGGTCCTGGGGAAAGGCCAACCCCCCACCTTTGGGAGATGGCTGTAATGTATGGACCTTTGTTAACGGAGAGAATCTATGTTTGCCTCGTCACTGCCGAGTGCCAGTCGCCCGTTTGATTACTGGTCACCGTTCAGACAGTACCAACTGGATACAGCACAAACAGCACAGACCACGGATTCCACCCCGAGTCGATCGACGGCCGATATGGACCTGAGTGAAAACTCGAATTTGAATGGAAGGGACTCCATAATTGCTGTCACAAACACAATAAATGTTTGATTTAGTATGTATGATTTGGTTGATCAAATGGTTTACGGGTGTAAACTGAGTATTTTGTGCAGGGCAGAGGGTTGAGTGGTGACACGTTGGGGTGGGAGTTCAACACCTAAAAGGGTACCTGTTTACTGTAAAACAATAAAGAAAGTTTACACAAAAAAAAACAATAATATACCATCCATTGCTCTCTAACCCATTGCTCAACAGGATCAACAGATATGATACCGACAATAGCTCATTTAGTCTATGCAGTCATGCCTGATATTGCGGTAGGGAAATAACTGAGGACCCACAAGCTGTTCCCTCTGGCATACTCCATCAAACATTACAGCCTAGTCAAGCCCACGCCGCTAAAACTGTATGTCATGATTATACCATTAAACACAGTTGTGCACTAACAAACTTCTCAATGATAAATGTCCCCCATCTTAGTAACAGGACATATGAGAACAAAAAATCAATAATAAACAAGGTTATCCACTGGCTCTGCCATAGAAGGAGATGCCTGTCTATCAGCCTAGAAGATTTTGTCGATGCCATTAAATCTAATGAACCCCAAACGCTAACAACTCAGATCATCAGTGTGAGTCTAAAGCACAATGAACTTGTAGACGGCCTCTTGGCAATAGACTTAAGAATCTCCAAATATCCTTAAGCTTTAGTCCCATTACCCATATAGCACTCAATCCAAGCTATAATCAATCTGCTGGCCTACTCTCTGATTCAATCATAAAGACATCTTCCCTGTATCTGGCAATAACCAAACCTCAGGGTCCATAAGCACACTGGGCCTCATTACACGGACGGCGGTAACCATAGCGCTATTAGCGCCATGGTTGCCGCCAGTATTTTACCGAGTCCGCCATGGTGAATGGCGGAATTACCACCCTATTCCAAGATGTGTGCGGGCGGTAATTCCCCATTCACCATGGCCCTTCCCCATTCCCATTTTTGCCCCAATAGGGCTCAATGGGAATGCGGAAGGTGGTAATTACGTTACCGCAAATTGCGGTACCGTAATGATCTCCTAAGTCCCTTTGCGGGTCCCGTCCTTAACGGCTGGTAAAACCTGCCGTTAAGGTAGGGTCCCACAAAGTGACCTCGTAGTAAGGTGGTAAGGGTTTACCGGCACTGGTACCCTTACCGGTACCGGTAAACCCTTACCGCCGTCCGTGTAATGAGGCCCACTGTGTTTACGTGATTGAAATTCCCCAATCCATGCTGACCATATCTCCCAAGAAACCTGCACGCACGTTAACAAAAACTCCTGAAATTAGCCTTTTTGCATGGAATGTTACTTGGCTCCCGAACGATATGGCAGACCCTGACTGGCATTTATTTCTAGAAGACCATCTAATAATCTGCATGCAAGAGACATGGCACTCTCCGACCCCAATGCCTCTACAAACAGGGCTTTATCCGTTTTAAAAATACCTGCCTTGCAGGTCCAAAAGGCTATAGTAGCAGGTTTTTTTATCATGGATATATTAAAAATTAAATGACCATCCCCATCTGATTGAATCAGCGTCAGATTACTTCATGTGGCTTAGACTAACCTTTGCGACAGGTAAGGTCTTGCTACTATTCAACAACTTCTTCCAAGTTAAGCAGCCCAAAATACTCCTTTTCTAGAACTGCTGGCGGATCTGATGGAAAAACCTGTTGCACCCAATAGTAATTTAGCCAGCGTGGATAGGGTCAAGGTAGGAGATCCCCTACACAGTTTGAAGCGTCAAAGTTCACTAACAGTTTGATCAAGGCAGAAGACGATGTCTGGGGCATCCTGGATCTAGATTGCCCCCTGCCAAAAAGGAAATATAAATGTACCTGTGAGATAGCCTCATTGTTTTACACAACATGCATGAATGGATGTAATGGGACATTACCTGGTGATCGCCCTGCAACCTCCACCATTAGAAGAGGTCTAATGTCAAGTAATATTGATAATATTCTGAGTGTGATTCTCCTGCTGTGCCTACTTCCAGTAATAAAAATAAGTTATTGGGTAAACTGAACGTCACCCCAAACGCTGGTGTGAGAACCGTAATTAGTGATTTTCTGCAGGATGCTCCACATCATGAATGGAACTGGTTCTCAGTTTTTCTTTTACCTGTAAGGAATACAATATGACCATAAATTTGTAGAATCTCTAGCTGGAATAATCGGGGTATAGCCACCTGCTTAGCAGAAAGGGCTCTCTGGACCTTTTGATGGCTAATTACATCTTTTTATTGCAAGAGACCTGGCTTATACCCCACATGTATGTTGATGGTTTTCAGGTCTTCCAAATTCCCGGGTAAGACGGGCAATTTAGGACAACCTTCTGGTGGCCTGATTATTGCGTTCCCAGTGAAAATATATTTTTCTAAAGATCTCTTCACTGAAAAGTCGCTTTAGAAAGACTGCTCCGTGAAGGCACAGAGCTGTCTTTTTAAATCAAACTGTCACGCCCCTGCCGCACACGAGTGCGCGCAGAGGCTGACAGGCTCTGCAGGACCAGGAAGCAGAGGGCTTGCAGAACAGGTAAGTGTGTGTGTTTTGGTTTAGGGGTGGGGAAGTAGGGGGGGCTGGGACTGAAATCCCAAGGGTGGGAGTCGGGAAGAGGAGGCAGGGGCTGAAATCTCATGGGAGAGGGTGGGGGTTGGGAGAGAGAACAATGGAGGGCTCGCAGGCTGAAACTATACCTGAATACTAAAAAGAAAAGGTGGACATCCACATTTTAAAGGTCTCAGGAGAAAAAGACCTTTACAATGAAGGTTTTCCAATCAAAAGAAAATCTGTCTTTTTCTCTTGAGACCTTTAAAAAAAAGTCATTTCACATAGAACCGATTATTGGTGTGAAAAATGATATAAAGGCTAATAGAATAAACATGCCTAAAATGAGGGATATTTACTAGCTGTGGAAATTGTTTTTGTAAATGATGAAAAGTCATCAACAAGACTATTAGTTATAAATTCTATGACCCTTCCGACCCAGAGGAACTTACACTGAAGGTATGCGTGTATCTATTAATGATCTCCTGTCAAATTCGTTTTTAAGGGGTGAACGATGATATTATTTTATTGGGTGGTGACCTAAATGCTTGATGTGTGGACAGTGAGGAGATTACGGAGACAGAAAATGTATTTGGTAAAGGCATTTCCAGTGAGGTGTGAGATCAAAAAGCCCACCTTTGCTCTAGGAGTGGAGAAATAGTAGGGCTTGAAGGTGAAGTGCACTAAACATGAATCAAGGAAGGCACGGAGAGTCTTGGAAAAACCATCATACTTGTCCACTAATCCTCCCAATAATACGCTTTCTTTAGTTGCAGAGTCACGTGACAAAACTAGCTGTTTTAATGCAGCATTTACAGCCTTAAGGTTCTGTACCTCCGTGGTTAGTTCCTGAATGCCTTGCATGAGGTCTTGAACAGCAGCTTCCATCTCTGTGTCTGTATCGTGTTTTAGGCATCTCAATCTGTCACACGTCTCTCCTCTTCTCATCTGCTTATGTTGTTTGCTTGCGACCTTCTGGGATGTCTTCTTTCTGACAGTCCGGGATTTGTACAAACCCGAACACTGGTCTTCGGATTCCAGTGTGAGGTTCGCTATCCAACTTCTGGGAGCGTTCAAAAGTCCAGGGTGGATACCAGGAAGGAATGATGTTTGCACTCGGAGGCACGGAACGCCGTGACCTGTGCGCGGAAGAAATCCAGGAAGATCAGGGGTAAAGTAGATGAATGGAAAGAAGGATTGGGAATTTCAAGGAACTGGGAACAAGGAATCAAAAGAGAGCCCCGAGCGAACTCCGGCAACACACGTCCGACTACAGCAAGCAGTAGCGTTGAGATACGCAGAGCCGCGTGGGCGTGTCTGTTTTGTAGAGCGTGCAACATGGAGCATAGAGACTGGCCAGGAACCTCCCATTTCAAGCAGCCATGTTGGAAGGATCACTGTATTCAATCCCCTATGGGTCAGGGACAAGGAAGTCCAGAAGGGACGCATACGACGGTTCATGACATATCCATGGTACCTAAAGATTGGAAGGGAACTTGTTATTTGGGGATATTGTTGCCTGGGGTTTACTTCACATCAACGACAGACATATTGAAACATAGGCCTACGAGGGGAATAGATGATGATACCCCACTCCAGGTATTAGGTGACGTAGCAAAAGCCATGATTCCATTTTGGGGCCAAGTCCTTAATTCATGCGTTATTAGGAGATTGGCATGAGTATTGGAAAACACTATTAATGAAACTACGGACATGTTATTCAACATGACACTAGAGCAAAAAGTGATTAGACTAGTGGCTCTTCAGAATAGGATGGTATTAGATGTCATGTTAGCTGAACGTGGTGGTGTATGCAAAATGGTCGGGTCTGCGTGTTGTGTGTACACACCCGACACCTCCCCCATGGTGTTCCAAGCAATAAAATGCCTACACATACGTATTACTGAAGTTCACATTCCTGAAGGGAATTGGGATAAAGGAACATGGGCCTGGAACCTATTGAAAACCTGGGGTTGGAAAATATTGCCATTTTCATTGGGATACTACTATTTTTCTGTTGCTGTATTCAGTGTCTGCCTGTCTTAGGTTCTGCACTACGTAGTAGTTGTGCTAAATCACTAATGAAACTTAGGCCTGGTCCCCATCCTCCTGTGGATGTAACTAACGCACTGATAATGCAGGAAGCCACTATTAAACAATTCATGTCTATCAATATAGAAGATAGCAATGATTCTGGTTGTTTTGATGATGATGAAGATACTTGGTCACTTGTTTCCGGTAATTGTCTTAGGCCAAAAGGAGGGTTTGTAAAAGTAGATATATTTTGCATTATAATGTTGGCCTAAGCACATACACAGTGAACATGCACATTGAACCGCGTCGTCGCGGTCTCCAAGAATGCCATCTTGACTGCTTTGCTCTCATTTCTTAGCTTTCAATCCGAATGCGGTGGAAGCTTGTAAAATCACCGTTTCGGGAGCTTCCTGAAACCTGCCCCCAAGCAGAAATGGACACAATTTCTCAGCATGCTGAACCTTGCAACAGAGAACCTTGAAGAACTTGCACAAACATAGCTAATCTGTAAATTAGGTGCCATTATGTCTCTCCTAACTGTCTTGTTTTTGCAGTTAATTGTGAACCGTGCCATCCAGACTATTAAAGCGAAGCACGATTTACAGCATATTCTGTTGCTCGAATGAACAAACCACTGAGTAGACATTTAGACTGACCTCTTAGCTTAGCAGAAAAAGGAGCGCAAGGAATGTTACCTTGCAGTGAAGAACACGATATCTTCCTAAACCCCTTCTTCCTTGCTTCCCAGACAGAAAATAGTCTGCAGGGTGACACAGAGTGTTCGAGCACATGTCACCATGGGGAAATTGCCCACGTACATGGGTCTTAGGTCATCAGTAATTATCACTTGATAAGTTAGCATCGATTTGTCATCATATTACAAAATGTATATAATATGCAGATGCCCACAAATTGGGGCTCACTTTCTTATGCTTGTATGCCGTGCATTTGTAAAGTTGGTCCATGCTCGAGTGCGAATAAACTGTTGTTTATACCTTTGTTTCCTCGTGACTAGTGAGTCTTCATTGCCATACTGTAGCCTCCTATTTTCGGATTGACAAGTGCACCAATATTTTAAAACACTACTGGGCCACTAGTCATAGCCTTCAGCCATGGCCAGCGGCCACGGCCTTCAGCCATGTCCACTTCCCACCCCCACCTCGCTGTAAATGTAAAACTCTTTTTTTACTAATAATTTCCTTTATTGTAATGTTTTCCCATAACTGCAGTTATCTTGGTCATGTACTACAAATACCCAATGTTATATGAAGGTGCACGCTGCCCGAGAATAACCATCGTTATCAGAAAAGTAAAATTCATCCCCTTCCTCCCAGGTACTCAACATGTGCCCTTCTTCCTTTGGCATGCTCCCTCCACCTCCCTGACCACTTCTTTCCTTTGCTAGTCCTCTCCAAGCCCCCAACACTCGTGGTTTCGTGTGACACACTAAAATTCCTGACCTTTTTTTTCCATAACCTTTTTTTTTCTTGTGCCCCGACCGAGATGTAGAGAAGCACGTTCTTCAGCAGCATCCTTTTCACACCAGCCATCACAAGCCAAAATATTGCATGAATAATTGGCCTTCTAGAAGCACAAAGCTGAGGATGTGACCAACAGCCTGAATAGTTTGCGTTTCCAGTTGGGGCTTGTGTGGGCATGATGGGCATGATGGGCTGCAGGCTTAGTGGAGATGGACACGCAGTTGACTATGTCTAAAATGTACCGGCAATCAGTATGTTTCCACATGCTATGATTGACACTGTCCCATTCCTTCACTCCTCTCTAAGGTTTCTTTGTGGCACTCTAGCTGTAGCCTTTGGACATGGCCACTGTACATGTCGCACCAATAGGTTTGATTGGGGCTCACTAGCCATGGCATTGGGCACAGAAATCCATTACCTCCTGCCTAGGAGATGTGGTCACTGCAGGTGTAGAAGGACTTATTTTTTCACTCGCTCCCCATTCCTGCAGGATTCCCCCGATAATGGCAATTAACTAGACAAACAGTGGCATTGAACTACCCATGTCCACAGGATGTCCCCGGTATTCCCCGGATAATGCTTGAAAATCCCAAACTCTTCCCTGTCCTCAGGGCACCTCACCAAGTTCCCCCCTGCTCCTTCCATTGTTCCCCCACTGCTTTTTGCCTCCCTGGCCCTATCCTGGTCACTGCCCCCTATCACAGTTTGGTTAGTGTAATGTATTTTTGTTCTCTGAGGTGGACTTGATTGAAATGCGAGTGCTGAATTTCAGGTGATTGGTTGCATTCAATCGGATCATCTTAATACTCTCTTAACAAATGTTTTTGTTACTGAATTGCAAAGGTTTTGCTATACCTTAGTTTCCTCAGGGCCCACTAGCCATGGCCTTCAGCCGTGACCACTGCACATGTTCTCCCAATAGTTTTCTTTTGGGCCCACTAAGCATGGCATTCAGCCTTGGGCAGTGGCCACAGCAAAACATGTTGCATAGTTTCTTTTGCTCTCACTCGCTACAGCCTTTGGCGTGTTGCACCAATATATTTATTTTGGACCCACTAGCCATGGCCACTGGCAATGTTAAACCATTTCTTTGTTACCAAACACCCATTGCCTCCAGCACAGTAGTTGCAGGTACTGCAAATGTTAAACCCTTTTTTCTAACTCCCGCAATAATTTCACTGTAATCATTTCCAATAACAAAAATTCCTACACTAGAGTAGTGGTTCACTGATTCCCACGATAATGGGATTAAATGCTTGGATTTAAAAAGTATTCCACTTCCTCACAGACACTCAACATGTGCCCCCTTCTTTTTTGCAGACCCCCTCACTCCACTCAATTGCCGTTTCTGCACTAACCCTCTCCCATTACGCCGTATCACTCATCACTTTGTGTGATGAAAAATAAATTCTGAGCACTTCGTGCGGCATTGCCACTGTACTCTCAAGAGATTCCTGCAGTCTTCTCCTGATAAACCAAACTGCTCTACCTGTAACTGGCTCCCCAACACACACCCAGATCCCCAACATCACATGCTGTCTTCTTTCCCACTCCCAACCTCTAGCATGATTTGATTGCTATTGCTATTTATATAGTGTCTACGTCCAGGCCATCTATGCGCTGTCATTCAAAACAATCAGTGTTCCCATAGGAGTGACTACATAAACAGAAGAGTTTTGAGTCTATTACACTCTGTAAGGTCATGGGGGAGTTTGTTCCAAAGTTTGATGGAGTCCTTTTTCCTCCTCCTAATACCATTTTGAGTTCTTTCATTTGCAGCTTCTCCCGGTAATATCGCAGGAATCACTCACATCGAGCAAAACACATAGCCAAAATTTCATTTCTTAGAAGGCCCTAAGCCTCTCTGATGCAAAGCATGAAGGCCAATATATATGTAAAGGTTTTAAGGAACAGGGGGGCACCCGAATATTATCTAGAAAGAGAAGATGGGTGATGGGGTGGTAGTTGCTCAGGTTATCAGGGTCCAATGTTGGTTTCTTGAGATGCATGAGGATTTGTCCAGTCTTGAGGGCCAAGGCAAAGTTTCCTTGTTTTAGGGAGCTGTTGATGACTGTCAGCTAAGGCAAGAGTGCTTAAGTCAGAAAGGTCTTCAGTATAGGGAGGGAGGATTTCATCTTCATATGATATGGCCTTGTGGGATGCTATGGTGGCAACACAGTCTCTCATACTGTGTCCTGAAAATTGTCCAGGTTGTTGATGTTTTGCGAGATGGGATGTGTAATGTGCTGGCTTTGGTGTCTATGTGTTGGTGGATCATGCTGATCATGTTGATGAAGAAAAATTTGATGCAGTAGATTTTTCTATGGCATGCAGTGCAGTACGGGTGGGTCGGGCAGAGGGTTGATGCAGTGTTTGATGGCTTTGAAGAGGACTTTGCTTTGATTGTTGTCCTTGGCTAGGGTGTTTTGTTAGTAGTTGGCCTTGGCGCTGGTGATCAGTCCTCTGCGTGTAGCATGCAGTTCCTTGAGAAGCACAAGGTTGGATATGTTGCAAAACGTTTGCCAAGTCTTTTCTTGTTTTGTGATGGTGTGTTTCTGGAAGTTGAGTTATTGAGTGTACCAGTGTGAGAAAGCTTTAGGCTTGAGGGTGTGATGTCTCACTGGTGCATGGTGGTTGATGTTGGATGTGAGTGTGGTGTTGAAAGGTTTTTGAAAGAGCCAATGGGGGCGACATCCAGTTGGGTGCATGGCCATGCTGCCTTGTGAATGATGGTTAGGCCTTCACTGATCTTGTTTGGACAGTCTCGTTGTAGAATTCTGTAGCTGTTAGGGAGGACATCTAGGATGTGGGTGGTGGTGTATGTCATCCAGGTCTCAGTAATGAAGGTGGCATTCAAGTCATGTATGGTGATGAAATCAGTGGTGTCTGCAGCATGCTTGATTTATGAGCAGACATTAGCAAGCATCCATTTTCATGTAGTGGTGGATGATGAAGTGCTGTTGGGGTCTATAGTGATGAGGGTGAGGTTGCTGAGATAAGGTGATGATCTTGCTGATGAGCGACATGGCATATGACGAGTGGTGATGGTAGAGATGGGGTGTTGGGGGAGAGGGGTGAAATGCATATTCGAGGGAGCTTACTTGATGTTAGAGAAGAAGGATTTCTGGTCCTGGGTTTTTCTGGTCTAAACAGGTCTAAACAGGAATTGCCCTATTCTTTCTCTGCCCTTTACTTCAGACGGGTCGAGAAACACCTTTTATCTAAAAGTTAAGACAGGTAAGGAAGTGACAGGGCTAAGCAGGTGGATGGGGTATAGGTCACATAACCAAGATCCACTTGCACCCGCTCACCAACTGTAAAGGAAAAGAGGCTGGATGGCTGCTTGAGTAGGGAAAGGGCTGGAAAACCAAGAATGCACCAACACATTATCAATGAATGAGTTTTGGGTGGGGCTTAAGTCATGTGGCCAAGATCCACTTGCACCTGCTTACGAACTGCAAAGGAAAAGAGGATGAAGGGTTCCTTAAGTAGAGAAAAAGGGTGGCAACTAAGAAGGTGCCAAAAGATTAGCAGTAATTGATAGGTGAGTGGGCTAAGATCACATGACCAAGAACCACGTGCACCTGATCACTAATTGCCAATAGTATACGTCACTGCAGGTCTGTCCTGTAGCATATTCCTCAAACTCAAGCCTTGGAGAGATAAAAGTTGATGCTGTAATTGATTTTGTTTGTTGACATGAAGCAGAGTTGTTTGCTGAAGATGTCTTTTCTCAGCGAGGGGTAGAGTACCACAAGAATCAATAGAAAAATATACTTTTATTTGTATTTCATTGTTCAAAATGTGGATCTACTTTTAGAGCAGTGGAGTGCTGTACAGTGTGTGGGTAACTGACATTTGAGCTGGCATCTTTTAACAGTAGCACAGTACTGTGATCTGGGTCTATGTGTCCATTTGGATTAGTCCTTGGATATAGATCCTGCGATAAAAATCCCTTCTAAAGAATGTTCTTTGATAAACGTAGAATGTCTTGAACTTTGTCCTCTGATTAATCAGCAACCAATGCAGAGTGTTTAGAATTAGTGTCATGTGGTCACTGCTGACGAGACCTAGCAGTTGTTCTGATGTCATATTCTTAACCATTTGTATTTGGTTATTGAGTCTCAAAGCCATGCCCCGGTACAGAGAACTGCAGCACTCAACCCTAGAGAGAACCAGAGCTTGGGAAAAGCGTACTGGTGAACTATTTCAGAGTATGGGAGAACATGTATGTATACTTAGAGCTAAACAATGAGTGTTCCTATTGGAGTATACTTGTGGGACAAAATAAAGGTTTGAATCAAAGTCCTTTGAACACTTTCTGGATCTGTTTCCAGCTTCAATCCAAATACTCTCTCTCAGCCATGCTGTCTTTTGCACCCTAACATCTTTCTTCCATTGAAGCTATCTTTTTAAGAAAACATAAGCCCCAACACTCAGTAGCGTGTGCACTTTTTTAAATGGCCAATTCGTAACTGTGTAATGGGATTTTGTATAAATAAAGGCCTCATTTGAAAATGTTTGGACTGTTTACACAGTGGAATATGTAGAGTAGGTACCAATGCAATTCATGTCTTAGTACAAATGCAAAGGAAAATATGTGTACAGTGAAAGACACAATGATTTCAAATCATATATAAATCAGGAAACATTGCATATTTTGAATTAGTCATCACATGTGAAACTGCTTGAGAAAAGGAGACTTAGAGAACATTGAATATTGCGGAATTGGTACAAGCAAGCAAGCATTGGATTTATATCTAATTGTGGCACATTCATTATACATCAAGAAATAACCTATATTTATGGCATTTGTGGACCTGAGCACAGCCTTTGAAAAGCTTAATAGGGCCAAATTATGGCCTGTGCTCAGGTCTATGGATTGTCCAGCTGCCATGCTAAATATTCTAACGGATATACATAATGAAGCAATGGCCTGTGTCAGAAGTTGTGATAGGGACAGATGCACATCATATTTCCCAGTTAACACAGGAGTCAGACAGGGGTGTGTTTTAGCCCCTCTGCTGTTTTCCCTACATATAATTGACCTCTATGATTCCCTGGTTAATTCCTGATGTAAAAGATGAAATGCCGAACAAGCAGATTTCTATCATGTAAGTTGGAGTTGTCCGAACATTGGAACTTTCTGGCGTAATATAGAGGAGACACTGTCTAAAATATTCACTTCAGCACGAGTATACACACCAGAACTATGGCTCTTGGCCTTGATTGAAGGAGTTACTTGCACAGACAAAAAGCTCTTGGGCATGGCCTCAGTAATAGCTAGATATCTAGTGGACAGGTCCTGGGGAAAGGCCAACCCCCCACCTTTGGGAGATGGCTGTAATGTATGGACCTTTGTGAACGGAGAGAATCTATGTTTGCCTCGTCACTGCCGAGTGCCAGTCGCCCGTTTGATTACTGGTCACCGTTCAGACAGTACCAACTGGATACAGCACAAACAGCACAGACCACAGATTCCTCCCCGAGTCGATCGACGGCCGATATGGACCTGAGTGAAAACTCGAATTTGAATGGAAGGGACTCCATAATTGCTGTCACAAACACAATAAATGTTTGATTTAGTATGTATGATTTGGTTGATCAAAAGGTTTACGGGTGTAAACTGAGTATTTTGTGCAGGGCAGAGGGTTGAGTGGGGACACGTTGGGGTGGGAGTTCAACACCTAAAAGGGTACCTGTTTACTGTAAAACAATAAAGAAAGTTTACACAAAAAAAAAAACAATAATATACCATCCATTGCTCTCTAACCCATTGCTCAACAAGATCAACAGATATGATACCGACAATAGCTCATTTAGTCTATGCAGTTATGCCTGATATTGCAGTGGGGAAATAACTGAGGACCCACAAGCTGTTCCCTCTGGCATACTCCATCAAACATTACGGCCTAGTCAAGCCCACGCCGCTAAAACTGTATGTCATGATTATACCATTAAACACAGTTGTGCACTAACAAACTTCTCAATGACAAATGTCCCCCATCTTAGTAACAGGACATATGAGAACAAAAAATCAATAATAAACAAGGTTATCCACTGGCTCTGCCATAGAAGGAGATGCCTGTCTATCAGCCTAGAAGATGTTGTCGATGCCATTAAATCTAATGAACCCCAAACGCTAACAACTCAGATCATCAGTGTGAGTCTAAAGCACAATGAACTTGTAGACGGCCTCTTGGCAATAGACTTAAGAATCTCCAAATATCCTTAAGATTTAGTCCCATTACCCATATAGCACTCAATCCAAGCTATAATCAATCTGCTGGCCTACTCTCTGATTCAATCATAAAGACATCTTCCCTGTATCTGGCAATAACCAAACCTCAGGGTCCATAAGCACACTGGGCCTCATTACACGGACAGCGGTAACCATAGCGCTATTAGCGGCATGGTTGCCGCTAGTATTTTACTGAGTCCACCATGGTGAATGGCGGAATTACCACCCTATTCCAAGATGTGTTGGGGCGGTAATTTCCCATTCACCATGGCCCTTCCCCATTCCCATTTTTGCCCCAATAGGGCTCAATGGGAATGGGGAAGGTGGTAATTACGTTACCGCAAATTGCGGTACCGTAATGATCTCCTAGGTCCCTTTGCGGGTCCCGTCCTTAACGGCTGGTAAAACCAGCCGTTAAGGTAGGGTCCCACAAGTGAACCTCGTAGTAAGGTGGTAAGGGTTTACCGGCACTGGTACCCTTACCGGTACCGGTAAACCCTTACCGCCGTCCGTGTAATGAGGCCCACTGTGTTTACGTGATTGAAATTCCCCAATCCATGCTGACCATATCTCCAAAGAAACCTGCACGCACGTTAACAAAAACTCCTGAAATTAGCCTATTTGCATGGAATGTTACTTGGCTCCCGAACGATATGGCAGACCCTGACTGGCATTTATTTCTAGAAGACCATCTAATAATCTGCATGCAAGAGACATGGCATTCTCCGACCCCAATGCCTCTACAAACAGGGCTTTATCCATTTTAAAAATACCTGCCTTGCAGGTCCAAAAGGCTATAGTAGCAGGTTTTTTTATCATGGATATATTAAAAATTAAATGACCATCCCCATCTGATTGAATCAGCGTCAGATTACTTCATGTGGCTTAGACTAACCTTTGCGACAGGTAAGGTATTGCTACTATTCAACAACTTCTTCCAAGTTAAGCAGCCCAAAATACTCCTTTTCTAGAACTGCTGGCGGATCTGATGGAAAAACCTGTTGCACCCAATAGTAATTTAGCCAGCGTGGATAGGGTCAAGGTAGGAGATCCCCTACACAGTTTGAAGCGTCAAAGTTCACTAACAGTTTGATCAAGGCAGAAGACGATGTCTGGGGCATCCTGGATCTAGATTGCCCCCTGCCAAAAAGGAAATATAAATGTACCTGTGAGATAGCCTCATTGTTTTACACAACATGCATGAATGGATGTAATGGGACATTACCTGGTGATCGCCCTGCAACCTCCACCATTAGAAGAGGTCTAATGTCAAGTAATATTGATAATATTCTGAGTGTGATTCTCCTGCTGTGCCTACTTCCAGTAATAAAAATAAGTTATTGGGTAAACTGAACGTCACCCCAAACGCTGGTGTGAGAACCGTAATTAGTGATTTTCTGCAGGATGCTCCACATCATGAATGGAACTGGTTCTCAGTTTTTCTTTTACCTGTAAGGAATACAATATGACCATAAATTTGTAGAATCTCTAGCTGGAATAATCGGGGTATAGCCACCTGCTTAGCAGAGAGGGCTCTCTGGACCTTTTGATGGCTAATTACATCTTTTTATTGCAAGAGACCTGGCTTATACCCCACATGTATGTTGATGGTTTTCAGGTCTTCCAAATTCCCGGGTAAGACGGGCAATTTAGGACAACCTTCTGGTGGCCTGATTATTGCGTTCCCAGTGAAAATATATTTTTCTAAAGATCTCTTCACTGAAAAGTCGCTTTAGAAAGACTGCTCCGTGAAGGCACAGAGCTGTCTTTTTAAATCAAACTGTCACGCCCCTGCCGCACACGAGTGCGTGCAGAGGCTGACAGGCTCTGCAGGACCAGGAAGCAGAGGGCTTGCAGAACAGGTAAGTGTGTGTGTGTTGTATGTATGTGTTTTGGTTTAGGGGTGGGGAAGTAGGGGGGGCTGGGACTGAAATCCCAAGGGTGGGAGTCGGGGAGAGGAGGCAGGGGCTGAAATCTCATGGGAGAGGGTGGGGGTTGGGAGAGAGAACAATGGAGGGCTCGCAGGCTGAAACTATACCTGAATACTAAAAAGAAAAGGTGGACATCCACATTTTAAAGGTCTCAGGAGAAAAAGACCTTTACAATGAAGGTTTTCCAATCAAAAGAAAATCTGTCTTTTTCTCTTGAGACCTTTAAAAAAAAGTCATTTCACATAGAACCGATTATTGGTGTGAAAAATGATATAAAGGCTAATAGAATAAACATGCCTAAAATGAGGGATATTTACTAGCTGTGGAAATTGTTTTTGTAAATGATGAAAAGTCATCAACAAGACTATTAGTTATAAATTCTATGACCCTTCCGACCCAGAGGAACTTACACTGAAGGTATGCGTGTATCTATTAATGATCTCCTGTCAAATTCGTTTTTAAGGGGTGAACGATGATATTATTTTATTGGGTGGTGACCTAAATGCTTGATGTGTGGACAGTGAGGAGATTACGGAGACAGAAAATGTATTTGGTAAAGGCATTTCCAGTGAGGTGTGAGATCAAAAAGCCCACCTTTGCTCTAGGAGTGGAGAAATAGTAGGGCTTGAAGGTGAAGTGCACTAAACATGAATCAAGGAAGGCATGGAGAGTCTTGGAAAAACCATCATACTTGTCCACTAATCCTCCCAATAATACGCTTTCTTTAGTTGCAGAGTCACGTGACAAAACTAGCTGTTTTAATGCAGCATTTACAGCCTTAAGGTTCTGTACCTCCGTGGTTAGTTCCTGAATACCTTGCATGAGGTCTTGAACAGCAGCTTCCATCTCTGTGTCTGTATTGTGTTTTAGGCATCTCAATCTGTCACACGTCTCTCCTCTTCTCATCTGCTTATGTTGTTTGCTTGCGACCTTCTGGGATGTCTTCTTTCTGACAGTCCGGGATTTGTACAAACCCGAACACTGGTCTTCGGATTCCAGTGTGAGGTTCGCTATCCAACTTCTGGGAGCGTTCAAAAGTCCAGGGTGGATACCAGGAAGGAATGATGTTTGCACTCGGAGGCACGGAACGCTGTGACCTGTGCGCGGAAGAAATCCAGGAAGATCAGGGGTAAAGTAGATGAATGGAAAGAAGGATTGGGAATTTCAAGGAACTGGGAACAAGGAATCAAACGAGAGCCCCGAGCGAACTCCAGCAACACACGTCCGACTACAGCAAGCGGTAGCGTTGAGACGCGCAGAGCCGCGTGGGCGTGTCTGTTTTGTAGAGCGTGCAACATGGAGCATAGAGACTGGCCAGGAACCTCCCATTTCAAGCAGCCATGTTGGAAGGATCACTGTATTCAATCCCCTATGGGTCAGGGACCAGGAAGTCCAGAAGGGACGCATACGACGGTTCATGACATATCCATGGTACCTAAAGATTGGAAGGGAACTTGTTATTTGGGGATATTGTTGCCTGGGGTTTACTTCACATCAACGACAGACATATTGAAACATAGGCCTACGAGGGGAATAGATGATGATACCCCCCTCCAGGTATTAGGTGACGTAGCAAAAGTCATGATTCCATTTTGGGGCCAAGTCCTTAATTCATGCGTTATTAGGAGATTGGCACAAGTATTGGAAAACACTATTAATGAAACTACGGACATGTTATTCAACATGACACTAGAGCAAAAAGTGATTAGACTAGTGGCTCTTCAGAATAGGATGGTATTAGATGTCATGTTAGCTGAACGTGGTGGTGTATGCAAAATGGTCGGATCTGCGTGTTGTGTGTACACACCCGACACCTCCCCCATGGTGTTCCAAGCAATAAAATGCCTACACATACGTATTACTGAAGTTCACATTCCTGAAGGGAATTGGGATAAAGGAACATGGGCCTGGAACCTATTGAAAACCTGGGGTTGGAAAATATTGCCATTTTCATTGGGATACTACTATTTTTCTGTTGCTGTATTCAGTGTCTGCCTGTTTTAGGTTCTGCACTACGTAGTAGTTGTGCTAAATCACTAATGAAACTTAGGCCTGGTCCCCATCCTCCTGTGGATGTAACTAACGCACTGATAATGCAGGAAGCCACTATTAAACAATTCATGTCTATCAATATAGAAGATAGCAATGATTCTGGTTGTTTTGATGATGATGAAGATACTTGGTCACTTGTTTCCGGTAATTGTCTTAGGCCAAAAGGAGGGTTTGTAAAAGTAGATATATTTTGCATTATAATGTTGGCCTAAGCACATACACAGTGAACATGCACATTGAACCGCGTCGTCGCGGTCTCCAAGAATGCCATCTTGACTGCTTTGCTCTCATTTCTTAGCTTTCAATCCGAATGCGGTGGAAGCTTGTAAAATCACCGTTTCGGGAGCTTCCTGAAACCTGCCCCCAAGCAGAAATGCACACAATTTCTCAGCATGCTGAACCTTGCAACAGAGAACCTTGAAGAACTTGCACAAACATAGCTAATCTGTAAATTAGGTGCCATTATGTCTCTCCTAACTGTCTTGTTTTTGCAGTTAATTGTGAACCGTGCCATCCAGACTATTAAAGCGAAGCACGATTTACAGCATATTCTGTTGCTCGAATGAACAAACCACTGAGTAGACACTTAGACTGACCTATTAGCTTAGCAGAAAAAGGAGCGCAAGGAATGTTACCTTGCAGTGAAGAACATGATATCTTCCTAAACCCCTTCTTCCTTGCTTCCCAGACAGAAAATAGTCTGCAGGGTGACACAGAGTGTTCGAGCACATGTCACCATGGGGAAATTGCCCACGTACATGGGTCTTAGGTCATCAGTAATTATCACTTGATAAGTTAGCATCGATTTGTCATCATATTACAAAATGTATATAATATGCAGATGCCCACAAATTGGGGCTCACTTTCTTATGCTTGTATGCCGTGCATTTGTAAAGTTGGTCCATGCTCGAGTGCGAATAAACTGTTGTTTATACCTTTGTTTCCTCGTGACTAGTGAGTCTTCATTGCCATACTGTAGCCTCCTATTTTCGGATTGACAAGTGCACCAATATTTTAAAACACTACTGGGCCACTAGTCATAGCCTTCAGCCATGGCCAGTGGCCACGGCCTTCAGCCATGTCCACTTCCCACCCCCACCTCGCTGTAAATGTAAAACTCTTTTTTTACTAATAATTTCCTTTATTGTAATGTTTTCCCATAACTGCAGTTATCTTGGTCATGTACTACAAATACCCAATGTTATATGAAGGTGCACGCTGCCCGAGAATAACCATCGTTATCAGAAAAGTAAAATTCATCCCCTTCCTCCCAGGTACTCAACATGTGCCCTTCTCCCTTTGGCATGCTCCCTCCACCTCCCTGACCACTTCTTTCCTTTGCTAGTCCTCTCCAAGCCCCCAACACTCGTGGTTTCGTGTGACACACTAAAATTCCTGACCTTTTTTTCCATAACCTTTTTTTTTCTTGTGCCCCGACCGAGATGTAGAGAAGCACGTTCTTCAGCAGCATCCTTTTCACACCAGCCATCACAAGCCAAAACATTGCATGAATAATTTGCCTTCTAGAAGCACAAAGCTGAGGATGTGACCAACAGCCTGAATAGTTTGCGTTTCCAGTTGGGGCTTGTGTGGGCATGATGGGCATGATGGGCTGCAGGCTTAGTGGAGATGGACACGCAGTTGACTATGTCTAAAATGTACCGGCAATCAGTATGTTTCCACATGCTATGACTGACACTGTCCCATTCCTTCACTCCTCTCTAAGGTTTCTTTGTGGCACTCTAGCTGTAGCCTTTGGACATGGCCACTGTACATGTCGCACCAATAGGTTTTTTTTTTTTTAAAACTGTGTTTATTGGTTTTACTGAAACAAGGCAGGTATAATTACATTTAACATTAAAACTTTCCCTCCTCCCACCCCCTCCCTCCCCTCTGGTCGGGTGAAATCTTAAAGACCATTGTTCCACTTATGCATTGAAGATGTCTGTAACCTTAACATTATGAGGGCACCATTGACCCATAAAGTCTGACTGCAGGTATTGCAATATCCCTTCCCATTCCTTTCCGAATGTGTCTCCAGTTCCTTGGATCTTATGTGTAATTTATTCCATAGTTATGTGGGCCCACACTTTCCGAAGCCAAGTGCAGGTCAGTGGAGTATTTTTATTCTTCCAGTTCTGCGCTATAGTGGTCCATGCCGCTATAAGTAGGCCCATACAGCTTCTCCATTGTGATTTGCTGTATTGCATTGCTGTATCGTCTCTGATTCCACAGAGCCACACTCCCTCCCCCAGCAAACCCACATCCGGGAATATTTTACCCATTTCGTTTTTCACCTCTTCCCAGAAGGGTTTAACACCTTTGCAGTCCCACCAAATGTGTCTCCAAGTGCCCACTTCTTCACACCCCCTCCAGCATTGGTTAGATGAGTTTGGATACATTGAGTGGAGCCTCTCTGGGGTAAAGTGCCATTGAGTCATAATTTTTACCCACATTTCCCTTGTTTGTGCCGAGCGGGTCATTCTGGGGATTTGCTTCCATAGGTCTTCCCATTGCTTATCCGTTGGTTCTACCTCCAGCGTTCTACCCCATTTTATTCTATATGACCATTTAATGTCTTCTCCTTGTGTGTTTATGAATTTATATAGTATGGATACCCACTTTTTCTCCCCCGTATTGGAGATGATATATGTCTCGAACCCTGTGAGATCTCTGGTTGCTGCTTCGGTGATTTCCGGGGAGTTCAGCCAGTGTTTTAGCTGTTCATATCTATATCTATTACTTTTGGGGGTTTTTTCGTCTATACTGCAGGATTCCAGTGATCTAATTTCTTTACCAATGAACATCTCGCCTATTTTGGTTATGCCCCCCTCCTCCCAGCTATCGTATGCCCCTTGTTCCATTCCCGGGGGGAACTGTGGATTTCTGCATATGGGGGTAAAGGGTCCCAGTGCGGTGGTCATTATTCCTTTTCGTGTCTGGGTATCCCATACTTTCAATGTGGTCCTCATAATTTTACTGATCCCTACATTCTTATGCCTATGCTGTTTTTGCTTCCAGAGAAGTTCTACCAACGGGGTCCTTGCCACTGCTCTATCCTGTTTGGCCCAAATTTGTTGTGGGTTCTCCCCAACCCATTCCCTTAGGACTCTAAGCTGTGCCGCCTGAAAGTATTTTTTGAAATGGGGGAGCGCCATTCCCCCTTCCCTGGTTGGAGCGGTGAGGACCATTCTCGCTATCCTAGGCGATTTCCCTTTCCACACAAAAGATGATACTATTTTTGCTAGGGTTTTGAAGAACGAGTCGGGGACACTCACCGGGAGAGCCTGGAAGTAGTATAACACCCTTGGGAGAATAGTCATCTTTACTGATTGTATTCTACCCCACCATGATATCTGCAAGGGATTCCATCTGCTCAATTCCTTACGGATATTTGTGAGTAGCGACGGATAGTTTTCCCCATAAAATTGTTCTATTTTCTGAGGGATCACTATTCCCAGATATCTTATGCCTCCCTCTACAATCGTAAGGTCTAGTTTCTTTGCTTCCCTTTCTATATTTGCTCTGTCCCCTGCCAATATTAGGATCTCTGATTTTTTTCTATTAATCTTTAGACCGGATATGGTCCCATAGGTTTCTAGCTCTCGCACCGCGGCTGGAAGGGTGGATTCGGGGTTTTCTAAGGTAATTAGCATGTCGTCCGCATATGCTATAACTTTATGTTCCTGTCCAGCCATGTTGATCCCTTTAATATTTATTGATTCTCGTATTTTTATAAGAAGAGGTTC
The DNA here is from genome assembly GCF_040938575.1 of Ambystoma mexicanum. Lineage (NCBI taxonomy): Eukaryota > Metazoa > Chordata > Amphibia > Caudata > Ambystomatidae > Ambystoma > Ambystoma mexicanum. The sequence continues at coordinate 608,690,330 of NC_090932.1, forward strand.
CAGGAATAGGGCGTACAGTAGTGGTGAAAGGGGGCATCCCTGTTTCGTTCCTCTTGAGATTGTAATCTTATCCGTAACCTCACCATTAATGACTATTCTGCTGGATGGTGAGTTGTAGTTTGCTTTAATGCGCGCGATATATTGTTCTCCAAATCCCATGTGCTGCAGTACTTTAAATAACAAGGACCACTCCACCCGATCGAACGCCTTCTCTGCGTCTACCGACAATAGTATCGCTGGGGTGTGGGAGATGCCAATTTTCTCTACTAGATGTGCAAGCCTCCTAGTGTTATCGTGGGTTTGGCTACCTGGGATAAATCCCGACTGATCCTTACTAATTAGGTTTGGAAGTAGTGGGGATAGCCTAGTCGCCAGGATTTTCGTATAAATTTTTGCGTCTAGATTAATCAGGGATATTGGCCTATATGATGCTGGGTTAGTTGGGTCTTTACCTGGTTTGTGGAACACCAGAACTTTTGCTTCATTCATTGTGGGGGTCACATTACCGCTATCCTTAAATGAGTTCAAGAGTCTGGTTAGTATCGGGGTCAATATATCTGAGTATTTTTTATAAAATGGGGCTGTAAAACCATCAGGGCCCGGGGCTTTGTTACTTGGGAGTCCTTTTATTGCTTTGCTAACTTCTTCTTCCCTAATGGGGGCTTCTAATGTTTGTTTATCCTCTTCTGCTATTTTTGGTATCTGTAGGGTCATTAGATATGCTTCTTGGGCGTTTATGTTAGGGCTTTCGGTGGAGTAGAGATCTTGATAGTATTGCCTCAGTGCTTCCCCCATTTCATGTGTGCGAGTTTGGACATCCCCCTTCGCATCGCACATGGCCTTGATCGTCGTTTCTTTCTTTTTGGCCCTTAGCTTTCTCGCCAGTAATCTATCTGCCTTGTTCGCCTTAATGTAATATCTCTGTTTCAGATATAGTAAATTACGTTCTGCACCCTTTGTACGTAACATCTCTAATTGCCCTTGTGTATGTCTTAGTGATTTTTTTAAAAGCCTGGTGGGGTGTGTCAGTACTTTTTCTTGTATATCTTCTATTGTTCTTTCCAATTCCTTTTCCCATTGAAACTTTTGTTTATCTCTTGTGATTTTCAACGCTATCATCTTCCCCCGCAGCACTGCTTTAAATGCATCCCAGACTGTACTCACTGCCACCTCCCCGGTGTCGTTCTGTGTAAAGTATTCCTCTATCATTTCCCTTATTGTCTCCCCTGTTGCTGGGTCCTGGATCAACTCCTGCGGGAGCTTCCACCTCCAGAGCCCGTTCTTTCTCCCTGGGAATGCCACATCTAGCCACAGTGGGGCATGATCCGATAGGGCGATCGTGCCCTTTTCCACCCCTTGTATTTTTCCCAGTAGTCCCACTGATACCCATAAATAGTCTATCCTGGACATAGTATTATGGACATGTGAGAAATATGTGTACCACCTCTGTTCGCCCTTCAATTCCCTCCAAACGTCATTCAGGGCCATGTGGTCCATTCTTTGCCTCAGGTTCTTCGATGGCGCCCCTTGTCCCTGAATATTCCCCGTGCTCCTATCCAAATGTGGATTCCATGCCAAATTAAAGTCCCCTCCCATGATCACTTCCCCTTTTGCAAATTCTTCCAACTTTGATAGCATATCTTTAATAAACCCATCCTGTCCTTGGTTAGGGGCGTAGATTGAGGCCAGTGTAATGTTATAGCCTTCCACTTCTATATTGGCGAAGGCGTATCTTCCATCTTTATCTACTTTTGTGTCCCGCATTTTATAGCCCTTTCCTTCTTTTACCGCTATCAATACCCCCGCTTTTTTTTCCACTGTCGTTGCTTGAGCCCAGATTGTGTATCCTTTTAGCCTTATTTTCTGCTTATCCCTTGTTCTTATATGGGTTTCTTGGAGAAGCAGTATATCCACATTTCCTCTTTTAAACTGCCTCTCTAATTTCGCTCTTTTTGTTGGGTGGTTCATGCCTCTAATATTGTAGGTTAATATGCGTACCATCTCCATTTTGTTGTATTAGTGTGTCGATGCATCCTGTCTTCTTCTTTGCGTTTCTTGCCTCCTAGATTTCTCCGATCCTTTCTCCTCCCCCCAACTTCCCCCTTCCCCCAACTTGTAACTTTAAACTCAACAAACTGTCCCCCGAGTAGGGTTAGGGTTCCTATTGATGCTGAGGCGTTGCGCCTCTCGCTCCCTGCCCTCCATACCCTCGGGGGGTATGCCATGGGGAGTCCTAAACCCCAGTAATCCACTTGTTATTTCCGATTACTACCCTGTCGGGGCTCGCCCGGGCCGCCAACCGTGGATTGTCCCTTGGGTGCCGCTCCCCCGCTCCCCCCCCGGTCCATACTCAGCATCCGGTTTCCATGTTTTCCCCCAGTTATGCGTTCTTTCTATTTTTCTCATGGTACCTTCCTTCGGGTTTCCCTCCCTGTGCTTGTCTTTTTCTTCTTACTGGATTCCCAGCCCATTGGGTTTCTTGTACGATCTCTCCTGTATGAGGCTTCTCCTCGTTCCACCTCTTCCTCTTGTAGTCCCAGAGTGCTGAGGCCTTCTTCCAGTGTGGTGACCCTTCTCTGTTTTCCTTCCCAGGTGAATAGCAGCCCAAATGGGAAGGTCCATTTGTAGCGGATCTGTTTTTCAATTAGTACTTTCACTAGTGGGGCCATTGCTCTTCTTTTTTGGAGGGTGACCATGGCCAAGTCTTGATACAATTGGATGTCTTGCCCGTTCATTTTGATATGTTCCGTTTCCCTTGCCCTTCTTAGAATCTGTTCTTTCTGCGGATAAGAAGAGAGGGCCACTAGGACATCGCGTGGTCTTTCCCCTGGGGCTCCAGCTCTTTTTGGTCCAACCCTGTGTATTCTGTCGATTCCGATAGCTTCAGCATCTTGCGTCCCCAATATGTCTCTAAACACTTCTTTTACCGCTTCTTTCAAGTCTTTATCTAGTACTGATTCCACCATGTTTTTGATTCTAATGTTCGAGCGTCTGGAGCGATTCTCCAGATCCTCACATTGTATTTCCAGGTTTTGAGTGAGAGATACCAGCCGTTCCTGTGCTTCGCCTATTTGGCTCGTATCTTCTTCTAGACTTTGCACTGATTTTTCCACCATATCCGTTCTCTCTTCGAGGTTGTTTATATCCAGTCTTATTTCTTGGACCGCTTGTTTCATTTCGCTCTTCATGGTTGCAAATTGCTCTTGAACTGTAGACATGAACTTCTCTTGAAAATCCATGAACCAAGATTGCATATCTTCCCTGGTCAATGGATGATGTTTCTGGGAGAGTGTTTCTGCCTCGCCATCGGTTCCTTCCTGGGTTCTCCCTTTCGGTTGTGATGCTCCCTCCGTAGTCCACATTTGTAATATATCTGCGCCTTGTTTTATCGATTGGGGTGTCTGTTGGGAGGGGTTGCCCTTCCCTTTTGCTCTTGACATGGCGGAGTGTTTTATTGGAGGGTCTATGGGGTTCTGTACCCTTTTGTAGCCTTCCAGTAGTGTTTTCCCCCGTTCGGTTCCTCCGGCGTACTCCTGTGAGTGTAGGGGAGGGGGGGAAGCTCTTGTTTTTCTGGACGTGGTGTCCCCTATTCCTCTTCTTTCCTTGTCGTCTCGTCCTCACCCCTGTGGCTATGAGGCTTATACTTGCGTTCCCCCACTCCGCTATCCCCCCCTTTATGGGGGAGGCGACTCCAGCGGTGGACTCCCTTGTGCCCTGGTCGTGCCGTGCAGGGGGAGAGATCCCCAGCCGGTCCAATGCCTGGGTGCTGTTTCTAGCTGGGAATTCTTATGGAAGACCCTCTTCCGCGTGTCTTCCCGAGACAGTCTCGATCTCCGTTAGTGCGCCACTCCCTCCTCTCCCAATCCCTTCTGTTCCGTGTCTTCACAGCATTATGGAGGTGGGTGCTGGGTCACATTGTGCTTCCTCGGTGGATGATGGCTCATCTGCCGCCTCCCCCCCCGGCTGGCTCACCTTTTCTGCTGCCGGTGTTCTGCTTCCCCTCTTCCGCGGGCGGCTCCGCTCCTTCCCCCGTGCCGTCCCTCCTCCTCGCCGCTGACACGATCGCGGGCGGATCCCTGATCCTCGGGACCGCCTGTCAGGGCTTGCCGAGGGGGAGGGGGGGGGTCCCAGCGGAGCTCCCGATGCTGCTCCCACGCTGGGCTATTCCCGCCGCACCGCCTTCTTCCGAAGCGCTGGTCTGCGCGGTGAAGTCCCGTACGGCTCCGATGGGGGAGGGGCCGGACCTGTTCTCCCGCTGTTCGCGTTCGATTTTCCTGCCGCGTCGTCGCCCCCACGCCAGGGGGGGGGACCTCAGCTGTCGGGGGGGGCCGAGGAACGGGCCCTTACTGCCTTATGCGTGCTTTATTTTTGGCGGCCCGGGCGGAGCGCCGATTAACTGCGTCTCCTCGCCCCGGCGGCCATCTTGGATCAATCGCACCAATAGGTTTGATTGGGGCTCACTAGCCATGGCATTGGGCACAGAAATCCATTACCTCCTGCCTAGGAGATGTGGTCACTGCAGGTGTAGAAGGACTTATTTTTTCACTCGCTCCCCATTCCTGCAGGATTCCCCCGATAATGGCAATTAACTAGACAAACAGTGGCATTGAACTACCCATGTCCACAGGATGTCCCCGGTATTCCCCGGATAATGCTTGAAAATCCCAAACTCTTCCCTGTCCTCAGGGCACCTCACCAAGTTCCCCCCTGCTCCTTCCATTGTTCCCCCACTGCTTTTTGCCTCCCTGGCCCTATTCTGGTCACTGCCCCCTATCACAGTTTGGTTAGTGTAATGTATTTTTGTTCTCTGAGGTGGACTTGATTGAAATGCGAGTGCTGAATTTCAGGTGATTGGTTGCATTCAATCGGATCATCTTAATACTCTCTTAACAAATGTTTTTGTTACTGAATTGCAAAGGTTTTGCTATACCTTAGTTTCCTCAGGGCCCACTAGCCATGGCCTTCAGCCGTGACCACTGCACATGTTCTCCCAATAGTTTTCTTTTGGGCCTACTAAGCATGGCATTCAGCCTTGGGCAGTGGCCACAGCAAAACATGTTGCATAGTTTCTTTTGCTCTCACTCGCTACAGCCTTTGGCGTGTTGCACCAATATATTTATTTTGGACCCACTAGCCATGGCCACTGGCAATGTTAAACCATTTCTTTGTTACCAAACACCCATTGCCTCCAGCACAGTAGTTGCAGGTACTGCAAATGTTAAACCTTTTTTTCTAACTCCCGCAATAATTTCACTGTAATCATTTCCAATAACAAAAATTCCTACACTAGAGTAGTGGTTCACTGATTCCCACGATAATGGGATTAAATGCTTGGATTTAAAAAGTATTCCACTTCCTCACAGACACTCAACATGTGCCCCCTTCTTTTTTGCAGACCCCCTCACTCCACTCAATTGCCGTTTCTGCACTAACCCTCTCCCATTACGCCGTATCACTCATCACTTTGTGTGATGAAAAATAAATTCTGAGCACTTCGTGCGGCATTGCCCTGTACTCTCAAGAGATTCCTGCAGTCTTCTCCTGATAAACCAAACTGCTCTACCTGTAACTGGCTCCCCAACACACACCCAGATCCCCAACATCACATGCTGTCTTCTTTCCCACTCCCAACCTCTAGCATGATTTGATTGCTATTGCTATTTATATAGTGTCTACGTCCAAGCCATCTATGCGCTGTCATTCAAAACAATCAGTGTTCCCATAGGAGTGACTACATAAACAGAAGAGTTTTGAGTCTATTACACTCTGTAAGGTCATGGGGGAGTTTGTTCCAAAGTTTGATGGAGTCCTTTTTCCTCCTCCTAATACCATTTTGAGTTCTTTCATTTGCAGCTTCTCCCGGTAATATCGCAGGAATCACTCACATCGAGCAAAACACATAGCCAAAATTTCATTTCTTAGAAGGCCCTAAGCCTCTCTGATGCAAAGCATGAAGGCCAATATATATGTAAAGGTTTTAAGGAACAGGGGGGCTCCCGAATATTATCTAGAAAGAGAAGATGGGTGATGGGGTGGTAGTTGCTCAGGTTATCAGGGTCCAGTGTTGGTTTCTTGAGATGCATGAGGATTTGTCCAGTCTTGAGGGCCAAGGCAAAGTTTCCTTGTTTTAGGGAGCTGTTGATGACTGTCAGCTAAGGCAAGAGTGCTTAAGTCAGAAAGGTCTTCAGTATAGGAAGGGAGGATTTCATCTTCATATGATATGGCCTTGTGGGATGCTATGGTGGCAACACAGTCTCTCATACTGTGTCCTGAAAGTTGTCCAGGTTGTTGATGTTTTGCGAGATGGGATGTGTAATGTGCTGGCTTTGGTGTCTATGTGTTGGTGGATCATGCTGATCATGTTGATGAAGAAAAATTTGATGCAGTAGATTTTTCTATGGCGTGCAGTGCAGTACGGGTGGGTCGGGCAGAGGGTTGATGCAGTGTTTGATGGCTTTGAAGAGGACTTTGCTTTGATTGTTGTCCTTGGCTAGGGTGTTTTGTTAGTAGTTGGCCTTGGCGCTGGTGATCAGTCCTCTGCGTGTAGCATGCAGTTCCTTGAGAAGCGCAAGGTTGGATATGTTGCAAAACTTTTGCCAAGTCTTTTCTTGTTTTGTGATGGTGTGTTTCTGGAAGTTGAGTTATTGAGTGTACCAGTGTGAGAAAGCTTTAGGCTTGAGGGTGTGATGTCTCACTGGTGCATGGTGGTTGATGTTGGATGTGAGTGTGGTATTGAAAGGTTTTTGAAAGAGCCAATGGGGGCGACATCCAGTTGGGTGCATGGCCATGCTGCCTTGTGAATGATGGTTAGGCCTTCACTGATCTTGTTTGGACAGTCTCGTTGTAGAATTCTGTAGCTGTTAGGGAGGACATCTAGGATGTGGGTGGTGGTGTATGTCATCCAGGTCTCAGTAATGAAGGTGGCATTCAAGTCATGTATGGTGATGAAATCAGTGGTGTCTGCAGCATGCTTGATTTATGGGCAGACATTAGCAAGCATCCATTTTCATGTAGTGGTGGATGATGAAGTGCTGTTGGGGTCTATAGTGATGAGGGTGAGGTTGCTGAGATAAGGTGATGATCTTGCTGATGAGCGACATGGCATATGATGAGTGGTGATGGTAGAGATGGGGTGTTGGGGGAGAGGGGTGAAATGCATATTCGAGGGAGCTTACTTGATGTTAGAGAAGAAGGATTTCTGGTCCTGGGTTTTTCTGGTCTAAACAGGTCTAAACAGGAATTGCCCTATTCTTTCTCTGCCCTTTACTTCAGACGGGTCGAGAAACACCTTTTATCTAAAAGTTAAGACAGGTAAGGAAGTGACAGGGCTAAGCAGGTGGATGGGGTATAGGTCACATAACCAAGATCCACTTGCACCCGCTCACCAACTGTAAAGGAAAAGAGGCTGGATGGCTGCTTGAGTAGGGAAAGGGCTGGAAAACCAAGAATGCACCAACACATTATCAATGAATGAGTTTTGGGTGGGGCTTAAGTCATGTGGCCAAGATCCACTTGCACCTGCTTACGAACTGCAAAGGAAAAGAGGATGAAGGGTTCCTTAAGTAGAGAAAAAGGGTGGCAACTAAGAAGGTGCCAAAAGATTAGCAGTAATTGATAGGTGAGTGGGCTAAGATCACATGACCAAGAACCACGTGCACCTGATTACTAATTGCCAATAGTATACGTCACTGCAGGTCTGTCCTGTAGCATATTCCTCAAACTCAAGCCTTGGAGAGATAAAAGTTGATGCTGTAATTGATTTTTTTTGTTGACATGAAGCAGAGTTGTTTGCTGAAGATGTCTTTTCTCAGCGAGGGGTAGAGTACCACAAGAATCAATAGAAAAATATACTTTTATTTGTATTTCATTGTTCAAAATGTGGGTCTACTTTTAGAGCAGTGGAGTGCTGTACAGTGTGTGGGTAACTGACATTTGAGCTGGCATCTTTTAACAGTAGCACAGTACTGTGATCTGGGTCTATGTGTCCATTCGGATTAGTCCTTGGATATAGATCCTGGGATAAAAATCCCTTCTAAAGAATGTTCTTTGAGAATGTCTTGAACTTTGTCCTCTGATTAATCAGCAACCAATGCAGAGTGTTTAGAATTAGTGTCATGTGGTCACAGCTGACGAGACCTAGCACTTGTTCTGATGTCATATTCTTAACCATTTGTATTTGGTTATTGAGTCTCAAAGCCATGCCCCGGTACAGAGAACTGCAGCACTCAACCCTAGAGAGAACCAGATCTTGGGAAAAGCGTACTGGTGAACTATTTCAGAGTAAGGGAGAACATGTTTGTATACTTAGAGCTAAACAATGAGTGTTCCTATTGGAGTATACTTGTGGGACAAAATAAAGGTTTGAATCAAAGTCCTTTGAACACTTTCTGGATCTGTTTCCAGCTTCAATCCAAATACTCTCTCTCAGCCATGCTGTCTTTTGCACCCTAACATCTTTCTTCCATTGAAGCTATCCTTTTTAGAAAACAAAAGCCCCAACACTCAGTAGCGTGTGCACTTTTTTAAATGGCCAATTCGTAACTGTGTAATGGGATTTTGTATAAATAAAGGCCTCATTTGAAAATGTTTGGACTGTTTACACAGTGGAATATGTAGAGTAGGTACCAATGCAATTCATGTCTTAGTACAAATCCAAAGGAAAATATCTGTACAGTGAAAGACACAATGATTTCAAATCATATATAAATCAGGAAACATTGTATATTTTGAATTAGTCATCACATGTGAAACTGCTTGAGAAAAGGAGACTTAGAGAACATTGAATATTGCGGAATTGGTACAAGCAAGCAAGCATTGGATTTATATCTAATTGTGGCACATTCATTATACATCAAGAAATAACCTATATTTATGGCATTTGTGGACCTGAGCACAGCCTTTGAAAAGCTTAGTAGGGCCAAATTATGGCCTGTGCTCAGGTCTATGGATTGTCCAGCTGCCATGCTAAATATTCTAACGGATATACATAATGAAGCAATGGCCTGTGTCAGAAGTTGTGATAGGGACAGATGCACATCATATTTCCCAGTTAACACAGGAGTCAGACAGGGGTGTGTTTTAGCCCCTCTGCTGTTTTCCCTACATATAATTGACCTCTATGATTCCCTGGTTAATTCCTGATGTAAAAGATGAAATGCCGAACAAGCAGATTTCTATCATGTAAGTTGGAGTTGTCCGAACATTAGAACTTTCTGGCGTAATATAGAGGAGACACTGTCTAAAATATTCACTTCAGCACGAGTATACACACCAGAACTATGGCTCTTGGCCTTGATTGAAGGAGTTACTTGCACAGACAAAAAGCTCTTGGGCATGGCCTCAGTAATAGCTAGATATCTAGTGGACAGGTCCTGGGGAAAGGCCAACCCCCCACCTTTGGGAGATGGCTGTAATGTATGGACCTTTGTGAACGGAGAGAATCTATGTTTACCTCGTCACTGCCGAGTGCCAGTCGCCCGTTTGATTACTGGTCACCGTTCAGACAGTACCAACTGGATACAGCACAAACAGCACAGACCACAGATTCCTCCCCGTGTCGATCGACGGCCGATATGGACCTGAGTGAAAACTCGAATTTGAATGGAAGGGACTCCATAATTGCTGTCACAAACACAATAAATGTTTGATTTAGTATGTATGATTTGGTTGATCAAAAGGTTTACGGGTGTAAACTGAGTATTTTGTGCAGGGCAGAGGGTTGAGTGGGGACACGTTGGGGTGTACCTGTTTACTGTAAAACAATAAAGAAAGTTTACACAAAAAAAAAACAATAATATACCATCCATTGCTCTCTAACCCATTGCTCAACAAGATCAACAGATATGATACCGACAATAGCTCATTTAGTCTATGCAGTTATGCCTGATATTGCGGTGGGGACATAACTGAGGACCCACAAGCTGTTCCCTCTGGCATACTCCATCAAACATTACAGCCTAGTCAAGCCCACGTCGCTAAAACTGTATGTCATGATTATACCATTAAACACAGTTGTGCACTAACAAACTTCTCAATGACAAATGTCCCCCATCTTAGTAACAGGACATATGAGAACAAAAAATCAATAATAAACAAGGTTATCCACTGGCTCTGCCATAGAAGGAGATGCCTGTCTATCAGCCTAGAAGATGTTGTCGATGCCATTAAATCTAATGAACCCCAAACGCTAACAACTCAGATCATCAGTGTGAGTCTAAAGCACAATGAACTTGTAGACGGCCTCTTGGCAATAGACTTAAGAATCTCCAAATATCCTTAAGATTTAGTCCCATTACCCATATAGCACTCAATCCAAGCTATAATCAATCTGCTGGCCTACTCTCTGATTCAATCATAAAGACATCTTCCCTGTATCTGGCAATAACCAAACCTCAGGGTCCATAAGCACACTGGGCCTCATTACACGGACAGCGGTAACCATAGCGCTATTAGCGCCATGGTTGCCGCCAGTATTTTACTGAGTCCACCATGGTGAATGGCGGAATTACCACCCTATTCCAAGATGTGTTGGGGCGGTAATTTCCCATTCACCATGGCCCTTCCCCATTCCCATTTTTGCCCCAATAGGGCTCAATGGGAATGGGGAAGGTGGTAATTACGTTACCGCAAATTGCGGTACCGTAATGATCTCCTAGGTCCCTTTGCGGGTCCCGTCCTTAACGGCTGGTAAAACCAGCCGTTAAGGTAGGGTCCCACAAAGGGACCTCGTAGTAAGGTGGTAAGGGTTTACCGGCACTGGTACCCTTACCGGTACCGGTAAACCCTTACCGCCGTCCGTGTAATGAGGCCCACTGTGTTTACATGATTGAAATTCCCCAATCCATGCTGACCATATCTCCAAAGAAACCTGCACGCACGTTAACAAAAACTCCTAAAATTAGCCTTTTTGCATGGAATATTACTTGGCGTCCGAACGATATGGCAGACCCTGACTGGCATTTATTTCTAGAAGACCATCTAATAATCTGCATGCAAGAGACATGGCATTCTCCGACCCCAATGCCTCTACAAACAGGGCTTTATCCGTTTTAAAAATACCTGCTTTGCAGGTCCAAAAGGCTATAGTAGCAGGTTTTTTTATCATGGATATATTAAAAATTAAATGACCATCCCCATCTGATTGAATCAGCGTCAGATTACTTCATGTGGCTTAGACTAACCTTTGCGACAGGTAAGGTCTTGCTACTATTCAACAACTTCTTCCAAGTTAAGCAGCCCAAAATACTCCTTTTCTAGAACTGCTGGCGGATCTGATGGAAAAACCTGTTGCACCCAATAGTAATTTAGCCAGCGTGGATAGGGTCAAGGTAGGAGATCCCCTACACAGTTTGAAGCGTCAAAGTTCACTAACAGTTTGATCAAGGCAGAAGACGATGTCTGGGGCATCCTGGATCTAGATTGCCCCCTGCCAAAAAGGAAATATAAATGTACCTGTGAGATAGCCTCATTGTTTTACACAACATGCATGAATGGATGTAATGGGACATTACCTGGTGATCGCCCTGCAACCTCCACCATTAGAAGAGGTCTAATGTCAAGTAATATTGATAATATTCTGAGTGTGATTCTCCTGCTGTGCCTACTTCCAGTAATAAAAATAAGTTATTGGGTAAACTGAACGTCACCCCAAACGCTGGTGTGAGAATCGTAATTAGTGATTTTCTGCAGGATGCTCCACATCATGAATGGAACTGGTTCTCAGTTTTTCTTTTACCTGTAAGGAATACAATATGACCATAAATGTGTAGAATCTCTAGCTGGAATAATCGGGGTATAGCCACCTGCTTAGCAGAGAGGGCTCTCTGGACCTTTTGAGGGCTAATTAAATCTTTTTATTGCAAGAGACCTGGCTTATACCCCACATGTATGTTGATGGTTTTCAGGTCTTCCAAATTCCCGGGTAAGACGGGCAATTTAGGACAACCTTCTGGTGGCCTGATTATTGCGTTCCCAGTGAAAATATATTTTTCCAAAGATCTCTTCACTGAAAAGTCGCTTTAGAAAGACTGCTCCTTGAAGGCACAGAGCTGTCTTTTTAAATCAAACTGTCACGCCCCTGCCGCACACGAGTGCGCGCAGAGGCTGACAGGCTCTGCAGGACCAGGAAGCAGAGGGCTTGGAGAACAGGTAAGTGTGTGTGTGTTGTATGTATGTGTTTTGGTTTAGGGGTGGGGAAGTAGGGGGGGCTGGGACTGAAATCCCAAGGGTGGGAGTCGGGGAGAGGAGGCAGGGGCTGAAATCTCATGGGAGAGGGTGGGGGTTGGGAGAGAGAACAATGGAGGGCTCGCAGGCTGAAACTATACCTGAATACTAAAAAGAAAAGGTGGACATCCACATTTTAAAGGTCTCAGGAGAAAAAGACCTTTACAATGAAGGTTTTCCAATCAAAAGAAAATCTGTCTTTTTCTCTTGAGACCTTTAAAAAAACGTCATTTCACATAGAACCGATTATTGGTGTGAAAAATGATATAAAGGCTAATAGAATAAACATGCCTAAAATGAGGGATATTTACTAGCTGTGGAAATTGTTTTTGTAAATGATGAAAAGTCATCAACAAGACTATTAGTTATAAATTCTATGACCCTTCCGACCCAGAGGAACTTACACTGAAGGTATGCGTGTATCTATTAATGATCTCCTGTCAAATTCGTTTTTAAGGGGTGAACGATGATATTATTTTATTGGGTGGTGACCTAAATGCTTGATGTGTGGACAGTGAGGAGATTACGGAGACAGAAAATGTATTTGGTAAATCAGTCCTGCCCCTAAATTTAGCACATAGGCAAGGCAGGCAGTGGTTGAATTTTATGAATGACTGGAAGCTGAATATGCTAAATGGGTGTACTTGGGGTGACTGGACTGGTAAGCACAAATGGGGACACAGCAGAGCTAAGGCTACACATGATTATTTTTTTTTTGTTAGCTGCGACATCGTCCCTTACGTTCGAAAATTGAGTGATAGCTGGAGTAAATTTAGTGATCATATTGTTTTAACAGTCTACATCAACCTTAAGAACCAGGTTAATGAGGAGCTGAACATTGGTGACGTGGACATTAAACATGGTGGAAATCGCGTAATTTGGTCTAGTAAGAATATTGACAAAGCCAAAAATGTTAGGAGTAACCTGGACAGTAGCTGGGTCACTTTGATGCGAGCCATGGCTGCTAATGAAATAGAAAAGTGGCTGAAAGACCTGACTGATGAGATCACGATGTGCAAAGATGCTACATGCGCTAAGAAGTAAGGACTCTTGCGGTATGTGGCAAATGCTCAGTCTGGCCAAGGGAACTAAAGCTAAGAGTGTAACGAATCCCATTAGAAAAGTCCAATGGGGTGAATTTATTATTACGAATTTTGTTGCAGCAAAAACCTCTAACCCAGGATCACAATTGTAAAAGCCCATGTAAAATAGTTCTCCCGATTGGGAGTGACAATATCGAAGCAGCAATAAGAAAGATAAAAGCATCACGTGCTCCTAGGCCAAATGGCCTTGCAAATGTAGTGATTAGGCGTGACCCGAAGGTTTGGCTAAAATTTTGGAAATACTGTTTGGTAAGGTCTGTGATCAGGGTATTATTCCCGATTCATGGAGACGTTTGCTACCAGCACCTATATATAAGAAAGGCTCACGCCTGGTTCCTTCAAGCTATTGACTGTTATCTATGTGAGATATTACTGGCAACATGTTTGCCTCATTTCTTTTGAGGGAGCTATCGACCTGGGCCAAGAGTACACACGTATGGTATGGTTTATTTATATAGCACCTATACATAGGCAAGTGTTTCAAAGCACTCAAGGAGGGTGGAAACACAGGGACAAATACAACAGTCACCCAGAGCCCTTGAAAATCGGAGACGATAATAGTCTGTACAGGCAAAGTAAGTGCATGAAATACACAGAATGGGATATAGCAAATATGCCGACGGCAATTCTGCAATTTTAACAATACAATAGGCATGGAGACAGTGAAGAAACAGACAGACAATCTTCAGGCGTGGTGCGTCCAGATCGAACGAGTGCACACAGGTTAACAGGGAGGGGAAGGTCAAGTGCACCTGCTCAGTTGATACTGGGGTAAGTGCAGAGAGAACCACTCTCATGAGTTGATTTCTCAGTCGAGGGTGTGAGTGGGGTGTAGGGCCCTGAGGCAAGTGCGGGAGAGAACTGGCAGGTGTGCCGGGCACCAGTGAGACTCTGAGGTACACCCGGCAGCCAGTCAGCATGCTGTAAGGAATGGAGGGAGAGAGGGAAAGGACAGAGAACTAGTTTAGCAGGGTGAAGGAAGAGGAGAAGAGGATGGTCTTGAGGAGTATTTGGAATTTCAGGAGATCCGGCTCAAGACGTAGGGCAGCTCCGAGGCTATTCCAGAAGGAGGCACCTGCTGAGGATAATGATCTCCCACCAAATCTCTGCTTGGAGAACCGGCTCACTAGCAGAAGGTTGGAGTAGATGAGGGGAGGGCTCGAGAGGGACAGAATTTAGGCAGATCGCGTTGAAGGTAGGTGGGTCCCAGGCCACAGAAAGCCTTATGGACAATGCAAAGGGTCTTGAATTTTATCCTTGCAGCCACGGGGACCCAGTAGAGGGATTTCAGCACTGGAGAGATGCAGTCCCTGGGCTTGAGGCCAAGAATAAGTTTCACAGTTCTGTTCTGGATGATTTGCAGAGGGTGAAGGGCAGAGGAAGGGAGGTTGAGGAAGAGACTGTTGCAATAGTCCAGCCTGGAGAGAACCTAGGTGCTAGAAACAGTGAGCCTCTGTGGGAAAGTGAGAAAGGGTAGAGTACGCCTGAGGAGGTGTAATTGATACTTAGACTTTTTAGAGATGTCTGACATGTGAGAGAAGGAGAGAGTGGAATCAAAGATGACCCCAAGGATTTTGGCTTCGCAGGTGGGTGCAGGTGCAGGGCCAAGGGAGGCCGGCCAGAGTGAACATGGGAATGCGGGAGCAGGGGTCCCTATGCGGACAATGTTAGTCTTAGTGGCGTTAAGGCAGAGGTCGTTTGCAGCACACCATGACTGAATAGCAGACAGACAGTCAGATATGAGTGATGAGGAGGAGGAGGCGGCTGAGGGTAGCTTGAAAGATAGTTGCGTGTCATCCGCATAGCACTGAAAGCTACAGGTGAAGGTTGCAATCAGCCGTGCAAGGGCAGCCATATAGAGGTTGAAGGACCAGGGATTAATGGAGATAGGGCGGTAGTTTGCCGGAATGGAGGGGTTTGCAGATGGTTGTTTGAGCAGAGGTTGCACAGGGGAGTGCTTTAGTGGAGTTGGGATAACTCCAGTGGAGAAGGAGAGATTGCAGGGATCAGCCAAGGCTCGGCGAGGGAGTTTATATTGTGGTTAATGGTTTTTGAGGGGCATGGGTCCACCTGTTTAGATGAAGCCGTCATAGATCAGACCTGTCTGGTAACAACATCCGGTGTGACAGGTGAGAGAGAAGAGAGGGTATGTGGCATACTCTATATTTTTCAGACAGATTTAAGAGATGGTTCAACCATGATGCAAAACCTTATGCTTATGGATGTATTAACTAGAAAGGTTAAAAGTGAAGGCAAGACTGTATTTTATGCTATGTATGTGGACTTCTGCAAAGCCTTTGATTCTGTTAAAAGAATTAGATTGTGGCTAAAGCTGGAGAAATTGTGCTGCCCCGCGGGGCTACTATATTTGTTGACATTTCTGCACACTTGACACCTCTGTTCAGGTGAGGTTGAGTCGTAGAGGGGGGTCACTACCACGCAGATCCCAACTTGTAAAGGTGTAAAAGAGGGATGGGTGCTGGCCCCCTGCTTTTTAATTTATATCTGGCAGGCTTGCCGGTCACGCTGCAATCAGTACAAAATCATCCCCCTAGGGTGGGAAGGACCTGTGTGTCATCTGCCTTTCATATGTCGTCGACCTGGCCTTGTTTCCCCACACCTTCTCTGGGATGACTGGAACTGTGAAAGAGTTATGGGCATATGCTGTTGAGAATGACCTAATAACAAACATGGAAAAAAACAAAGTCATGCAATTTATGGGTAAACCCATAAGCAGGGCTGATTGTGTAATAACTGCAGAGAATATAGGATATTGTTAGGCAAGATTGTATGTAGTAACCCTGTGAGAGACTACACCAGCCTTGTTCTCTTGGCAATAGGTAACCCAACCCTTGGTATAAGTCTGTACTAAACAAGTTGTTAGAGCGACTGAGCAGCCAGGCTTATCTCAATGTGAGCTGTAGGGTTGCAACATAGAGTTTCAGTTTCACAGTGACAAGTATTCAAATAACACTTATACTCAAGGTTTCTCGATTAAATAATGATTTATTAATTTATCAGTCAGTTTTAAAATAAGCCTTCTTTAGAACGGAGCAATTGGCAACAATAAAAATACACTTTAAAATACACTCCTTCAGTTCAGTAAAGTAAGTAGATACCCTTTTGGGATGGCACACAGATTTTCCTACACCCTAAGGTGACTTCAATTGTATGACACAAGTATGTATGACATTTTGGAGGGATAGTTACACACAAAGTCAGAGGTTAGAAGAGTCTTCAGGGAGCCAGGACAGCCAATGTCACTTGCACAATGTTAAAAGAGAGCTTTGTTGAAAATGAAATCACTGTTGGCCCACAAGCTTGGAAGCTTGTGATGGACAAAGATGCAAGCAACTCTGCAAAGAGCAGCCACGGCAAGTCTCAACTGAGAGTAAGCAAGCTACACAACAAGAGGTAAGTACCCCTTAGTTCACAGTTTCTTAGGTCTGAAGAAATGGCTCTAGCTGTCTTATGTTCCTGTTGTAGTTCCTGCAGATCATGTTGTTCCTGGGCCTCAGTAGTGGGGACAAGAGGGAGGACATCTGGGTACTCCTGCACAACGATTCAAAGGTTGGCCGCAGCAATGCGCAAAATTCAGATTAGCAGCACTTCACGGTTTCAGCTTCTCGCAAATAGCACCACTGTGGTTCTTGGACACCTTGAGGACTTTCCTTGCTTCTGGCATCCAGCACTCTGTTGAGGTGGCTCAGACCTGGTCAGCCCTGCTACGAGGGTGTCCGGAGGATATTCCTGGAGCTCGGGTCCAGCTTAAAAATGAGGCACTCGATTCTGGTGCTCCTGTCCCCTGGCACTCAGTTCCTGCAGCAGCAATGGTAGTACAGCCAGCAGAGAGAGGAGTTTCAGTCGAGTTCATCTTGGGGTCGATTGGTCCCACCAAGCCAAGAGGAGAAGTCGTCATTTGCAGGGCTTCTCTAGTCGAGGCGAATTTGGAGCTTCAGCACTTCAGCAGGGCTTCACCGGGCAAACCAACAGTCCAGGGGTTGCAGCAAGCTTCTCTTCCAAGTTCTTCTTCGGATTCCATAATCCAGTGGTCGACTCTGCCTTCTTTGCAAAAGACCTCGCCTTTTTATACAAGTCTCTCCCATCAGCCTAGCTGTCACTCACACAGCAGGGTGGCTGTCCGCCAAGGACAGTCAGCCGGCCAATCACCTTTGGGTGCATTCCTGTAACCAAGGAGACCAAGCAAAGGGAGGTTCAGGCACCTCCATTGCTTCGTGCCCTGCAGGACACGCTGGAGCCAGAGGCGGGCTTCACCAGTGAATCCCGTCAAAGACAAAATTAACAAAGGGACCAAACCTGGCATCTCAAGAAGGACCTTTCCAACAAGAAATCGCAAAAAACGAAGACCAGGGCCATTTTGACAAAACGTGCACCCATTGGTGCTATACTGCAGCTATGAACACAGCCCATGGTAAAAACACACAATGGTAGGTAAAAGTAAACCACTGCCACCAGCCATTAATTGTAGAAAGGCTAACATAAAAATGTTATATGAGAAGGTAGAGAACAGGGGATACGACGCAACCCTCCAACACTCTATGGAAGATAGTGTGTGCTGGGTCTACAAAGTTACAAAAGGTAAGTAAAGTCAATTTCACTTTACTGAACAGTACTTTATCAAAGAGAAAGAATGTAAACCTTTGGGATTTATAAAGGACTTCCCTGTGCCACTGCATTGAACATGCTGTGAGTCACAATGTAAAACGATGATGCCTATGGAGTTTGTCAGACTCCAAATCCAAAGGAAACCGTGATAAATCTAAGAAAAATACATGAGATAGTGGGAAAAAGGTCTCACTCTATCCGGATAAACATTAAAAGTCCTAAGGTCCAGCAAATGAGCTGGGGTCTCTAAGGTAGGAGATGATTAGCAAATTTCTGAGAATTCTCCCTAACAGATAGGTTAATAACTATAAATACCTTGGGATTCAGATTGGTGTGGCTATCAGCTATGGGGAAATGACGGCTGCTAAATGTTGCAAAGTTGTCCAACTCATTACACTCATTAAGAGATTCGCTAAAAGAACAGCTGGTTACAGCATGGATGGCATTATCCGGGTCTATAAGCAAAGCTTTTGCCCTGCCATTTTAAATTATATCAAGGCATTGACAATGCAGGACCTACAGTGACTCAATGTGCTGGAGGGCAGGTTTTGGAGCAAGATTTTTGGTTTACCCCCTGCGTCCCGATGGAAATACTCAGGCTTGAACTCGGGCCAATTTCACTGCGGGCCTTGCCCATGAAAGAATGGGCCCCTATATTAAAGACTATCTAATCCAAAATGTCTTCTACTTACCTTTTCGGGATCTGATATGAAGCAAGAAACAGTGAATGGTTATCACTGTTTTATGGATCTGAGTGATGAGATATGGAAAACAGTTGATTGGCAGCCAGAATTGGGAAACAGGTGTTTCCAACTCAAATTGGCCTTTGAAAAGAAGATGGAAAACTGGGATTGGAATATCAATTACCAATAACTAGCTAAATTAAGCAAGTATAGGGATATTTCCAGGTTAGTGTATGTAAATGATGGTGTGTGAAATAATTACTATGACATTGTACGCTATGTAGGTATTCTTATGTTGGCAAATTGTTATCTTTTACATTTTAATATTGTATTGTTCTATTGTGCATAGATTGATATGAAATTGTGTTGATGCATTTTTAATTAAAAGTGAAAAGTTTGATTGAACTAAACATATTAAAATAAACACAAACAATTTAATTCTACTTGAGGCATTGAAATGCAAATTGGGAATCTCTGATTGTAATACCTCGGATAGAGAGTGATCATGACCCAAGTTGTACCCGAAACCTTTCACCACAATATTGCCCAACGAGGATCCAGCAGCTCCAGACGCTCTCTTGTCTAAGAGCAGGAGACAGAAAAAATGGGCTGATTTGGATTACGATTTCATTGCCTCAATAATATACTCAGCAATTGGCCCAATCCTCTCAAGGATGTGCTAGTTTAAGAAACTTGGAGAGTTTGTACACAACTCTTTTAAATGCCATCTCTCGATTAATAACAAGGCCAGCAAAGCAAACTAAACAAATGGCTTGAACATGCAACTGCTGGTTTGACAGAGAATGCAAGTTAGCAAAAACTGCACTCTTGTTAGAGATAAAAACTTCCCACGACCAAAACCATCTATCCCCTGCTGGGTAAACTACAAGAGTGATATCATTCAAAAGGAGGATGCTGTGCTGATTTCGAAATCAAGACGTGGATTGCCAATACATCTAGAGATTGTTGGAACCTTCTGTAGAGATAGAAAGCTGCTTGTTAACTGCCAAAATACCAAGGCTACGGTCTGTCACCATTCCCGTAAAAATTAAGGAAAACAACAAATTAGAGAGGGAATTATTAATGGATGTCAACTCCTTCGACTACCATCAGATTTCACCAATATGCCAGGTTGGGCTCTCAATAAACTGATTTTTAAAAGGTGTGCTGGAGTTCTCGTGATGTTACACTGACATAAGGGCTGCCACTTACCACTAACACTTTTAGAAGTTTACAAAGCACAAGCTTTACCAGCAGCCCTCTATGAGAGCAAATTATGGGGGACTGGAAATGTGAAGACTCTTACTCAGCAATTGACCCAATCCTCGAGAGTAGACACTCAAGGATGCGCTAGTGTAAGAAACTTAGAGAATTTATAGAAAACTATTTCAAATGCCATCTATTAGTAACAAGGCCTGCAAAGCACACTAAACAAATGGCTTTAACATGCCACTGATGGTTTGACAGAGAATGCAAGTTAGCAAAAAACTGCACTCTTGTTGGAGATAAAAACTTCCCACGGCCAAAACCATCTACACCTTGCTGGAGAGAACTACAAGAGACTGATGTCATTCAAAAAGAAAGAGGCAGATTTAGCAGAATTTTAATCCTTGAAATAAGCCTCAACCAAGAGGGACTAGCAGAGTTTTTGGTGTATTATTTCAGATTTAACAGCAAGTAGCAACACAAACAACCATGAAACAGAACTGTTGATTGCGGAGGATGAATGGTTAGACCACTTAGTAAACTTTTCTCAACCTGCAGAGGTTAATCCAACTAAACATCTCCCTGCTCGAGTGGTAATACCAATAACAGAAACAGAAGTAGTTCCAGCATTTAGCTGTCAGAGAAACAGTGAAGTCCTAAGCACTGACCACATCCCCATCAACCTCATTGGATTAAGAGCCACGGATCAGGCTCAAATTTTTTACTTGGTTTTTTAACATCTTGCAAGCAGCCTATTTTGTCGCCTGTAGTTATCAGAAGACTGTGATTCTCCCCATCTTCAAAAAAGGAGATTGCTAAGAACCTTGGAACGACAACCCAACAAGCTTAATGGATAGCCTTTTGAAGACCTAAGGGCAAATCTTTTCCAGTATGCTAGACAACTGGGCCACCAGCGAAAACATACTCTCTGATCTGCAATCAGGTTAGACAGGACAAGGGCTCTGTAGACCAGGCTTTTTAGCCCACATAAAGAAATTGCCATTGTTTTTAATTGTTGTTGATCTCTGATCAGTGTTCGATTCAGTGGATCGTAATACACTATGGAACATTCTAGTCAAGTTCAAATGTCCTCCCTGTGCTCTAGATCCTACCAAGAGATTATATGAGAATAACACTGCAGCTATTAAATTCAGACGAGATGGAGCAAAAACAAAAGATGTCTTGGTTTCGAGTGGAATACACAAAGGTTGTGTCAGTATCCCCCCACGCCCCCTTGTTTTCTTATTATATATAATCAAGCTGGCTGACTGATTATGAAATGCGGAATTAGATGCTCCATGGATTGCAGGCCGCAAAGTCACCATATTGCTATATGCCGATGATGTTGTGCTGATTTTGAGATCAAAACATAGATTGCAAAAACTAGAGATTGTTTTAACCATCTGTAGAGATAGAAAGCTGCTTGTTAACCAGCAAAAGATCATGGCTATGATCTTTTAACATTCCCGTAAAGATTAAGGCAAACATCCAATTGAAGAGGGAATTATTAATGGATGTCAACTCCTTCGACTACCATCAGATTTCACCTAGATGTCAAGTTGGGCCCTCAATGCATGAAAAGTAAACTGATTCTGGAGTTCTAGGCATGCTAAACCGACCTAAGGGCTGAGCTGCCTTCACTTCCAACTTGATGGTCCAATCAAATAACCATCACACACTCAGTAGCTTAAATAGGTTGCAGGACGACCCTGCATTCAAGCCCCAATTTGATATGGGTAGGCATCAAGACAGGTGAGTATCGCGAGGTGGGGCTCATAGGAAAGTGAAGAGAGTCCTTCTAATACCAACTTCGTCGGTTAACAGTATTGGTTGTCCTATTGGCCAAAATATGTCTTTCTCGCGCCTAGAATCACTTGTGTACAGGCACGTTATAAATGACATATCATATCATTTCAAGGTTGCTTTAATGCGTTAAGTAAAAGAGCTGACAGTCCTAATTTTTTCTCAATTGTGTCAAGGGCCAGTTTTAGATACATTTCAGATACATTTTAGAGAAGAATACTGGGTTTCTGTCTGGAATTTTACATCTCTTCTTTGTGAATTGTGTGTCTTTTATGTTACATGAATCCTGAAAAAACGTCTTGTCACAATGTTAAAGGTATTTCTCTCTATTCCCTTTTCTCAACAATGTGCCTAGTTTGACGGGTACAGATGTTGCAGGTGATGCTACAGTGACATTCCCTTAAAAACAACACACAAATGCCTGCTCCCTTTGGCGTTGCCCCGTGTGGGACGCGCACGCGGCGGCGTGACGTTGCAAGTCGCCACGTGCAGTTTAAATAAATGGGGCGTTCCCGGACGCAACAGAGCGACCGGGGAGCCCGAACTAGATAGACGTGTGCCGAGTGTGGTCTGTCTAGTGTGGGGGCT
Source organism: Ambystoma mexicanum (assembly GCF_040938575.1). Classification (NCBI taxonomy): domain Eukaryota; kingdom Metazoa; phylum Chordata; class Amphibia; order Caudata; family Ambystomatidae; genus Ambystoma; species Ambystoma mexicanum. The sequence goes on from NC_090932.1 coordinate 608,712,561, forward strand.
CACGGGCACGCATGGGGGCCAGGACTCACCCCCAACAGTGGCGACGAGTGCAGACGGATGCCCGGGCCCAGCGGTGAAAGGCATTCTGGAATTTTTTTTCCATGATATGGAATGTTCGTGAGTGTTTCGTTTCACGCCGTGGCTGCAAACCGTACACGCGGCTGGCAGCATTTTGTTCATGAGGCCGTGGAACTTCACCAGGCTCCAGTTTGGAGGGTGAAGGTGATCCAGGTCTAATTTTTGGATATTCTGATTGCAGGCAGTATAACCTGCATGCCCATGCCTGGTTTGTGTATTTTACTCCAGTTTTGGGATTCCTACGTCGAGTGAAAGCTAGGGGAAGGACTAAAATGGCTGGGCCTGATTAGTCCACTCCACTGTCATAGCTTAATTTTTGGGACATCCACACCACTGTGGCCTGCAGCAAGGTGGAGACATGGCTCTTCTTTGTTCCCTTCATCATCAGGACGCTGTGGCTTCTTCTTTGTCTCCTTCATCATCACGAGGATGGCTGCAGTGGATGCTCTTTTTCTCTTCTGGTGGCTTGTGGTTGGAAGCTATCCCAGGTGAGCTTGGGGACTAGTCATCACCGCCTCTCCCCCAGTTTGGACTGCCATTGTGCCTGGAGAGGGGGAGGAGGTCTGTTGGTGTGGTGCTGGTGGGTAATTGAGTTGCGGCCCTCAGGACACACGGTGGGGGTGCCTGTGCGCACAAGCCCATGAGTGACAGTGATGATCTGGAGGGTGGGGCCGCCGCAGCTGCTGAACATCCTCAGGACGGTGACCAGGTGGCACAGCCTCAGCGGGCCCTACAGCCTCCAGTGCTTCTAGTACAGCAACCAGCGGCACAGCCTCAGCAGGCCCCACAGCAGCCCCCGCAAGGAGGTGGTCAGGTGCCTGCACCCCAGGCTTTACCCGTGGCACAGCTAGGTGCTCCACAAGGACTTTCCATCATGGCTCAGGCTAGAGCCCAGGCTGCCCAAGCTGCCCTGCAGCCCATCCCTGAATTTGATGCATCGGACCCACCTTCCAGCATGGGTCCTCGGTGGAGGAGGTGGGTTGCCCGCCTGGACATGTATTTCAGAGCTGCTCAGGTGACGGACGATGACAGCAGGGTGGCCACCATGTTGTATTCAGCGGGGCCTGCAGTCCAGGAGATCTTTGAGTCGCTACACCCGGTGGACCAGTCTTACGATGCGGCCAAGGCAGTTCTGCTTGCTCATTTTCTGCCCCTTGCCAATGTGGACTACGAAAGATTTGTCATGCTGTCGGCCAAGCAAAAGGACAATGAGACTCTGGATACCTTTTATGGTCGCCTGCGCCTCCTCTCCCAGGGATGTGCATGGGGGGATGCGGAGGACATGATGCGCACGATGCTGATTCAGGCATGCTTCTCCGGCAAACTCAGGAGGCAGGTCCTGAGAGAGCCGGGCCTCACTCTACCCCGCATATTGGAACTAGGCCAGTGCCATGAGGAGGCCGAGGCTCGGGCCAACAAGATGGAAGCGGGGTCACGCTCGATGAAGTCAGAGGAGGTGTGTGCTGTCTGGCGGGGTGGCAGAGGAATGAGAAGACCTGGTGGCGGACCCCGGGACAGGGCAGGAAGATCAGGGGAGTCGTGCCAGAAGTGTGGCTATGACCTCCCCCACCCGACAGAGTGCCCGGCAGCGGGGAGAACTTGTGGCCGGTGCGGCCCGCCTGACCACTTCTCAAGAGTGTGCAAAGCGGCTCTGCCAGTGATGGTACTGAGAGGTCCGGCCCGGACGTGGACTCCGTGCCAGAACCGACCACCACATGTGGCCCAGGTAGACCAAGGTGAGGAGGAGGCCCAGGTGGATGAGGCAGAGGAAGAGGAGGAAGAGAACATTTTCTTTGTTTCGAGCGTGGGGGTCCTGAAGGGGAAGAGCAGGAGGCAGCCAAGGTGTGTGGTGGAGGTGAACCACTCGCCGGTTCTGGTGCTGGTGGACACGGGGGCCTCAGTCAATGTCATGGCGAGGGGACACTACGATGTTATGGACCCACCACCAGACTTGGCCATGCCGAGAGCCTGCATATTTGCCTTTGGAGGACTGGAGCCTATACCGCTGGATGGTGCATTTGTGGCGAAGGTGGAGCATGAGGGCTCGACGATCAAGGCTCGGTTCTATGTCACCCCTGTGAGTAACAACACTCTCCTGAGTTGTGCCGCTGCGGAGGCTCTTGGAATAGTCACCTTCGCGTACTCGGTGTACTTGGAGGACATCAATGACCTGCTCGATAAGTACGCTGCCCTCTTCAACGGCATTGGAATGATGACTGGTGACCCGGTCAGGATGCATATCAATGAGTCTGTACAACCCATTGCCCTAAAACACCGGAGGGTGCCGTTTCATCTGAGGGAGCAGGTCGACAAGGAGCTAGACAACCTGGTGAGTCTGAATATTATTGAGAAAGTCGAGGGCCCGACGCCGTGGGTATCCCCTATTGTTGTGGCGAGGAAACCAAAACAACCTGACTCTGTTTGTATCTGTGTGGACATGAGGCTGCCCAACAAGGCCAACAAGAGGGAGCGGCATCTCACCCCTACTATCGATGACATTATCGCTGAGGTACAGGGGGCCTGATTTTTCTCCAAGCTAGACCTACAAGCAGGATACCATCAGGTTGTCCTCCACCCTGAGTACCGGTACATACCAACGTTCACCACCCACCGGGGGCTGTACAGGTATAAGAGGCTGAGCTTTGGGGTGTCATCGGCTGCTGAAGTATTTCAGAACATCATACGGGGCGCCCTTGCCGATCTGGCGGGTGTCCTCAATATTAGCAATGACATTCTGGTATTTGCCAGGAGAGAGGTGGGCCATCTGAGGAGGCTGGCAAAGACCTTTGAGAGGCTGCAGTCACTGGGCCTCACCCTTCACAGGGATAAATGTGAGTTTATGCGCCCCTCCAATGAGTTCTTTGGATTTGTGTTGAAGTAGGGGGGGTGTTACCAGATACAAGGAGGGTCCAGGACATTAAGAAGGTGCAGCCCCCGGAGTCGGTGTCAGACGTGAGAAGCTTCCTTGGCATGGTGACCTACTGCGGGCGCTTCATTCAAAATCTCGCCTCGAGGTCTGAGCCGCTCAGGGCGTTGACAAAGAAGGAGACGGTCTGGCATTGGGGTCCACTGGAGCAGTCGGCTTTTGAGGACATTAAGAGCGCCCTAACAGCGGAGGACACCATGGCGTTTTTCGACCCGGCGCTGGCGTAGGAGATCATTGTGGACGCGAGTCCATTTGGCATGGGGGCGGTTCTGACTCAGGTGGACCAGGATGGGAGCGTTCGCCCAGTGGGGTATGCCAGCAAGGCGCTCTCGGACACGGAGCAAAGATACTCCCAAATTGAGCGGGAGGCCCTGGCGGTCCTCTGGGGTTGCAGACATTTTTGACTCTATGTCCTGGGGCGTCCGGTGACCTTGGTGACTGACCACAAGCACCTGCTCCCGATTCTGGCTGGTTCATCCTCAAAGCCCCTGGCCAGGATTGAGAGATGGATGTTCGCGCTGCTCGAGTATGGAGTCACCCTAGTGTACCAGCCGGGGGCCAACAATGCAGTGGACTACCTCTCCCGGCATCCCGGAGTGCGCGGGGGAGAGGAGTATGACACCTGTGCAGAGGAGGCCGATGACCATGTCCGGATGGTGGTGGAAGGTCCCACGCCAAATGCGATGCCCCTGTCGGAGCTAGAGGCTGCAGCGGCAGCGGACAAGTGCTTCCAGATCTTAAAGCACTCCATGCAGCACGCCTCCTGGAAGTCCATTTTAGAGGCTCTGGCAGGGCGGACCCAGGAGGCCAAGACTGGACTTGAGCAATTGTGGAAGGTTAAGGACGAGCTGTCCTTCTCGGCGTCGGGTCTGCTGCTCCGGGTGATCGCATCGTGGTCCCCCAGTCCAAGGTACAGGAGGTGATCACTCTGGCCCACCATGGACATCAGGGCGCCGCCAAGACCAAGGCGAGGCTGCGGCTGAAGGTCTGGTTCCCGGAGTTGGAGAGAAGGGTGGATGACTTTGTAGCGGCCTGTGTGTGGTGCCAGGCGGCTTCCCCTGTGCAACGAGAGCCGACCATCGAGGCGATGCCCCGGGGGACCCGGCCCTGGGAGGTCATCCATGCAGACTTTGGGTCAAGGTCCGTGGGAACCCACTTCATCGTAAATGTTGATGAGTACTCACGGTACCCGGAGGTGGAGTTCGTGGAGTCGGTGGCCTTTGAGCATGTGGTTGTAGTGGTGGAAAAGGTATTTGTGGCCCATGGATTCCCCTTGACTCTGTGCTCGGACAATGGGTCGCCATTCCAAAGTGAGCGGTTCTCGGAGTTCATGGAGAACTGGACCCTGACGTGGCGGAGGTGCCTGAGGATGTTGGAGTCCCCGTGGGCACCCAGAACTCTCCAGTCCGGGGAGCTGTGGCTGATGGACTTCCCGTGCCGGAGGTAAGTGGGAGGTACCCCCAGAGGACTGGGCGAGGGAAACCCGCTTATCTCAGCGAATACGTGTTGGGACATTTGGAGAATAAACCGGATTGAGGGGACCCGGGTGGCTGACATTAAAGGGGTATAGGCTCACAATACTGTTGTTATTTGTGTGTGTGGTTTGCAGTGTTTAAGAAAAAGAAATTGTGTTTCCTCCCGAAAAAGGAGGAGTGTGGCGTTGCCCCGTGTGGGACGCGCACGTAGTGGCGTGACGTTGCACGTTGCCGCGTGCGGTTTAAATAAACGGGGCATTCCCGGACGCAACAGAGCGACCGGGGAGCCCGAACTAGATAGACGTGTGTCGAGTGTGGTCTGTCTAGTGTGGGGGCTCACGGGCACGCATGGGGGCCAGGATTCACCCCCAATACTCCCATAACTATGCACTGAACGCGCTTTCTACAGTACTCCTGCTCAGATACTGTTGAGGCAGCTACTGGATGGCCAAAATATAATAGATTGGTATTCAGGTTCTGCAAGGTGACAGCGAACCATGGACCCCGAGAGACTAAGACAGTGGCTGGGGTTTTGAGGGGAACATTATGGCCAGACACCTTGATGAAGTGCTCCTCTGATCACCATGCACTGAGTTTCTATGGTTGGTACCTGTATTAGCAATGGCAGCCTCAAATAGAGCAAACCTCTTCCCAATGGTTTTCTGGCATAGGCATAACAGCTCCCTCTGAACAGCATCCTCCGTGCACTCATTCATAGTATTAAACACGTTTCCAATAACACTTGGTTTGTTGCAGCCATGCTGAAAGCTTGTATTGGAGGACATTATTAGCTTGAAACACGTTACACATTTGTTTAACTCATTTCTTCAATCTACTGGAGTAGTACAACTGCAGGTGCTGTGGAACAGAGGTTTCGCTTGTTGGTACTTGTGCAAAAGTATACTGTTTTAAGGAGGGTACATTTCTAGGCTATATTCAATTACCTCAAAATAACCTTTGATGGGGTACCCCGAGATTTGTTATGGCAGATTTTGCAAGGTAGAAACATACCAGACAAATTGTTGTTGATTCCAAAGAAACTATAGCATAATAAAGCAGAAGTTCAATATGGCTTGGCAGAGAGATAACCCCACAATTTGAGGTGTGCAGTGGGTCAGGCAGGGTATGTACTCGCCCCCCTCCTGGTGAATGTATTTATTGGACACTACTCGGGGAATGCATGGATCCCTCCAAGTTGGCTGCAGCCAAACTATGGTCACTCTTCTTTGTGGACGATGCAGTTTTATTATCCACCTTACCCCGGGGGATTAATTAGATTTTGGTGTCCTTCGCAAAGAGGTGTGGCAACCTTAACCTTTTCCTCAACATAGGGAAAACAAAATCAATGGTATTCCGACCTAAGTTTGCCAAACAACGGATAACGGCTAGCATTGAGGGAACTGTGCTTGAGCAAGTGACATTCTATGATTATTTCAGGGTTGGATTCAATGAAAACAGAGTCTCAAATTGACAAAGCATGTACTAATCTGTCCAAATATGGAGGTAGGATATTGAGCTTTTACAGCCATCATGACAGGAAAGCTACCTCCTCTACTATTGAATAATATAGGAAGCAGGCCATGTTCTCTGCCTCTTATGTGGCAGAAATGTGGGGTTATGCAAGCACCTCAAATCTGACTATTGCAGAGAATTCATTTTTGAAGAAATGTTATTTGCTATCTCGAGGGACCCCAAATACCCTCATCTGTATGGAGGTTGGCTTGGTCTAATTTGCCAATGAGATAATGATCAAACCATTGGTTTACTGGTTAAGGATGTGGTCAGACCAGCGGTTGGAGTTATTTCTCGATGCCATAGTTCATCTGCTTAGCCTAACTGGAGGGAAGAGCTTACCATGGGCCATTTATGTAAAGTAAACTCTGGCCACTTTCGATGAGAAAGACCTTCAGAGCCACTGCGAGCTTATTAATAAAGCAGCTCTAACCAGGGTTAAGAAAGCCATAATCTCCTTTAAAAGAGAAATTATGATAAATGATTGTCATAAATGAAAGCTGGCAGATAAATACTTTGAGAGGCATTTTTAGATTATATTGAACTAGCTTATGCATGAGCCTTATATTTCGACTTCCGTTTGGGCACATTGAGGTTAACCTCAGACACAAAATCTTGGGTTTTGACTGTACAAAGGTATGCCCTCTGTGCAACTTGGACGTTGAGACTGGTTGCCATTTTTTAGTTTTTCTGCACAAGCCTCTAATGTGTGAGGTGTCTTTATCTAAAGCCCATCCTGAGGGTGGATAGCGTAACGACTGCCACTGATGCACTGAGATATCAAAGCTGCACTCAAGAACCGGATGTTGCTATGCCAGTGGCGAATTGTATTTACTGGGCGTGGTTTAAAAGATGAAGTAGCACCAGTTCGTATAATTGATTAATCGTGCTTCTCCTGTCCCTGCTTGTGGTTCAAAAGTAAAACACATGTATACAGGGTTGTGCGTATATTTCTTTTACCCTGAATAAGATTGAACTTAAAGTATTTGAAAGGGCTGCGAGTTACCTCTCCCTGTGTCGACAAATTCTATTTTAGTTAGCCAATTGATTACCCTGCCATGTGAGGAGTTGTGAGTGACTCCTAATGGTGGCATTACCTGCATTGGGGCTGTTGTTGCAACATGATGATTTTAGTGACCATGTCAAAACTTATGAAAATGTTTTCATAGATCTCTGAAAATGAACTGGGTGTGTAATGTTGTATCTATGTTATTAATATGAAAATGTATTTTCTTCTTTCTTGTTGTTTTGTACATATATATGTATTTACATCATGTTCTTTTATGTCATTATGCCGAATAAAGAATATTTATGATTGATCGATTGCCAACTGTATATGTGCATTCTGAGTTTCTGAGATAAACACATCCACATTCTCCTCTGGTCTTCCGAGACCTTAATTGCAGGGAACAAAAAAACAAGTAACAGGTGCAGCTGGATCATTTTGCATTCGTTTACATAAAAACGGCGTTCATTACTACAGGAAAACGATGTGTAAAGCCGCCAAAATGTCACACGTCAGCAAACAGTTCATTCGGTACGGTGCTTTTTGGAAGGGAAAATGGAGAATGGATTAAGTGCGTGAAGCTGCAGAAGCCCTCCTACCTGTGGCAAAATGTCAAACTGGAGGGCAATTTGCTTCAAACAATAATTTACGAAGGCACAGCTTCATGGGGCACAAACCACTTTTCAAAGGATAAAACTGTACTAAATTGGTCGATTTAAAAAAAAAAAAACAATCTGAAGTCTGTAGAAAAGCCCACGCATGAGCGATAACTAGAGGGGATGCTGGCTGCATAGGTAGGGACAGGCGGTTTCTGCCTTTAGCTTGTTTAGTCACATCCACAAACAGTACATCAATCATTTCTCTCTGCATGAGCCTCTTTGCATATCTTCACACCAAGTGGTCAATTTCCCATGTGTCTTGAAATCTGCCTTGACCTTGAACATAATACAGAGTAAACAAAAGGAGGCTATGTGGTAAAACGAAAGACTTTTCTTCTGTACAACGTGTGATTGAAATGCCATTTACATTTAATATTTGAACAATGTCTGAAGATTCTTTTGTGTGTAGTTGTACATTTGGTACAATCAAGTGCATGAATGGTCGCTGACATGTTCCTGTGAATTTGCATACTTGCTTAATATCTTGTATTGCAAGAAATACTTTAAATTAGAGTACTATAAAAAGCTCCTTCAATTAAGGCATGAAAGGATAGAGGAGTGAACGGCAAAGCTCTTCTAAAATCTGGAAAGTGCTATTTATTTCTTTGTTCTTTTTAAATTCTACATGCAAGCAAAATACTTCATAGTCACGGACTGTAAGACACACGAGGCTAATAATTTGCAATTACAAAAAGTGGGTCGATCCTTCCACTTAAGAAAACTCGTTGGTTACACCTTTCCAAAAAATGGTGAGCTTATATGATGGTGTTTTCACCACTTATCACCCAATCTCCAGACCCTCCTTTAAGGCAAGACTTTGGATAATGTGCATGTTCCCAGTGGGAAACGTGTCTAGGAGACGATGGCTTCTTTGATGACTTGCCGTCTAGCTCTAGACTCGGTCATACAACCGAGTCTGTGATGGACCTTAAGACAGATGATTTGCCGCTGGTGTTTAACAAGGGTATGTATATTTCAGTGTAGAATATTCAGCAAGGAAAATCACTGAGTGCTTAAAAATAAAATTTCAAAAACATGGTTGGTTTGAGAATGCTGATATTGAGTAATTGAGTCAACAGAGGTGGGGGTGTCCAGTCAACTCGTCGAAAAAAAACTGGTCGACTGCAATTTGGTCGACGCAATTTGGTCGAAAACCATTTCGTCGAAATTTTTTTTTTATTTATATATTTATTTTTTGGGTTTTCCTTTAGTTAAAAAAGGGGTTTTTAGAGAAAAAAAGGGGGTTGGGGGGGGACCCCCCCCAAAAAAAAAAAAAAAGGGTTAAAATAGAAAAAAAAAAATTTCGACGAAATGGTTTTCGACCAATTTGCTTCGACCATTTGTCTGGTCGACCAATTTTTTTCGACGAATTGACTGGCAACCAGAGGTGGGCGTGTGCTTGTGAGTTAACAGGCAGCTGGCTGCTGTCTCCCCGCAACCCCCTGGCATTTTGTGGAGAAAATTCAGTGACAAATGTCTGCCGCAAAGGAAAAGTGTGGTAAAAAGACATGGAATCCAACAGATGGCTATCAGCCTTTAGTTCTCATTAGTGGGATCTGTTTCTTATGGAGTCCCACAGATTTCTTTCCACTCCTCTCTGTTGTTCAATGATTATGTAAGACCAGTTGGTGATGTCATGTGGGGGCACAGTCTCAAATGCTATTAATATTATGGTGACGAGTAGATCCATACCTCTTTCCAAGGCATCCCAAAGATATTATTGACATCCTCTTTGACTAGCTGGACCAAAGTGGTAATCTCTGAGGCATATGGACTCAAAAGATCCAAAGGATAGCAAGAAGCAAATGATTAATGCTGTGCAATCCTTTCCTGTTACCCAATCATGCAAGCTTGGATGGATTCCTGTTTGCCTGCGACCTCTACAAACATGTTCAAGTTCCAACAATGGTTAAGACTGAGAATTTGTGCATCTGAAAAGATGAAAGATGGAATAAGTTATTGACCTGTAACTCCTGTTCTACAGCATTGGTATCTTTCATAGATTTACATGCTGTGAATATCCCCTGTCATTAGGCTGGGAATACTCAGTAACATATAACAGTTTAAACTTAAATTGAATTTCACTTTTGTGCTCTAGTATAGCCACTTTTGGGCCATACTGCCCACAGCCAATTGGAAAGGCTCCCTTAGCTCCACCCCTGACTGCCATTGGACTCTGCCGCAGAATCCCTGTCGACACAGTAGAACTTGGTAAACCGTGTGCACTAGCCTGCAAGTGGCCAGCAGCGGGAACTCATATAGGAAAGCTATTGTGGCGGCAAATGCTCTGGTAGAATGAGCTCTGGGCCTGCCAGGAAGAGGCCTGCCTGCTTTTTGGTGACAGAATGAGATGCATCAGGATATCCATCTAGAGATGGAAGGTTTGCAAAGCCCCTGCTCCAGAGGGGCCAAATATCACAAATAGCTGAGAGGTTTTCCCAGAAAGACTTTGTGTGTGCAATGCAATACTTCAGAGCCTGCACCACATCCAAAGAGTGCAATGAGTGTTCCGCTGGCGAGGCTGGTGTTCCAAGGAATACTGGAAGAACCACCACTGGTTCATTGAGATGAAATGTGAAAGTCACCTTGGGTACAAATGCAGGGTCGGTGCACATGATGACCTTGGATTTGTGAAATGTGAAGTAGGGTGTCTTTGTTGAAAAAGCTTGCATCTCGCCTACCCTATGGGCAGATGATATGGCAGGCATAAAGGCAGTTTAGACAGGACCACATTGAATTCCTAGGTTGGGATGGGCATTTGGCTGACGAGAACAGACGATACAGGCCTTTCCTGAATTCCTTCACTAATATGTGATACCAGAGGGAAGGAGTTTCCGGTGAACGGTTGTACCTTGAGATCGCCGCCAAGTGCACTTTAATAGAGGAATGAGCTAAACTGGCCTGTGCCAAAGACAGCAGGTATGGCAGAATGTAATTTGGTCGGGATGCTAGGGGCTCTAGCTTGTGGGCCCGGTACCATATGTGGAACCATTTCCATGTGCTTCTTTAGCAGACCAGCGTGGATGGGGCACATGCACAAGCCATAATGCCTGAAGTAGTGGAATGGAACGAAACTCTAGGAATACAGGAGCCAGGCTGTCAGATTAAGAGAGACCTGATTGTGATGGAGCACTTCCCCTTGGTTCCTGGATAGTTGGCCGTGGTGTGGATACAGCCACATGGCATTCGCTGAGGAGAGGGTGAGGAGGTTGGAGTACCAAATCTGTCTTAGCCATGCAGGGGCTACTAAGATCAGTTTGCACCAATTTTATCTAAAGATGTTTATCACTCGTGCCACTAGAGGAATCGGTCGAAAAGCATAAAGAAACGTCACTTCCCACACGAATGCAAGGCATCCCCCAGGTTCTCTGGGTGGGGAATCCTTCTGGTGAAGGGTTTGCATCTCTTGTTGCTGTATGTTGCAAAGAGGTCTCTATCTGGCATTCCCAAACATTGGAAAACTTGGTGAAGTTGACAGCTCAGCAGATACAACTTGTGGCATGAACGGAGCTCTGTGCTGAGGGACACCACCATGGTGTTCTGGATTCATAGAAGTTGAAAAGGGAGAATGAACACCTGGTGTGTTCTGTAACAGAAATCATTTCTTTATGAAGGCAGAGTGACTACAAAAAGAAACTTTCTTTTTGAAGTCCGAGGGCACAGCCTTCCCCATGGCATGGAAGACCCTAGGCTGGAGGCCTCCACGTCATGGGGTGGGGGAGCCCTATGACTTCAAAAAGAAATAGTTTATTTTTGAAGTCAGTCTGCATTCACAAAAGAAATTATTTCCGTTATGGTTCGGTCCTTAACGGAAATGATTTCTTTATGAAGTCAGAGTGACTCCAAAAAGAAACAATGGGCCTCATTACGGGTTTGGCGGTACCCGTGCTGGTGCTACCGGCAGATTGCCATCAGACCCGTAATGATTTACCGTTGCCTGACTTCCCGGTAACACCAGGGGATTACAACCCCGGCAGTCCGGGAAGTCAGGCACCGGCAAATGGTAAGTCCCCATTTCAATCAGACTCTATGGGAATGGGGACCACAGAAGCACCGTCACTGTTAATAACGGTGCCGGTGCTTCAGTGAAAACTCTGCGTGTGGTGCCATTCTGCCCGGCAGGTCTGACCTGCCGTGCGGGACGGCAACCGCCCGCAGAGCTGTATTATGCCTGTCAGGAAACAATGGTGCCGGTAAACTTACCGGCACCATTGTTTCCGGACCGGCATAGTTGTAATGAGGCCCTTTTTCTTTTTGACGTATTAGGGCTCCCCTCAACCCCATGACGTGTGCGAGTGTATGGTGAAAGGGTGAACACTTAAATGTATAGGTGGCTGCCTGTGTGAGTGTTGGTGAAAGGGTGCACACTTTAATGTACGGGTGGCTGCCTGGGTGTGCCTGTATGTTGAACGGGTGCACACTTAAATGTATGGTTGGGTGCCTGGGTGTGTGTGCCTGTATGGTGAAAGGGTGCACACTTAAATGTATGGGTGGCTACCTGGGTGTGCCTGTATGGTGAAAGAATGCACACTTAAATGTATGGATGGCTGGGTGTGCGTGTGTATATGGTGAATGGTGTGTGTGCTTGCGTTCAGGGGTGCAACAAAACCTACATTTCGGGGGGCTAACCCTTCAAATGTTGGGAGAGGCGCTAACTTAATTGGCGGTGGGGAAGGGGCAAACTTATTTGTTTGGGGGCATCTCATTTCTTTATGCATTTTAATGAGATTATTCTAGTGCAGCTTCAATGTTACAAGCAGTTAACTCTCTCCTTTAAGGTTGAAAGCACCCATTATGGACTGCTGTGAGAATGAGTGGTGTCCTGCTCCCTCTCTACCCTAACAATCACTCCGCTGGCATGCAAGTATTAAACCCACATCACGATTTCAATTGCCTAAAAAATGTGACATTTGAATACAGGTACAAACAGTGAAATGCTTTATGTTAGTAAATGCTGCGCTCTTGTTAACCGTGAAACCCTGATGCCATTTAACATCTGTGCCCTGTTCTGTCTGGCAGCTGCTCTGATGGTCAGTAAGGTCGAGTCAACATAGCCCAACATTTCAGGGGGGGGGGAGAGCTGAATCCCAGTCAACTCAATGGTGTTGCACCAATACTTGTGTTTAATGCCTTGATTACTCATTACTCCTAGCCCTATTCTTCCTCGTCCCAGTGTGTATGAGACAGTACTTATGTGTAAAGCACTCTGCCTCATACACAAGTACTTGGATGAGGTAGAGGCACATGGAGGTAATGCCTGACTTAGCTACCTGTAATCTTCATTATTCCTAGTCCCACTCTTCCTCATGCCAGTACTTACCTATGAGGCAAAGAGCCTCATAAGTAAGCTATGGGACAAGGAAGAGGGACTTGAAGGTAATTCTGGGCCCAGGAGCTGATTTTGGAGGTTGGGGTAGGGTTGGGAGGGAGAGTGGATGTGTGTGGGAGGCAGGATTGTGCAAAAAATCATAATGGCTGTCCATGTCCAGGCTAAGCAGGCATGATATGTGGTATTAGTGGCTAGAAAGGCATTTTGGTGCAGCCAGTCTAGTCATTCCTCAGTTTCGTATGACTTTTTTTTAACTTGGCATTTCTGATAAAGCAGTCCTGCTAAGTGAATTACCTGGCCAGACTGCCATTTGTGTGCTGCCAATCTAGCCGTTTCTTACTGCAGCATTTTATATTTTTCTGAGCATCTGTGATCAAATTATATGATACAAGTCATTTATATGCGCCTGTACACAAGTGTTTCTAGGCGCGACAAGACAACTGATGGAAGATAGAGGGAGGATAAAACAAACCATCTTACTAGCCCTTGTGTCATTCAGATTGTGCAAGTGCGAGAATGAGAAGTGCAAGGGGAAAGGGAGGTGGGAAGTGCAAGGGAGAGGGGAGGGAAAAACAGGGCAGCAATGCTCCGAGTAAGGGCAGCCAGGGCAGCGTGGCTCTGGGTAGTGCACGGAGAACAAGGGACTGTACGGTTACAGTTACAGCCCCTAAGTGCGTGGTGGGCCCAGAGGCAGTGCAAGGGTGACTGATCAAGAAAGAGTCTGGACTCAGTGAGACTCTGAGGGTAGCCAAGCAACCAGTCGGTACAGCAGACAGGTAGGTCAGGTAGGCCAGCAGGGGAGGGAGAGAGAGAAAGCAGAGGAGAAGAGGAACGGTTTGAGCTGCTTCCGGACCTTCAGGTGGTCCGGCTCAAGTTTGAGAGGGGCAGGGAGGCAATTCCAGAGGGAGGCACCTACAGAGGAGAGAGATCTACCCCCCACTCTCTGCCTGAAGAGGTGTCTAAACCCTTAGACAGTTGTAAGTAGCTGAACGAAGGGCTGGAGAAGGAAGATATTTTGTAAAAGAGTGTTGGATGTAGTGCGGGCCCAGGCCCAGAACACCTTGCGGACAATGCAAAGGGTCTTGAACTTGATCCTTGCAGCAAGTGGGAGCCAGTGGAGAGATTTCAGGGCTGGAGAGGTACGATCCCTGCGCTTGAGGCCAAGAATAACTCTCGTAGTCTTGTTCTGGATTAGTTGCAGAGGGTGGACAGTAGAGGAAGTGAGATTGAGAAAGTGCCTGTTGCTGTAGTCCAGCCTAGAAAGAACCAGGGCTCTGGAGACAGTGAGCTTCTGGGGGAAAGTGAGAAAGGGAGGAGTCCCTTTGGGGAGGAGCAGCTGGTAATGGGACTTCTTGGCGACGTCCGAGATGTGAGGAGAGAAAGAGAGAGTGGAGTCAAAGATGACACCAAGGTTGTTTGTCACACAGGAAGGCGAAGGAAAAGGGCCCAAGGCTGGCAGCCAGAGTGAGAGAGAAAAGGCAGATGCAGGAGTCCAAATGAGCAGGATCTCCATCTTACTGACATCAAGGCAGAGATCGTTGGAGGCACAACAATCCTGAATCGCGGATAGACAGTCAGGAATGAACGAGAGAGGAGAGGAGTGTGAGGGGAGCCTGAAGGAAAGTGGAGTGTCATCTGCATAACACTCAAAGGTAGAGGAGAAGGTACAGATCAGGTGGGCCAAAGGGGCCAAGTAGAGGTTGAAAAACCAGGGTGAGAGGATGGAGCAGAGAGAAAGGGTCCAAATTGGACCTGGGAGGGGCTGTCCACGAGGAAGGAGGTCAGCCACTCAAGGGCTTGATCTATGATGCCCAGGTTCTCATGGAGTTGATTGATCAGGATTGATCAGGATGGAGTGGTTTACCGTGCCGAAAGCAGAGGAAAGATCAAGGAGGATGAGGACAGAATTAATGCTGGAATCAAGGTAAGAGAGCAGATCTTCACAGGTGTTCAGGAGAGCAGCTCTGAAGTCAGACTGAAAGTCATGGAGACAACCAACAGATTATGTGTGGAGAGTTAGCTGGGAGATGGCCAGCCTTTCTAACAGTTTGCCCAGGAAAGGGGTGATGCAGATTGGGCGATAGTTTGCCGGGCAGGCAGGATCGGCAAATGGCTTCTTGAGGAGTGGGTGCATAAGGGAGTGCTTAAGGGGAGAGGGGAACGTTTCAGTGGCGAAAGAGTGATTACCGAAATCGGCCAAGGCTGGAGCGAGGGTGTCAATATGGTCCTTGATGGTTCTGGAGGGGTAGGGGAGCACCTGTTTGGGTGATACTTTCATAGATCAGACTTGTCTAGAAACCTTGTCAGGCGTTGTCAGAGAGAAAGGGGAGAAAGGAAGAAGAGAAGTAGGGATGTCCTAAGGGGGTCAGGGAGAGGAAGAGGAGATGGAGGACAGGATGTCCTGAGTTTTAGCGGAGAAGTGAGATTACAGAGCCATACAGAGGGCCTGGGAGGGAACAGGAGAAGTAAAGACTGCAACAGGATTGACCAGTTCCTTGCAGATTTTAAAGAGTTTGGCCATGTTGTTGGAGGCCACGGGCTTGAATGTGTGTTCTCTTCTTGATGAGTGTAATTGCTTTCGATTGGCATTTTGGTGCAACCATTCTAGGTATGTTTAAATGTGGCCTGGCATGCTTTACTGTAACGGTTTTACATGTCTACACTGGTCTACATTGTACAGCCAGTTGGACATGTTTTCATTGTGGCATGGCATTTTTAATAGCAAAGCATTAATGTTCCTGTGCAATGTTGGTGACTTGCATCGATTGGATTGGTGTTACCCTACAAAACAATTCGAAACACTCTGGCTTTTTAGCCAATATTTCTCAGAAAGTGAGCTGTATATCGCATTAAAACACATATTTATATCTTTCTCCTAGTGCAGTGTGCGGCATATCCCTTCAGCAGCACGTGTGCGCGTATTGCGCAAGCGTGATAATCTATGCCGGTCCAGAGTGAGGTGCGAACAGTGATTTGTTGCTGAGTTGGGGGGCCCCCTCAGCATGGCTTGCATGGGGGCCCCCACATTTTGTGTTACGCCACTGGTTGATGGTGGCTTGAGGCTTAACTGCTAGGGTGAAGAAAATTGTGTGATGGTCCGTCCATGCACATTGTTTTTTGGCAATGATTTTAGTATTGCAGTTAAGATCAGCAAGCCAGTCTAATATCCTTCTTTTACTGTGTGTGGGGAGGATGATGCGGTGTGTGTTCCCCAGTTCCGTGATGGTGTTGACCAAGGTTAAGGCGTTGTTGTAATTAGTGTCATGGAGGCCTAAGTTGAAATCTCCTAGTATGATGATCTGAGAATTGGGCTTGGTTTTAGACGAGAGTAGGGAGGTGGTGTCTTCCTCAAAGGATGAGATAGGGCCAGGGGGCCGATAGATGAGGTGTAAGGTTATGGTGCAAGAAGGTGAGAGTGGTAGTTTGACTGCGAGGAGTTCTCTAGAAGGGAAGTGAGATTGTGGGCAAACTCTGAGACCCAGAGTAGTTCTGGCAATAAAGGCTAAGCCTCCACCTCGGGTGGATTGTTTGTATGACCTGATAATGGTGTAATTGTTAGGTAGTGCGAGTGACAAGATCCGGCCTGAGGCGGCATGTAGCCAGGTTTCTTTTACAGCAAGGAAATCTAATTGGTTAGCGACAATAAGATCTGCAATGTCCAGAGCATGGGCAGTTATAGATCTGGCATTTACGAGTGCCCATTTGATGTGAGGTAGGTTTGGTTGGCTGAGCAACAGCGAGATAGTTAGAGGGCTGACGTTGTTGTAGTCAGAGCTGATTTTGGAGTTAAGTTTGGTTTTCTTTATGGGGTCTGGCTGGAGGTATATGTCTATAAGGTGGGTAGGTGATGTGGAGGCAGTGTTAAGTCTTGATCCGAGCCTCAGGTTGCTAACGCTCGTGGAGCAAGGTTGACTGGGAGTAGGTCTAGTAGAGAAACAGCTGGATCCATTGAGATGGGGAGAGTGGTCAATGGTGATGAACAGTTGAGCTGTAAGATGAAGGGTTGGTAGAAGCCGGTAGGCCTGGTGGCAGGAATGTTGTGGGTTTGATGGACTCTGCCAGAGGTAATGCTGAGCTGATGGAGAGCGAGATCCTAGGCTTATGAATGGGAGACATCATGATAACAAAGTTTATATTCTGTGGCAAGGTGTTAGGTAAATAGGAGGTTAGTGTAGTTATTAATGATAGAGTCAGTAGGGTCCTGACAATACAGAGGTTGGGGGATCTAGTGGTCAGAGAGGAGTACCTGACTGGCGGGGTCACAAGCAGCTTGCCTACACCAACTATGGACCAGTTTGCACTATATATAGGTATAAGGCAATACTCAACATAATGTAAATTGTAATGTATTTCCTGAAATAGTACTTATTATACAAAAAATAAAGAACAAATACCAAAACTGGATCAAACAGTGTAGAGGTTCTTATAAAAATGCAATATGGCAAAAGATGTTATATGCACTAAGAAGTAGGGACTCTCGCAGTATGTGGCAAATGCTCAGTCTGTGCCAAGGAACTAAAGCTAAGAGTGTAACGAATCCCATTAGCAAAGCCCAATGGTGTGAATTTATCATTAAGATTTATGGTGCAGCAAAACCTCTAACCCAGGATCACAATAATAACAGCCCATGTAAAATAGTTCTCACGATTGGGAGTAACAACATCGAAGCAGCAATACGAAAGTTAAAAGCATCTTGTGCTCCTAGGCCAAATGGCCTTGCAAATGTAGTGCTTAGGAGTGACCCGAAGGTTTTGCAAACATTTTGGAAGTATTGTTTGGTAAGGTCTGTGATAAGGGTATTATTCCTGATTCATGGAGATGTTTGATACTGGTGTCAATATATAAGAAAGGCTCATGCCTGGTTCCTTCAAACTATTGACTGTTTTCTAGGTTAGATATTGCTGGCAACATTTTTCCCTCATTTCTTTTGAGGGAGCTACATACCTTGTCCGAGAGTGCGCAAGTACTCTATATATTTCAGACAGGATTTAGCGTTGGTTCGGCCATGACTTGTAACCTAATGCTTATGGATCTATTAACAAGAAAGACAAACAGTGAATGCAATCCTGTATTCCATGCTATGTATGTGGACGTCTGCACAGCCTTTCATTTTGTTAACAGAACTCGATTGTGGCTGAAGCTGGAGAAACTGGGCTGCCCTAGTAGGCTGATATATATGCTGAAATTGCTGCACACCGACACCTCTGTTCAGGTGAGGCTGAGTAGCAGGGGGGCCACTACCACTCAGATCCCAACTTCTAGAGGTGTAGCGGGATGTGTGCTGTCCCCCCTGCTGTTTAATTTATATATGGCAGACTTGCTGGTAAGTCTGCACTCGGTGCAAAATCATTCCCCTAGTGTTGGAAAGACACGTGTTGTCTGCCTTTCATATGTCGACGACCTGGTCTTGTTTTCCCACAACTTCACTGGGATGACTAAAACTGTCAAAGAATTATGGCCATATGCTGATGAGAATGACCTAATAAATAAAATGAAAGAAAAATAAAACAAAGTCATGCTGTTTACAAGTAAACCCATAATCAGGCCTGATCGTATAATAACTGCAGGGCCAATAGGACATGGTAATATCTATAAAGACCTTGGGATTGAGATTGGTGTGGCTATCGAGTATGGGGAAATGACGGCTGCTAATTGTAGGAAAGCTGTCGAACTCAGTAAACTCATTGAGAGGTTTGCTAAAAGAACAGCTAGATACAGCATGGAAGGCAATATCCTGCTCTGTAATCAAAGCTGTTGCCCTGCAATTTGATATGTTTTCAAGGCATTGGCAATGCAGGACATACAGTGGCTCAATATGCTGAAGGGTGGGTTTTGGTGTAAGATTTTGGGTTTAACCCCTGCTGTCCCAATGGAAATGCTCAGGCTTGAACTCAGGTCAATTTCACTGCCGGCCTTGCCCTTGAAAGAAGGGGGCCCTATACCTAAAGGCTATGTCTAATCCAAAATGTCTTCTACCTAGCTTTTTGGGTTGTGATATGAAGCAAGAAACAGGGAATGGTTATCACTGTTTTAGGGATCTGAGTGATGAGATATGGAAAACAATTGATTGGCAGCCAGATCGGGAAACCAGTCTTTCCAACTCCAATTGGCCTTTGAAAAGAAGGTGGAAAACTGGGATTGGAATATGAATTACCAACACCTAGCTAAATTAGGCAATTATAAAGATGTTTCCAGGTATGAGTATAAATATACGATTGCTCAACCGTATCTGTTGCTATCCAGATATTTGTTTTACTGATGCGTATAAATCAACACCCGGTATTGGCAAATACAGGTTGAATGCTTGAATGCTTAACATGCCTTGCAACAAAAGATTGTGTTGTATTTACAAAATTCAGTTCATATTAGAAACAGCTAAACATGTGATGACTGACTGTAAGGCCTTGGGCTCTATTTATATGTGAAATCTGGGGAAATTCGTTCAATAACTACGAAACGATAACAGGTTGTGAATTCTGGACAGACTGTCTAAATTCAGGAAGTACTTCATTGCATATACCACTTTTCAGAGTTTAGCTGCAGGTATCCAAAAGTGTTAAAAGGGAATGAAATGCCCTATATTTATACTAATTATGCTCTGATTTAAATCTAAGTGATGGTGTGTGAAATAGTTACTATGAAATTGTACACTATGTAGGTATTCTTAT
Source organism: Ambystoma mexicanum (assembly GCF_040938575.1). Classification (NCBI taxonomy): domain Eukaryota; kingdom Metazoa; phylum Chordata; class Amphibia; order Caudata; family Ambystomatidae; genus Ambystoma; species Ambystoma mexicanum. The sequence goes on from NC_090932.1 coordinate 608,732,214, forward strand.
GTTGGCATAATGTAGTCTTTACATTTTAATATTTTAGTGTTCTATTGTACATAGATTGATATGAATTGTGAGGATTTTTTTAATGAAAATTTCGTTAGAACTAAACACATTAAAATAAATAAATACCATTATATTCTACTTGAGGCATCGAAATGGAAAATTGGGTAATCTCTGATTGTAATACCTCGCATAGAGAGTGATCATGACCCAAGTTGTACCTGAAACCTTTCACCACAATATTGCCCAACGAGGATCCAGCAGCTCCAGACGCTCTCTTCTCTAAGAGCAGGAGACAGAAAAAATGGGCTGATTTGGATTGCGATTTTATTGCCTCAATAATATACTCAGCAATTGGCCCGATCCTCTCAAGGATGTGCTAGTTAAGAAACTTGGACAGTTATAAACAACTCTTTCAAATGCCATCTCTCCATTAATAACAAGGCCTGCAAAGCAAACTTAACAAATTGCTTCAACATGCAACTGCTAGTTTGACAGAGAATTCAAGTTAGCAAAAACTGCACTCTTCTTAGAGATAAAAACTTTGCACGACCAAAACCATCTATCCCCTGCTGGGGTGAACTACAAGAGTGATATCATTCAAAAGGAGGATGCTGTGCTGATTTCGAAATCAAGACGTGGATTGCCAATACATCTAGAGATTGTTGGAACCTTCTGTAGAGATAGAAAGCTGCTTGTTAACTGCCAAAATACCAAGGCTACTCTCTGTCACCATTCCCGTAAAAATTAAGTCAAACATCGATTTAGAGGGGGAATTATTAATGGAATTCTACTACTTCGACTACCTAGTAAACTGATTTCACCAAGATGCCAAGTTGGGCCCTAGATGCATGAAAAGCGAACTGATTTTTAAAAGTTGCGCAGGAGTTCTAGGCCTGCTATACCGACATCAGGGCCGCCACTTACCACCAAAACTTTTAGAAGTTTACAAAGCGCAAGCTTAACCAGCAGCCCTCTATGGGAGCAAACCACTAAGCACCCCCAAAATTTCGCTACTCATGGAAGCATGCCTACAACCAATTAAATGTACAGCCCACTGCAAACCACTTTTTTTGGATGCAGTTACAGGAATCCGAACATCTGGTTCTGTTTAAGGTTATGTTATGAGATGCGATTGATTCCCCTGGGTTAAAACAGTGGCCCTGGTACAAACACATTAAAACTCAAATTGGGCAACATAGGCGTGTTTCACTTATTGGGCAAAGACGTTATTTTAACACCTGAGGTAGTTAAAGAAGTGAAGAGCAAACTTGGTAACTTGTATCTAGTAATTCAGATGTTTGATTCTGTACACCTATCCAGATTTCCTGGATATATTCCTTGTAATACCAATTTGGACCCAGAGAAATACCTGAACAACATACACACAGATCACAATATTCTACACAAAGTTTAGGCTGAATGTACTCCAGTTAGCCAAGTTTACCTGCCGATGGTCTGTATCACCAAATAAGTACTGCTCTTTTTGCCTCTCTCTTAAAGAAACACGTGTCCACTTTTTGCTTGGAGTGTACTAAATACATTGACTTAAGAGGAAGATTATGTCCTATCGTTTCTAAATACCAGACTTGCTCACTCCATGATGCCAATGCTAGCTGCAAACTGGCAAGCTCACACAAAGTAGTCTTTGAGGTCACCAGCTATATAACTGAAACCTGGTACCACAAAACCCCACTACTAGGGGAGTAAACTGCCAAAGATAATGTTTAAATATGCTTTCAAATCGCCCTTGTTATCAGTATCAACTGCACTTCACTTGTCATGATTATAATATTGTATCATGTTGTTTACTTGTATCTCTGGTAATTTTTAAACTTTGCAAGATGTATATTGATGCCTGTTATTTATTGCGTGTTGCACACTTTTACGTGCAAGTACCCGAGATAAAGTTGGGTCTTGACTGACTGATTAGTGACTTAAGCAGGGTACCTGGGCTGGACTGCTAGAGAAACTAGCAGACATATGAATTGCAAGAGCTGCCTTCACTTCCAACCTGATGGTCCCATCAAATAACCATCAAACACTCAGTAGCTTAAATAGGTTGCAGGACCACCCTGCATTCAAGCCCCAATTTGATATGGGTAGGCGTCAAGACAAGTGAGTATTGCGAGGCGGGCCTCGTAGGAAAGTGAAGAGAGACCTTCTAATACCAACTTGGTCTGTTAACAGTATTGGTTGTCCTGTTGGCCAAAATATGTCTTTTTCGTGCCTAGAAACACTTGTGTACAGGAACGTTATAAATGACATATCATATCATTATAAGGTTGCTTTCATACGTTAATTAAAGAGCTGACAGTTCCAATTGTTTCTTAATTGTTTCAAGGACCCGTTTTTTTCTTTTTTAGATACATTTTACAGAAAAACACTGGTTTTCTGTCTGGGCTTTTACATCTCTGCTTTGTGAGTTGGGTGTCTTTTTTGTTTCATGAATCCTGAAATACTCAGATCGTCACAATGTTTAGGGTATTTCCCTCTATTCCCGTTTCTCAACTGTGTGTCTAATATGACGCATACAGATGTTGCAGGTGCTGCTACAGTGACAATCCCCTGAACACAGCACAAAGATGCCTGCTCCCATAACCATTGACTGAAAGGACGTTCTGCTAAAAATCTGTAGTAATTAAAACGTGCTTCTGTAGAGAGGGTTGTAAAAATGCCAATGATGGTCAAGGGGCTAATGGGTGAGTTACATATCTGACCAATTTAATTGCACAGGCTGCAACAAATCCCTTCAGCCCCTCAGCCATGGGGTTTATTGCCACCCCAACAGTTCATCGGTTCAACCCCAAATGTTCTATCTATATTTCTCTACTACTTGTCAATAGTTTAACAGAATCCCCCGTTGGGGGATGTGAGATTTGAGCCTAACTTCTTTGCAATGTCCCCTTTTGCAGTTTAGCATCCAATCCACTCCACAGCCAATTCCATAAGTATGAAACATGTAGTAACATGCATAAGCTTTACGTAGGCAGGCATGTCATCCTATGACACCAAGCACTCTGTGATTTCTGCCTACCACTACACTGTGAAGGGAGTGGAACAGTGCTGTTAGTGTCTCCATAGGTCTGTAAGGATATTTGGCGTGTTACAGCACAGAGTACAGCACTACTGCACAGGTAGCAACCAGCACAGAGTACAGCACTACTGCACAGGTAGCAATTTTTTTTGATGCAGCACCAAATGCCTATGGTGCATTGCTATATGTATTACCAGATTAACAAGGAAAGACAGGCTATTCAGTCAAAAACGATTTTAACATATAAGATGCAAATCTATTTTTACAGTTAAAAGCACACGTGCACATTCAAAAATGCACACTATTTTTCACCTGAAATGCCTATGGTGCGAGAGACACATTTGGAAATTAATAACTAACATTACTCATAACTAACCTGACTAATGAAAATGAAGTTAACATAATCCACTAATAAAAATGTGTCTCCACTGCAGAATTAGGCCTATTCTGAAAGTGAACTTTTAAACGCACATCAATTTTTTTTTTCTTTCTTTTCGTTTTCTCTGCTGCCCTGTCCACATAAATACAGGAAGCAAAAGGGCTCGAAAGAACAGGAAATCAGTTGGTTACAAAGTATTACTATAAAAATGAGCCATTGTGTAGAGAAGGAGGAGATGGCATGATTGATTCTGATTGGAGCAGCGTCATAGCAAGTATCATGCTAGAGGGAGTGATCAGAGTTTTGCTGGGGGGAGTTTGAGGAGAGAGAAGAACAGTCAAGATTTGGCAGAGCTGGGAGAAGGACCTTTTTCCTGGCTGGAACATTCCTATCTGCAAAAGCTGAGAATTCCAGGCAATGACCCCGGTTTGAGAAGGGATGTGGCTCCTTTTCACTGGGGTTAATCTTCAAGGGAGCCACATTCAGAAAGAGAACAGCTGAAGAAAACTCGGGCTGAACAGATAAGGTAATTACATAAGTGTGGGAGCTGAGTGTGTACGAGAATATTCAGTCAGAGTAGGAAAGGAGATTCCGGTGCCTTAATCACATGTTAATGTTGCAAATTGGGTTCTGTTCTCCGCCACTCTTTTTTCAGTGTATCACAGACAATGCTGTTACTGTGCTATTTTATTTATTTCTGTAAAGAGTGAGATTGTGTTTAAATGCAACTTTTATAATACAGAAAAATATTTGAAAGCAAACGGGTGGTGTGTCTTATATTTACCAATACAGTGTTGATGATGAGGGGAGATTTTTAAACAATGCAATTGTCATTTTAAGACAGATGTGTGCATGATCATATTCAGTATGGACAGTTGAGAGTGATTGTTTGTAGCATAGCTCGTTGGAGGTACATGAGCCAACGGGAAGAGGGACTCTCTGAACATAGTTCCCTACCGTATATAAGGTAGTGGAAATTACCACAAAATTACCACATATAACTCTCTGTCGTAAATAAGTCAGTGAGATCGCCCATGGTGGCACACTAACACTAACACTGAAAATGTGGTATTCCTGAAATGTAGGTCTGAGGTCTCTCTAGTGATTACACGAAAAATCTAAGCAAAGATAAGGGATTCTGGACATTGGGGCCACAAATAAAACAAGGGAATTATGCTCACCAAAATACCACCAACCACGCATACCAACCCCGCATACCAAATATGCATGTCTGGGTGCTGAAATAATGCATGTCCACTGTATTATTGTTGCACATGGGCCAATCTGAATACAAGGAGTGATTATTGCTAAGTTTTTTTTCGGCGGTAATAAAATACCGTCAGGCCCCAAATCTCCACAAAATACCCTACATATTTATAGTGCGTTGCAGGCCGGGAAAGTGATCATAGAGTACCTACTGGGCGTGGCAAGCGTGTCTCACACTGCCATTTGCACATTAAAGGGAACCCATTTTATAATAGCAGTGTGCCACTAAAAACGATTTCAGAATGTCACAAAGGGAAACCACATTCTCAGATCTAGTGCAATATTTAGAGGCAAAGTTGTTTGCACATGGGAATTGGTCGTCGAATAGCACGTTAGAATGGAGTAACCGCATTCAGGGTGAGGTGCAGAAAGAAAAACTAGACAATATTTTTGCAGAAGGCAGCATAATTCAGGTCTGCCTTACAAGATTATTGAATGCAGCCGATAAAAGTGCAGAGAAAGACTGTTTAATACGGCTATGCGGCAAAATATGGTTTATTTTAAACAAGTCCCTGCGAATGCAAGAGAATGATACTCAGCTAATTAACAGGTTAAAGACTGAATTAGATGGGGCAAGTAAAAATCAGGAAATGTTGAGAGCAGAATTGGATGTATGCCAAAAAGACATGCAATTAAAATGCAGAGACTTTGATACTCAGTTATCCAAAAGCAAGAAACAATTTGAAGATAGTGAGCAAGAATTGGCACACTTAAAAGCCTTAGTGGATCACATTAGACGGGATGAAGATGAGGTTGTTTCAGAGATGCAGATTTTACAAAAAGAACATTGGGAAAAAGAAGGTGATCTCCAGAGTGCAGAACAAGAAATGATTAAAATGATTCAAGAAAGAGACAAGAGAAATAAAGAGTTCAATGAATGCCAAATGCAAATGTGCGACATGCAGGAGGTGATTAATAAGATGAATGGTGAAAACAACTATTTGCAAGATGAAGCCAACAGCCTCCTTAAAAAGTGTAATGAATTAGAACAGCAAATGTGCATTCCCAGGTCCCAGGAGAGGCGGCAGGGTACCACATTCAATGGAGTGGAGGTGAATTCTAGCTCTGCCCAAAGAGCTAGAGCTCCAGTGACTGGGCCGGTGACTGAACTTGGTTGCAGCGCCCTTGGGGGATTTGATACTCCCATTGGGGGCAGCCACCAATCTCATACACCTGAAAACAGGATTGATTCACAAAATAGTGCAATTCCATGCATTGCAACAAGTAGCCCCATAAAAATAATGAAATCCATTAAAGCCCTGATCAAACCATTTAAAAAGGGAGGTGAATGCTGCATTGAGGATCACTTAGAAGCGGTGCATGACATTTTTAAAGCACTCCAGATACCTAAGGAACAGTACAGACAATATTTTCATTTAACTTTAGATGCCCCGACGGCCAGCATCATAAGGGGATTAAATGAACAGCAGAATATGACATGGCTGGAGTTTGAAAAAGAAATTAGGCGTCATTTTTCTCCTTTTCAGTCATTGCAGGAGGCAAAGAAAGTGGCTTACACAATTACTGCTGGACCTAATATATCCCCTCGCCAATTTTTACAAGACTTAAAAAGAGCATTTTCTCGCTTTGATGTATCTTTTGACTCAAATTCCAATGAGTTTAAAACTGCATACTTCTATGGGCTACAGAAAGACATCATATCCCAATTGGTCCGTGAATTTGACCGTGACAAGTCCCTTGAATGGATTGTACATCAAACCACAAAACTATATGAGGTACTCTATTGTCAGGGTAGAGAAAGTGATAAAATGAAAGATACTAGACCTAAATCTAAAGAACCCTCAGCCACAGTAATGGAAATCAGGTCAGCCAAAATGTCCCTTGAGTCTGCTCAAAGCCAAGGTAAAAATAATGTGACACCTGAACAAAGGGGTAATCAACAAAGATCGCCATTTCCTGGACCAATGTTCCAATCACATGATCCTAGTAATAGACAGAGCTACATCAGCCCTAGGTATTTAGGGGACAGACCCCGGGTAGGATACCGGCCTGATATGGCAGGTATGAACAATAACCAGAGACAAAATCAAGATCAAAGAAATGATGGTCCCTACCAGTCATTGGGGACACAGAGCAGATTTGATCCCAGCACCATGATATATGGTAATCAGGATAGGCCCCGATATGTGGATCGATTTACTGATAATGGAAATCAACCTAGGGGCCAGTACCCACAATCTGAGAGACAGGACATGAGGCAAAACGTGAATTACAATCCACGCCAGTACAATGATTCCCCACCAGGGGACTATAATCAAAGGATGGGTGCAACCCGCTCCCCTCCACAAATGAATCAAGAGTTCAGAAACCATCCCAACCGACATCAATCACCCGAGAGGTATCAGAATAGATCCAATCAGGGGGAAAACAACCCTTATCGACCTAGGCCACAGAAAGAGGATCCTAGAGAGATGGAAAGGTTCCAATGCCTTGAGGCCCAAGTGAAAATGTTAGCTGAGCAAATAGGAAAGCTCTGTACAGCGCAAAAACAACCTTCCAAAGAGGGGGCTGATGGCCATAGCAATGACCGGGGGGCTTCCGAAAAGTGACTAAGAACTCATGATAACTGCAGTGCCAAAATGACAGATTGCTCTGATATAATTTTGCATAACGACTCTGAGATGCCTAATGGATTAAAAATGAAAGTGCCAGTAAATGAACTCGTGACAGAAAGTGCAAATACTTCTAAAAAAGAGGTACGGTTTAACCTGGAGCTAAATAAAACAGTAAAGATTTGCACAAATGAAAAAGAAACATTAGGAATTTCAAAAGAACAAAGGGACCGATTTAAGAAAAATGACTCATGCATGGGGAATACCAGTGAACAGGGAGTAAGTGGGGATGCTATGGCTCCTTCCCTGGGCAAGCAAAACAATGACCAAACACAGACAGAAAAAGGAAATACTCACAAGGAGGGTACAAGTCAATCACCTGAAGAATTCTTTGAGCCACACATATTTTTGAAGAGGCTGAAAGGGCTGGTATCACACTAAATGATCACAAATGCACAGAATTAAAAAATGACAAATTGCTGAATGATGTTGTTACACATGTTCAGTTGGAGGATTGTAATGTGGTCTCTGATGTTACCCAGATGGATGGGCGAACAGTGGCCACACTCCAAAAAACCTCTGATCATGGAGAAATGAATAAAATCTCTCGCGCAGAAATGGGTAAAAAGGAGGGAAAAATGTCTTTCCATTTACCAATGTGTTTAGCCAAAAGTGAAAAAGACCTGAGAAAGGTGAGCCCTGAAATCAGTAAGAATTCACATTTCTTATGTGTATTAGAGGAAGTTGAGGACAGATATTATGCACCCATCACTGTAGAAGAAAAATGCCACACATTTGCTATGATTGACACTGGCGCACAGGCCACAATTATGTCCAGGGAGCTGGTAAAGAGTATCAATGAAGGGAGAACCCCACAGAGTCAGATCACAGTGAAGGAAAATCAAGGCCCAGTGCATAACTTTAATGGGGAGGAGGTGCCCATCATAGGTGTAACTGAGGTTGACATAAAAATAGGAAAGCACAGAATGAAACAAGAGGTATTGATCACATCTATTTGTGAAATTCCATTTCTGATGGGGACAGATTGTCTGAAAAGATTGTCTCCTCTAATAGATGGGGTGAATGGATTGCTGTGGTCCTTAACAAAAAAACCATTGAGGCCTAAGAAACTAAAATCACAAAACAGCAATATAAATGAATGTCACACCGTTGCCAAAACAAATGATGCTGTGGAGGTATATCTCCAGAATAGCTGCATACCTAGTGTCACTGTTATATTAATGTGTCAAGACAAAATGCAGAGCAACAATGAAAAACTACCTGTACAAATATACTTGGACCCAAGGAAAAATTGGCAGACTGCCATAGATGAGCACACATTACGTTTTTATTTAAAAGAGAAAACGTGCAAACAGAATATTGCTCCTAAAACAGATTCAGAAAAACACATTACCACTCTGGCAGAAATACACATGGAAGATGAGCAACCATGGGTTCATGTTGGTATAAATGACTATTTTAAAACAATAAAAGCCACTTTAGCGCTTGGACATGAAAGGAGCTTCATTAATGAGAAATTGTTGCAAAAAATAATGGAGAGGGAAGAAATCCCGAAATTTAGGATTAAAAACCAATATGTTTCTGGGTTGGACAGTCCAGACTTTGAAAACCGAATTGCAGGCAGATGCATGCTTAAAATTAGCATTGGGCAGAAAACAATTTACCATAATGTCTGGATAGTGAGTGGAGCACAAAATGAATTTTACATGGGCAATGACATCATGCACAGAATGTGTATGGTGTTAGATTTCCTTAATCAAAAAGTATGGTCACGCCTAGGTGGTCCGGCACCTGAATTTGAAGACAAAAGAAGGGCTTATCATTCTGCACAACTGGTTCCTTATGCAATCGAATTACAAATGAGGAAAGATACTATTATTCCTGCATTTACAAAACAGTTTGCAATAACACTGAAATGCAAAAATGGATAGCAGATGAAAGGCTCTGATGCATTTGTATGCCTGAATGAATCCATAAAACAGCAAGGCCTGGATTATGAATACATTCCATTGGTAGATATTGGTGAAGGATCTGTAAAAATTATGGTAAATAATAAAGGTTGTCAGGATATTCATTTAGAGGAAAACTCCCCATTAGGAATGGCCATACAAAAATCACATTATACGGCAGATTTAAATAACATGGTGATTGGAAATATTCCTGAAAAGTATGTAGATGCCAAGGGTGAGTTACCAGAACACCTGGACTCTCAGCCCAAAGGAATATTTAAAATTCATTCTGTGTATCCTTATGATTCAAATGAGACAGTGTGCTGCCATCAAGAGGATTGCATAATATTTAATTTAAATGAAAATGAAACAGAAAATCAGCCCATTGAAGTGGAAGCTGATATGCCAAAATATTTAAAAGTGGCAGCTTTACAAAAAGACACAGCCACACAGTTAGAGGAAAGCGCCGAGATTCCCTTACCAGAAGATTTTCCAGAATTTTCCAAAATGGTAGAAGAGCAGATCTCCTTAGCGGATGCATGTGAAAGCAATGAAGAGAGGGACAATCTGAGGGAGATATTTATGGAGTTTAAGGATGTATTTGCAAAAGATGCTTATGATTGTGGTTTAACTGATTTACATGTGGCCACACTACCAGAAGGGTGTAGCAGAAATCCAGTGTTTGTACGCCAGTATAGACTACCGCTGGCATGTTTAGAATCATTGGCAGAGATTATTAAAAATTTGGAATCGCGGGGGATCATCAGGCCCATTCATAGCACATCCAATACACCTATTTTAGGTGTGTTAAAGCCAAATGGTCAATGGCGGCTGTGTGCAGACTTGAGAGAGTTAAATAAAAGAGTACCAATATCTAGATGGCCACTGCCATTCATTGATCAGGGCCTAGCTCAGGTACATGGTTCAAATGTATTTACCACATTAGATCTCACCTCTGGATATTGGTGCGTGCCATTGGCAGAGGAGATACAACATTTATTTTCCTTTACATTTGACAGGACTCAATATGCCTGGCTTAGAACTCCGTTCGGGTACATCAATAGTGGGAGTGAATTTGGCATATTTTTGAGAAAGGCCATGCCGGATGCAGCGGAAAGAGGAACAATAGTTTATGTGGACGATGTCCTGATAAAAAATGAAAGCCTGAAAAGCCATTTTGATGAAATAAGACATGTACTTGGCCAATTGCAGAAAGCAGGCGCCAAAGTATCTTTGCAAAAAGCACAATGGTGCAAGAAAAAAGTGAACTTTCTAGGGCATGAAGTGACTGAACATGGGCTAAATCCACAAAAGAAGAAAATAGAGGCCATACAAAGATTAAAAGATCCTAAAAATGTGAAAGGAGTAAAAAGTTTATTAGGGATGACAGGCTATAACAGAAAGTTCATTGAAAATTATGCAGAAATCACTCAACCATTGACTAAACTGCTTAAACTGAATACTCCCTGGAAATGGGAAAAAGAGCAGTCTGATGCAGTGGCTAGATTGAAGGAATGTCTTGTAAAGGCACCATGTTTAGCATACCCCATAAAGGACAGGGATTTCTTTATAGAAATAGGTTTTTCTGAACATTGTATGTCAGCAGTGTTATCACAAAAACACGATTTTAATCACAAAACCATTGCATATGCAAGTAAGGCATTTTCCCAAGTTGAAATGAAATTTAATGAATGTGAAAAGGCCCTATTAACCACTGTGTGGGCGCTACAACATTTCCGCCCCATTGTTCAGGGAGAAAAGGTAATTATTGAAACAAATCATCAACCTTTGCAATTTTTAGAGAGTAAAAGAATTAGATCAGGTAATCTAGCGCAATCCAGAATCACTTCATGGACGCTAGCATTACAAGGTTTTCCCGTAGAAGTGAGATATGGACAAAATAAAAAGAACCCAATTGCTCAAGGGTTAGCTGACTTACATGACTGTGCAGCTGAACAAATACCAAATGAAATGGAAGTAGAAACTAGTTTGCAGGAATTTGAACAATCACCACACAAAGCTTTTGATGAAAAAACATGCAAGGATTTGCCAACTGTATATGTGGATGGTTGTGCTTTTCACATTGAAAATGACAGTAATAAACAGTTAGTGGCAGGAATAGGAAATGTCTGGTTGAAATGTGAAGGTGTCCCCAGTATAGGGATGAGGATTGGAGATAGGAGCAGTCAGGTGGCGGAATTGGCAGCCATTTATAAAGCAATTGCTACTGCAGTTGATAAAAAGTTCAGTGAAATTGTCCTGGTGACTGATTCTGACTATGCACGGAATAGCTTTGTGGAGTATTTGCCTGGTTGGAAAGCAAGAGGCATGATTACATATAACAAAAAGCCACTTAAGCATGGAAAAATGATACAAGCCATAGACAAATTGGTGTCAGAGAATAAGTTAACAATATACTGGAGAAAAATTCGTGGGCATTTAAAAACACCAGGAGAGGATAAGGAGGGAAATGATAAGGCAGACCACTTGGCTAAGATTGGGGCTGTGATGGGAGAATTGCTACCTATTGATTATTTAATGGGTGAAATACAAATTGATGCAGTCACACGTTCTAAAGCACCAAAGGAGGTAGATCAACCGGTGGTGCAGTGGAGTCATGACACGCCAGACCAAGATTTGATTGAGGCACAAAAGAATGATCACATTTTGGGAATCTATTATAATCATTTGATAGATCCCGAACAAAATCCTTTAACAGAAAATGATTGTATGGGAAAAGAAGAGTTGAGGGTGCTATTAAAGAACAAAACACGAATTAGATTACAGGATGGACTCATGATTAGAGAGTCCATAACAGGACAAATACAGTGGGTAGTACCCCTTTCATTCAGAGGACTAATGCTACACCATGCACATGTTGCCATAACTGCAGGCCATAGAGGTTCACAAAAAACATTAGAAATACTAAAAGATTATGCTTACTGGCCACATATGTCCCAAGATGTGGAATTATATACTAGAGGATGTCTAGTATGCGCCCAATTTAAACCTGCTTCACCAATGCATAGAGCACCATTGATGAAAAGAGGCCTAACTCTCCAATGGTCAGATTTGCAAATAGACTATGTAGGTCCTTTAAAAAGGTCGAGCAGGGGACACCGTTATATTTTGAGTGTGGTATGTTTGATGTCGAAGTGGATTGAATGCATTCCTGCACCAGATTGTAGTGCGCAAACAGCAGCCATATTGCTGGTTAACCATGTGTTCTCAAGGTTTGGGTTGCCACAAAGAATTGAGTCAGACAGAGGAAGTCATTTCACAAGTACTCTAATGAGTAAGGTATGGCAAAAACTAGGTGTGAAAAGGAAACTACATATCGCATATCGGGCGGCGTCTTCAGGTACAGTTGAAAGAAGCAATAGGTCTGTTGTGGATATTTTAAAGAAATTTGTGGCAGAAGCAGGTTCCAGCTGGGATTTACGTTTACCATTGGTTTTGATGGCAATCAGGTCGACTCCTGCCAAAGCAACAGGTGTTAGCCCCCATGAGGTCTTAACAGGTAGGAAAATGGTGTTACCACAACACCTACTATACAGAACACATGATCAAACCCTTGTGAGTGCATCCACAGTTCATGAACATATTGATGAACTGATGAGGCATTTGCAACATGCATTTGCTTTTGTGCAGAGAAATCTGGAAAGAGCTGCTGACAGTGCAAAATCTTATTATGATAAAAAGACATCAGTAAAGGAATACAGTGTAGGGGATCAGGTGTACAAGTTTCATTTTGGAAAAAGTAAACAGAAAAATTCTAAATTTCTAGCAGCCTGGCAGGGGCCATTTCGAATTATAGATAAAGTCTCTCCTGTGGTTTATAAAATTTTGAAAAATGAAGGTGAGACGGCGATAGAGCAGTTTGTCCATGTAAATCAAATCAAACCATGCCATCCCAGACATGAGATCAGGCAGCTTGAGCATGTAGAAACAGATAAAGTCCCTTGAACACAAAAAGAGAAAATAAATGGGTACAATCAGGAGGCAGTGATAAAGGAGTTAAAAAGTTGATTGTTATAATGGCACATAAACACTGTAATATATGTAAAAATATATAATATAAAATAAATAAATAAATAAATAAATATATAATGGAAGCTCATGGTTGGTGTGCGGAGAGAAAATGTATTAAATATGGAATGCTGTTTTGTATGTGCTTGTTTTCTTTTAACTTGTGTTTAATTTCAGAAAAAAAAATATATATATTTTTACCAAGCATGTTTTATTTTTGGCAAAAGGGTGAAGTTAGTATTGTGCTATGTACTTAATTTGTTTATTTCTATTTGATTTAGAAAATTAACATTATTTGGTCGGAGGTTCCGGGATCAGAGGCCACGGGAGACGATGGAGTCCTGGAGTCCCCTGGATGAAGACCAAAAGATGCCTGCCTCCAGGTGGAGGTGAAGACAAGATAACCAAAATGCTAAAAAAGATGACTCCTATGGATCTAAGATTGCCAAGATGAAAGTGTACTCGAATGAACCAAATAACATCGCTGGTCGGGACATATCAGAGGCAGACAAGAGTCCTGACATATGGAGTTCCACGTATTTATTATTTTAATTATTTATTTTAATTTGTTATATTAATTATTTGTTTTGGTTAGTTGTTTTATTTCATTGTTTTTAATTGACTTGTAAAATCTAAACTTAGAGTAATGCCACTTCCACTGAGAAGGCAAATGTAGAACATTTTGTAAACTAATGAACTCAGATGAATACTGTATTGATTGCAACTTTTTCATTGATGCACATGAATATTCATTTTCTTGGATTGCTATATTGTGAAAAGAAGAAAAAGAACAAATTGTTTTTAGGAATTGGCTTGGATCGTAGCCAAATTCTAAAAACAAAAGGAGGGTATGTAAGGATATTTGGCATGTTACAGCACAGAGTACAGCACTACTGCACAGGTAGCAACCAGCACAGAGTACAGCACTACTGCACAGGTAGCAATTTTTTTTGATGCAGCACCAAATGCCTATGGTGCATTGCTATATGTATTGCCAGATTAACAAGGAAAGACAGGCTATTCAGTCAAAAACAATTTTAACATATAAGATGCAAATCTATTTTTACAGTTAAAAGCACACGTGCACATTCAAAAATGCACACTATTTTTCACCTGAAATGCCTATGGTGCGAGAGACACATTTGGAAATTAATAACTAACATTACTCATAACTAACCTGACTAATGAAAATGAAGTTAACATAATCCACTAATAAAAATGTGTCTCCACTGCAGAATTAGGCCTATTCTGAAAGTGAACTTTTAAACGCACATCCATTTTTTTTTTCTTTCTTTTCGTTTTCTCTGCTGCCCTGTCCACATAAATACAGGAAGCAAAAGGGCTCGAAAGAACAGGAAATCAGTTGGTTACAAAGTATTACTATAAAAATGAGCCATTGTGTAGAGAAGGAGGAGATGGCATGATTGATTCTGATTGGAGCAGCGTCATAGCAAGTATCATGCTAGAGGGAGTGATCAGAGTTTTGCTGGGGGGAGTTTGAGGAGAGAGAAGAACAGTCAAGATTTGGCAGAGCTGGGAGAAGGACCTTTTTCCTGGCTGGAGCATTCCTATCTGCAAAAGCTGAGAATTCCAGGCAATGACCCCGGTTTGAGAAGGAATGTGGCTCCTTTTCACTGGGGTTAATCTTCAAGGGAGCCACATTCAGAAAGAGAACAGCTGAAGAAAACTCGGGCTGAACAGATAAGGTAATTACATAAGTGTGGGAGCTGAGTGTGTACGAGAATATTCAGTCAGAGTAGGAAAGGAGATTCCGGTGTCTTAATCACATGTTAATGTTGCAAATTGGGTTCTGTTCTCCGCCACTCTTTTTTCAGTGTATCACAGACAATGCTGTTACTGTGCTATTTTATTTATTTCTGTAAAGAGTGAGATCGTGTTTAAATGCAACTTTTATAATACAGAAAAATATTTGAAAGCAAACGGGTGGTGTGTCTTATATTTACCAATACAGTGTTGATGATGAGGGGAGATTTTTAAACAATGCAATTGTCATTTTAAGACAGATGTGTGCATGATCATATTCAGTATGGACAGTTGAGAGTGATTGTTTGTAGCATAGCTCGTTGGAGGTACATGAGCCAACGGGAAGAGGGACTCTCTGAACATAGTTCCCAACCGTATATAAGGTAGTGGAAATTACCACAAAATTACCACATATAGCTCTCTGTCGTAAATAAGTCAGTGAGATCGCCCATGGTGGCACACTAACACTAACACTGAAAATGTGGTATTCCTGAAATGTAGGTCTGAGGTCTCTCTAGTGATTACATGAAAAATCTAAGCAAAGATAAGGGATTCTGGACATTGGGGCCACAAATAAAACAAGGGAATTATGCTCACCAAAATACCACCAACCACGCATACCAACCCCGCATACCAAATATGCATGTCTGGGTGCTGAAATAATGCATGTCCACTGTATTATTGTTGCACATGGCCCAATCTGAATACAAGGAGTGATTATTGCTAAGTTATTTTTCGGCAGTAATAAAATACCGTCAGGCCCCAAATCTCCACAAAATACCCTACAGGTCTTACAGTGATGGGCAAACAAGAAATAAATTGACAAGATGTCACTTACCAAGACAAAGGGTCTTGTATGGGGGGAAAAGGTAGCATCACGCATCAGCAGATATTGAAAATGTGGATAGCAACTACTGTACCAATCCTTTTGAAAGACATCAGGTGATACACTCAACTCTGAAAACTATCAACATGTCTCCCTCTTTCCTCACTTCTCCAAAGTCAATGGGCGTATAACCTTTAACATAATCACCAATGATCTGCCCCCTCCACTCCACTCCACTTCCTTAGTCATCACTTCATGGAAACTCTGTTGATTACCTTGAAGCCCTTTCTTATCACAACATCCAAGACACTGCACTTAAATGGATTCCAACTTAGTTTTCAGGCCAACCATTACCAATCTCCTGGACAATGAGCACAGCTAATTTTACCCACCTACAAGTAGGTGCTCCCAATATCCCTCAACCCTGGTGTCCTCTTTAAGAGCAAACTTGAACATCATCAGTTTATCACCTGAACTGCAAATGCTTTTAGGTTTATCCTTTTCAACATAAGAGCAATCTGCCACCTTCTAATCTATCAACCCCGACTCACATCCTTCACCACCCTACTCCACCTATCTGTTGTCTGCCATCCTCATCATCCTTGCTGTACTTACTGCTTAAAAATAAAGAACTGTAGTTACTGTGCAGAAATCATATAACTTATTGAAAAAGTTCTCCTTTTTCAACTTTACCATTTTCCTGATATTCAGAAGATTGATAAAGGTCAGAGAACCATAGAAGACATGCGTCAGGGTGAGGGTAAGGTCTTATGGTATCCTCTGCTCTTTTGGGGGCCACAATCTCTCATTTTTGTTATTATGTATCATCCTTGCATTGGCAGTCTCACATGAGTACCCTTCCAGAGTAACTTGATGAAGGTTTTACCACTTCTCCTTCTCCAAAACATTACATCCACGCCATCCCAGTCCGCCCACATCCATACTAGCTCCCTCCCTTTACGCCATGCGACCACCCACCCAACTATTTCTGACCCATCAATGCCTTTGTAACCTTAAATGCTACTCGGGCTACCCTTGCCAATAACCTTCACTCTGCCCTACCGTCCCTCAAATACACACACACATCACAGGCACCTCAGAATCCTTTAAAACACAGACACCACACAACCCAGACCCTCTCATCTCTGCACACTTCACCCTATTTCCCCCAGATCCATGCCTGCACCTCTCACGTACACACTTACGACCTCCTCCAATTCACTCAACCCACTGAAATCACTCTTCAACCTATCTTCCAATACTTCAGGCATTGACTCTGTTCACCCCTCTCAGCAATCCTTTAGAAATCAGCCATGGAATCCTATCTCCGACCTTATATCTCCCTGACTGTCTGCCTCCTTTCTACAACATCCCAACTGGGCGATCATAATCTCCACCCTGCAAGCTATCTTATCACACACACCAAGAATACTCCCAGCATCCTCCCTGCTCTCCCACAAAAGAGAAACCTCACCTTCCCTTAACAAACCATCTCCTCATATCAACCACCACACTCCTCCCCTCAGCGGCCACCGTAACCATTCCCAATTCACACTGACACCTACCGCAGAGCACCACCATAGTGCACAGAATTGCCATCCCCTATAAATCACATTGCACCATCTCACACTTAGAGGAACACGCCTACAATGCAGACTATGAATCTCTCCTAGCAAAAGTTCTCATCTGCCCTCTCTTACTCACAGCTTCTTACTCATATACAGACCCCCGGTGATGTGGCAGGATTCTTATGCTATGCTATGCAATGGTATGGTAATCTCACTGAAAGATTTAGGCATTGGCCCCTCCATCTTTGCCTAGCTTGAGGCCTCACTGCACCCAACCCCACTCCCATGTTCCAGCCCTGCCTTGACAGAATAGGCCCTGTGGCCCAGCAACAGCTACAAGAACAAGTCATGCCCCTTTTTCTCACTTGTTGTCTGTATCGTCTGCATTATCACCATATATGGAATATAACAGTTGTTTCCTTAAATGCTTTTTATCTGTATCACAACAGAATGTAGTCACTGAAAGAGGTTAAAAGTATGAACTCTACCGTCCCCAACACACTATATGCTGAAAATCAGCTATCCAGTAAGATGGTAATGAGGTTGTTTCCTTAAATGCTTTTTATCTGTATCACAACAGAATGTAGTCACTGAAAGTCACTGAAAGAGGTTAAAAGTATGAACTCTACCGTCCCCTACACACTATATGCTGAAAATCAGCTATCCAGTAAGATGGTAATAAGGTTAACAAATACAGAAAAACACAGTGTCACTGAACCAAAATGGTTTAATACATTTGACAAAAACTGCAAAGCTTCAGTGCGCAGATTCATTTAGAGGCCGGACACAAATCCAATCTAGCTCAATGCGTTTCAGGGCAACACCCCTTCTTCAAGAGCAACACATACTGTAAATTGAAGGCAGGAAAACCTGATTACAGATAAGCATGAATAATAGGTGACTAGTAAATGTTGTTAATGATTTTAAAGATGCAGCACACTTCAGACCAGGACTCTTTCTACTGGCCAGGCATGCAGCAATATTTGAGAAGGCAGCCAACCCGTCTCACACCCCCCTTAACGTACACCCTGTGTCGCATTGGACCATGAGCCAGGCCAGTGTGTAATAATTAAATATTTATTTATTTTTTATTTTTAATAAAAATCAAACACATTCAATATAGGGCAGCAATCGCTAGTGTGGCGATAATTACACAATAAAATGATAGGATACCCTTCGTTTAACCTTTGAACATCAGCTGCTCAATGCACAAATAAATGGAAGCAAGATTACTTTTCGGGTAGTATTTTCAAATAGCACCACAGTCAGGCATTCCCCCTGCAACACACCCTGAAACCCCTGTTAACCAGGTTTTGTGTGGGTGGAGAGGAGTAGCAAGGAGTCAGGTATACTATGCAAAAATCAGAATGAAAATCTGACCTAACACCCCTGAATGGGAGGCCAAAATGTAAGCTCCCTTGAAAAATGAGCGAAATGGCACTCGGAATTACGGAATAGTTATTTTACATGTGCGGTTGAATGAATAAGACAAGAATCTGTGTGACTGTACTATAGAGGCAAGCTACAAGGCAATGTACTAACAACAGGCATACAGTTTAGAAAATCAACTTTGGAAGGAAAAATAGTGCAGGAAGAATCACAAGTGGCAACATTCCAATTGCTTCATTTTACGGGTTTAAAATAGCAAAACGGTTTGTAAAATGAGCTAAACAGACATAATCGGAAATGGGTTTTGATGCTAAGGTACAAAGGCACATAACAGGTATGATACTAAAGTGAAAGGGTGACTCTTGAGGGGGACAGTATGGGATTCTTTGTATGAAAAGTACATTGGATTTACAATGAAAGCAGTTATACGGGCGAAATCGGATTTAAGAGGAAAATGACAGGTTCTACTGAGACTATTTTTTTAGTGGCTAGATTATTAAAGAAGGACGCTGCCTGCGAAAAGGTTAATTTGCAATGTCAACCCATTAATGCGTGTGCCTCTTTATATGGGAATTAATTAATGTATTCCAAATAGTACTACAGACTTCTACAATGGGCTGAAATGATTTGGAAAGAATTGCGCTAACACATGGAGATTAACACAGATTTTCCTAACGGCAGGATACACAGAGGATTCTGAGAATTTAAGAATTGACTTGGGTATTTATAGGATTTCTATGGGATTGGACATAATACAAGGTAACACAGCAATGGATGCAGCTTGTTGGTTACTTGGTAAGGGTGATACTCACAAAGAACACTTGAATGGGGTAGTTAGGATAGCCAGCCGGTTCTCTGGACAGCAGGACAGAGGCCTGGTCACTGCACAGAGGCGGCTCTCCTCTACGGTCACAGCAAGGCAACCACGGTCTGGTCACAGTGGACAGCAAGGTGCATCGGCTGGGCAAAGCAGGTCTGGTCACTGGATAATCTCAAAAGAGGTCAGCAGCCTTCCCCCCTTTTTCCCTGAATTATTGGGATTTTTGTAGGGTTTAGTTCTGGATGGTGGTTCTGCCTGGATAGGAGGTACTGAATGGATTTGGATCAGATCCCTTGGATGGCACTGGAATCTGGAATCTTACAGGGTGAACGTTGAATGTCTGGATCTCTGGATTTTGCAGGTTGGATTTTTGAATGTCAGATTTTATAATGTCCTCACTCTTTGCTCATCTTCCTCCTTTTATAAACCATATGACATCAGAGGATTTTTACTATGTGGGTAGAACTAAGCTAGACGTACCTCTAAGAAGGGATAAGTCAGGATGTAAATGTTGCTGCCTCCCAGTAAGAAGATGGACTGAAGGAAGTGACTCAGTTTTAGTGTGTGTTTTTTATGAGGTGTTTTTTTATACCACAGTTACTTTTGCCAAAACCAGTTATAAAACTAAACCCTTATATTTATGGACGTCACCCTTATAAAAAAATTTCACATGCAGTATCCTATTTCAAAACCCAAGTTTGTATGATGCTGTTTAGGCAATCTTTTGTCATTTCTATGGAAACTATTTCACCTAAAAATCTGCAAATGGAAACAGAGAAGCTTATCAATGTCAGACATATTTGCATTTAAGTTTCATAACTGTACCATGTACGCTGTCCCCAGAAATGTCATTTTAACGCCATTCACGTCCCCCACATGCTAGGAAGATCCATTTCGTCTTATTTTCATGGCGCAAAAATTGCATTCAACGTGTCAAAACTTTACATTACTGCTGCTTTAGATTACTGAAATAAATGTCTTCATATGAAAAGTCTTTTCAATCACATGGGCGGGCTTTGTTCCCAAAAGTGGGCAGTCTTCCCAACCCCCCAGCAAATGTCTTTCCTTGGTCAGCATTGCCCTAGGCAGTTGAAGCTGAGGAGAGGTGTCAAAGGAATTCACACTTCAGTGACAGGGCTGTCCATTGTCCCATGCTGCAGCAATTTCGCTCAGTCTGACAAAGTCACCACCTCCCACACCTCTGGGCCTTTCATGTGGTAAAGGAACTTCCTTTCCCATGGGGTTGATACATTAGAAGTGCCTGCTTTGCAAAACTGGTTTGACAGCAATGCTTGGGCCTAGCCAGGATGTTGAAGTTCTTTTTGTGGGGAAAAATAAAATACACAAAGTACAATTTACCTATATTTTGGCAGCTTTTCTTCCCAACATATCGTTTTATTTCTGGGCATGCTACAGTATTATTTCCATTTAGCTTGAACAATATCAATTCCCTGCTTTGCAGAGCAGTGCAACACGGGTTCATTTT
The DNA here is from genome assembly GCF_040938575.1 of Ambystoma mexicanum. NCBI lineage: Eukaryota > Metazoa > Chordata > Amphibia > Caudata > Ambystomatidae > Ambystoma > Ambystoma mexicanum. The sequence goes on from NC_090932.1 coordinate 608,753,318, forward strand.
ACTTTCCCTGGTCATTTATAAATGCGATTTTCCTCGCATCTTCATTCTGAATATTTCCAAAGCTCTGGTCAATTTCTAATACACAGGAATCTGTTCAAGAAAAGGGTTCTTTGAAACTGACATAAGCAAAGGTAGAGAGAGCTTCTTGTGAAGAGTTTGCCTGTGTTCATTTGTTGCAAAAGAAAACGCTTGCCGTATGGCCTGAAAAACATTTCTCTGTTCTTTCACAGATTTTACTTGACACACAATGCCTTTCAGGGCAGAATGGCCCTCCTTTGATGGTGTTAATCATGAAAATAGATGGCAATTTGATGTGTTTTACTGGAACCAAACTATGTAATGTTGAAGATGGAAATAGCACCAGTGCAGAGTCATTTAAAACACAGAACATTTTCTCTTTCAGTTGGAATTCTTGAGCTGGCAGTATAGCAGCGCTGAGCCAGGCTGCCTTTGAATTCATTTTTTTTGTGCACATGAAGAAAATAAATAAAGCCATTTTCGGGGTGTTCCATGTTCCATCTCGCCCCATATGTGCTCAGCAGACCCAGCGCCGCCATTATTCTTGTAACTGCTGAGAATGCAGTTTGATGGTGCCAGGGAGTTCTGCTGGGCTGGTAAATATACCCCACAATTCTTCATATTATTGATCACAAAACCATTCCATGTGCACCAAGTCTAAAAATAGCTGCTAACAGAATACTAGACATCACCCATGGTGCCTTTGTGAACCGACCACCAGTATCCAGATGACAAACCCACAAAAGGGGGAATACTAGAGTAAAATTATAGACACCTGACCAGAGTGGAATGACACCCATGCATCCAAAGTGCAGGCAAAGAGTTCAGAAAGAAGTGCCAACCTGGCCTTCCTCTGCGGTTGCTCACACTGTTGACAGACACCAACTCTGAAAGAGCACATGGAACTAAAATGTAAACACTCATAATGGTGCGAGAAAACTCTTAGAAAAAAAGAGATCAAGCGGTAAAAAAGCTTAACCTGTCCTGAGGAGAGTTTAAAAATTCCAACGTGAAAAACGCTGACACCGCCACAGACTTATAGCATCAATAGGTGCAGCTAAAACAAGCAGCAGTGAGGAACCACACGATACGTGGGCCAGATGCTGGAAGATGGAAGCCTAACTCTAAAGGTGAAAATGCTCTTTTCACATTTTTAAGGTATTGGCAAGGTGACATCTCTGGCTTTGTCGTCATAGTATAAGCTGCTTTTATGGCATCCTCTATAGATTGGTAAGGTGAGAATTGATGTCTAACCTCTTTCTCAAAGTCTGCCCCATGACACATTTTCCTGTTAATTGAGACCATGAATGACACTAGCAGGTGTTGAATCAAGGGTTAGGTGAAAATACTGTCTGTATTGTTCCCTGGATATCTAAAGGGCTTTGAAGATATCGTGAACGGTTTCTAAATGGTCTTCCATGCAACAATCGCCTCCTTTTTTGAATGGTTGAATGAAAGTCTTGATGGATTTCATAATTTTTATAGGACTACATGGTGCATTCTGGTGTGCGTCATTTTGTCACTCATTCCTGTTCTCTTGTGAGCAAAGATGCATGTGAATATTTGCAGGTGATCCATTGGGTTATAACCAGGTCTGGCCACAGGGACAGCTGTTGGTACATTGTTTGCTTGGCCATAGCTGTGGTTGAGTTCAGTTCCACTGAATTTAGTGCCTTGTCGTGTTTGCTGAGACTTGAGATTACATATTTGTTGTTCTAGGTTCTTGCACTGTCCATGAAGCTGTTCTGCCTCATGACAGAGATCAGAATTGTCATCCCTGACCGTATTGATTATTGGCTGCAATTCATTGATTTGTGTCTGATTACAATTAAGCGCTTTGGCCTTTCTGTCATTTTCTTCCAGTAATTTAAATATCTCCTGTTCCATAGCATGGAATTCTCTATCTTTCTCCTTGCCATCTTATCTAAGGGCTTGTATTTCTGAAATAGCAACATATTTTTCTTGTCTTATTTCATCTAAAATTGTTTTTAAGTGGGTTAATTCTCACTCAATCTCATTAAATGTTTTCTCTCTCTCAGCCAAATGAGCATCCGGGTCGCTGCATTTAGCTTGCAATTCCATGTCTAGCTCCCTCTTCTTTAATTCTGCATTCAATTGCTGCACCTGATCACATTCATTGTCCAAGCTGCATTGTAACTTGCTAATAACTACACTGGCATTCCCTTGCATCTTTATGGACCTGTGGAGCAGGAACCACAGTTTTACACATAGTCTGATAATGCAGTTTTTCGCCTTCTTGCGTTCTGGTGCTCAGAATAGCATAAGAAGGCACAACCGCACAATGCTTCCTCATCACAAATATTTTCAAATGCCTCCCGTTCTACTTCTGTGGTACTTCTGTCTTTCGATAGGGTCACATTTTCTGAGGACCAAACTGCACACGCATAAAGCTTTGCCTCGAGATAATTTGAAAATTCAGAAAACCCAGCCTGAATCTGAGACATGGCGGCACTATTGCCAATAACACTATAATGTGAGTCAGATGAGCACACAGTACTGCACTAACCCACAGCACTAATTCAACTAATGAGTGCATAATATGGTCATGATTTATAATGCAAGACCACGCCCATTAACGGTTTTAAAGTTTCCCGGCCAAAACAGATCTGTAAGATATATTTTGGGATTGTATCTATCACTTTGTGTAATTTTATCTTTGCTATGGTGGTATTTGTGTTAAACTTGTTGGGGTATTTTACAGTGGTGAGACTGCTTTCAGAATACTGCCTAATAATTATCTTTACCAGGGCCACTAACAAACAACAAATACTGTACTTCATACATTCTTCATACCCTCCTGTGGTATCTTATGTACGGTACCAGATTATGCCCTTTTGGCTGAGTTTCAACAAATGTAAAGTATGCAATTGAAATACTGCACATTCATTCAGTCTCTCTAAATAAACAGCTCACTGTGCCTACTTTGTTTTCAGATATTTCTTAACGCACGCGCCTACATCTCTCTAAGCATATCAGATGAAAGGGCCTGAATGCGGAATAAATATAATGAGACTAAATTACTTTTTGAATTTGTTCTTTTATCGTAAAATATAATTATGCAAATTACACAGAGTGACACTTTCGCCCACATTGTAGTTCACAGTGCAAGTACATTCCTTCTTGCAATAGCTTTCAGTGCTTTATCTCTGCAAAGCCCTGCCAATGGTCATTGGCTTCATAAAACTTGTCAAGAATAATACTCTTAAAAAAAAAACCAGCAAGACTTTGAGAAATACGAACAAAGTAGTACATGCACATTGAAATTAGAATATCTAATAAAGCAACTAAAATAAAGTGAACTATTTAACCTGGGCTACCTAGTATCTTTCACATCACCAGCACCTCACTTAACCTCATATTTACCTAACTCTGTTGGTGGTATTCCTGACTCATCTTGGCAGTGAAATCTTCCTCAGCCTTTCTGCCTGCCTTGCAAAGGGATACCCAGATAAGGATTCTCGAGACTGCAGCTTTTCTAAGGATCGTCAGCCCAGAAGAAAGCTTTAGCATTAGCCTGCAGGAATGCCCCCACCTGCACTTCTTCCACCCCTCCCCACTCCAAAGCTCTCTGTGATGTACCCTCGGACCACTTCCAGTGCATAGCAGTGGAAAGAAACCACACCATATGTGCTAAACTAGCAGTGCTCCTGCATCGATTGATTGCACCCTCGTCCATCCTCACAGACCATCTCACTGCCCCACCATATCTTCTCCTCCTTCTCTACCATCTAACCACCTGTATTCCTAAAGCTACTTGCCTGCAGTCGTCTGTCGGGATCCCCCTGGAGATCCGTGCCCTCCCACCCTCATAAAAGATATCCTTTCCTCAACCTGTGCAGAAAGCATTGCAATATATATTATTAACTCTTTCCTCACATCAGGCACATTCCCAGCAGCTTTCAAGACATCCCACATCAAACCCCTGCTCTAAAGACTCTCCTTTGACCTCCCCTCCTACTGGCTAACTACAGACCTATCTCTAACAACCATTTCACAGCCAAACCAATTGACCGAACAGCCTACTCTCCTCTATGCCTTTTCTCCGAATTTAACCTCCTCCTCGACACCGCCCAACCAGGCTTCGGACCCCTATAAGGAACTGAGTCATCCCTAGTCTCCATCTGGGATGACCTCAAAAGAACTGCAGACTCAGAAGGCTGTTCTGCACCTATCCTCCTCCACCTCGCAGAAGCCTTTGACATCATCGACCACTGCACTGTCACAGACAGACTCCATTCGCTCAGCATCAGGGACACAGCATTGATGTGGATATCCTAATTCTTCAACAACTAATCACAAATCATGTACCCCCTTTCTCCTTGACCACTCACCCTGTCACCAATAGAGTACCACTTGGTGCCTCACTATCCCCCCTGCTCTTTAACCTCTACATGAGTCCCTAACCTACTCTCATTCACTCATATGGTCTAACCTACTACACAGATGACACCCAGATCATCTTCAAGATCCCCAAGACCTACTCCCCCACCCTGATGGTTAACTACCTCTTCCTCAACCCCAGAATAAACAAAATCAAGATCAGTGGGAAGACTGCCATCTTCCTCCAACCCACCCTGGGACTCTTCTCTCTAGGTCCAATCCTGCTACATACAACTCAGTAAAAAACCAGGGATGCACCATGTTTGCTGATCTGACACTTTCTCACCACATCAATTTTGTATCTATACCTTCGCATTCTCCCATCTTCCCCTACCTCTTTTACCATCATAGAATCACATCTCCTTCTAGCCCTTGGCCCAAGAGAGCACATCACATCCACCTACCGTTTACTGCACTGGACCTCTGTCGGGGGCGATGATGCACTTTCAGAGCCATGTGCATCACCCACTGTGATCTGCACAAGGCAGGCCTAGAATACCTAAAACAAAAGCTCATCCCTTACAAACCCAACAGAAACCTGAGATCAGGCACCACACTCTTCCCTGTCATCCCTCCCTTCATTTCGACCAGAATTAGGAGATCTTCTCTTTCCCTCCAAGGGCCCACAATATGGAACACTATTCCCCTTAGCATCCACTGCTAAGAGGATCACCTTGCTTTCCGGAAGGTCTTAAAGACCTGGCTTTTCCTCCCTGCATCCTGACAAACGCATTTGGGTTTATTTAACCCCCTCTGGCACAGAGAAATAACTCCAGAAGTCTGCAGGACAGGACCCGTGCAATGTCAGCGAAACAAGAAACCAGCCAGGACCAATAGGTCCGTATCACACTCCATGTCGATGGACAGCCATAGGCACACAACCCACCCGCACACATCAGCAATAATACGCTACTTGAAGACACATCGCACAACACCTCTTCCATTTGAATGCAGCTAAGTCCCACGACAAAAGTGTGGTCTAGCTGGACACAATCAGTCTCCTAGACTCCCATACCCTCACAACAACCTCACAGCACCCATCTACAAGACATGAGTCACAATTAGGGACTTCGCCACACCTAACTACCTAAAACTGCACAAACGCATTCTAAACTCCTCTGATGATTCTCCCATACCACAGACTTTGGTCTCTCAAGGGCGTTCACCTACAATGCTTACCAATGGGAATAGGCATTATACAAATGACATATTAAATTACATTATATTACTTGTAGCAAACAGAGATTATTTGATCAAAATTTCCCATTATAAATCAAATAAAAACAGCCTTAGAATCACAATAATTTTTAGTGTGTTAACTTTCCCTCACAATCCTAAATTGAGGGTGCACCGTAAATCACAGTCTTTCACCACGCTGCCTAGAAGAGGGTCCAAATTAGCTGCCACAGTTCTTCTGATGTCCTTCAGGAAGAACATACATCCTCTTTAATATTGCAGAGACCAGCTATCTCCTTTTCCTTTCTGATTGCATTGGAGATTGCAAAAAACATATTGTTTTACCAATTGACCTTGAAACCAATGCTATAACCAATGTTTTTTGTCAATTAAAAATTACTGGGAGACATCTTTCAGGGTTGGTGAAAATCACATGCAAATTGTCAGTAAACTGGAGAATTTTATATTCAACATTTCTTATAATAAGGCCGTCATAGTCAGCCATCTCATTAAGTAAACATGTTATTTGCTCAATGGCAATATCAGATAATAGAAAGGAGAGTGGACATCTCAGTGTTGTACCTTTCTCAATCGGGATGACTAAGGACACAAGTCTGCTAACTTGCATAAAGGACTACGACCACATACATACTGCCCAAACACAGTGTGCAACAGCCCCTTTTCTCCATGATCATGACTAGTCATCCCCAACAGGTATTAGTAAATGTCACTGCATCGCAGCACTCTTTGTTTGTTTTCCTTACCTGCAATGTGAATTAATACCTATTGCACTTCCAACTACCTTTTTGTAGATGGCAAGCTAGATTTGTTGTGTGAATATTCCCATTAACATTGATCTGCAAGATGGGTCTGTAGTTTTTGTACAGTGTTGGACCAATCCCTGGTTTTGTTTGATTATGGCCGATTTCCTCAAGGCATTTAAACATTTCACTGCAATATTCTCATTAATGGTGCGGTCCAAATAATGGTCAGCTATGCTTGATAGACTTTTCCTCTTAAAATGTCCACAGTTAAAATGTTGTAGGAAGGTTAGTGAGTTATCACTGATTTGATGTTCAACTTCTCTGCCAAGCGATGTACTCTCATCCTCGCTGTGTTACTGGAGCGACACTTTCACAATAGATTCTAATTATAATTGTTTATTTACAACGCGCTTAATACCCAGAGGTTTCTAAGTGCTGACTCAGGCTTCAAACCTGTGTTGCTCTGAGTCGTCTTGTTTCCAAAGCGAGTGTGTTGCCCCTGAGCTATCCTCCCAAGACTGCAGACTTTTACATCTAGCAGTGGCCTACCAAGCAACCGTTCATGGAACCATAAAAAATGCTCCAAAATGGCCTTGCTCGTTTAGTGACATATCCCTTTCTTATCACTGATGTTGTAAACAGTGTTTCCAACTGTTCGCTCCTTAAGTCTATATGCTGACAGGGAACTGTTCTTCTCACAAATTGCTGAATAGCACAGGTGCAGTCTGAATAGTGAACTTGTCAACTTACTTTGACTTCATATCCAGTGCTCTCAATTCAGTGATCTAAGTTTTCATCTCTCCTCAAATGGTTGCACTCTTACTCATGGTCATTCAGAGAAATTTCCAGGACCTCCAGCTCTTTTAAAGTCTTTTCCTTAATATATGAAATGCATATGATAAAATTGCCCCTCAGTTCAGCCATTAGGGCCAGCCATACTTTGTTGCTTCTCTCAACGAGCCTGCATTCTGCCTAGAAGAATGGGGCGGACTGGGCAGTGTAGAATAGGCATTCCATCAGCGAACAATAATGGATATCAGCTCTTCTTATCATTTGCAGAGTTAATGTGGACCTACTAGCATGCTTGCAGCAACAACAGATCTCCTTCAGACTTGACTGGGGTCCCATCAAAATTAATTGCCTGAGACTATCCGACAGCAACAAATGCTGATACTCTGATAGAGGAATGCAATGTCTCATACATATGCTATTTGGCTACCTGAGCCACAGGTACTTTGAGGATAAGATATAAACACACAAATTAATCTGTTGATCAAGCTGGATCACTAACCTGCTCACCTTTATATCATCCTCACGACGACAATCTTTCTTTGCAAGTATGTAGGCCCATCTAGACTCTGGATCCAAAGCCTTAGCAGTCGGCAAAATGATTTTATTGAGGATGTGGAAATCTAAAAGTAAACCTTTAATGAACTTCTGATATTTAGCTCTGTCTAATCTTGCAGTCATGGGACACATCACAACTCAGAGGGAGGGAGTCACAACATAAACAGATATAGCAAAACTACTTTGATCTCTGGGTCCAGGTCTGTACTATCATCAATTCAAGAAAGATCGGTCTCCCTTCTACTTCACTTTACTCCCCCCTTTGTTAATTCCTCTTCTTCCTCTTAGCCCCTAAATGATCCAGATGACAGCTTCCAATGTAACTACGGACCAGGAGACTTGAGTGATGAACCTCTAAGGACTCTCTTCAACACAACAAGAGCCTAATCCTGTGATTCGCGATTGCATCCTCCCCTCATCCTTGCTTTGGCTCCTTTGCTTCTCCAACCCCTTTTTCACCTTGGGTTATCTTCCAGTGATCCATTTACCCTCGTTATCAGGTATAGGCCCACTTTTTCCTTCTATTCACCTGTTTGATAATATTCTGACTTTGTACTAAAAATAGTTTCATATAATTTATGTTGTTCAACACATGCTTCAGAACCTTAATACATTAAAGAACATTTTAATGATGACAAAGAAACAGTGTTGATTGTAAATGCTGTCCACAGGCAACTTTCTTGCTACAATCTCTGCCTCCACCAAATAGACCTCAGCATACTAATAAACCACTAATTTCTTACATAAAGAACCATGAAAAGGGATTTCTTAAGTCTTTCTTGTTCCATTTTCTCTTTATTTGAATTTAATTATTACCTAACAATTTTTAAAAAAATTAAACATTTCTCTTCAAGTCCAAACTCCGAGTTTGTTTTCATGGTATTCATTTGACTTAATTGCTAGCTGATTAGTTTTAAGTTGGTGTTTCTTTCCGTTTGTGTCCAGTTTCTTGCGCAAGGCCAATACTCTGCAAGATCTTTGCTGTTGCTATGACCAGTGAGATGTTATGTCCGTTAATCATTCTTTGCCACCAGTAATCTTCTTCCCAAATGTAGGCTTCCTCCAGATGTTGTTTCAAATATACGGCTCGCAAGTTTGCTGTTCCGGGGCATCGCAGCAAGAGATAGCGTATTGTTTCTTTTTGAGACATTTCTTTGCAAAAGCGACATGAATTAGATGCAGATTGACCCTGAATGGCTAGTATCTCATTTGTTTTTAGGACATTTAGCCAAGCCTTGAGGTAGGTGGCACACAGAATTCTGTCTGGAAATTTAGCCAAGTATTTCATTGGTTGGTCAGGTTTCTGTGTGTTGGGAAGCAAATGAGCAGTTGTTTTGTAGCTGGCAGCTGTTTCTAGAGACTGTGTCGAATCCCAGGCTTTGAGTTTATCTTGTACTTTCTCTGAGTTGAAATCTAACTCCTCTTTTGAGCTTCCAATGTCAGATAACAGGGTCAGATTATTTTTGTGCCATGTTGTCAGCATCTTCTTTCTCCCACTGTCCATTTCTTTGTTGATGATTTCCAACTGTTTCGGACGGGGGCTTTGCAGGATCTTTCCGAAGAACATCAAGCGGTTTCTGTTGATGGCCGCTTTAAGAGATGATAAACTCAGTTCTCTTTGGATTGCCGCAATTGGCATACAAGTCGGTAGTTTCAGAATTTTCCTCCAAAAGAGACCTTCTAACTTGTTCCAAACCTCCTCCGGCATTTGGGGAATTGCTTCCATTCCATACGTGATGGTTGGAATGACCTTAGTTTTGTAAAAATTCAGTGCCGGTAAGAAATAGAATTGGCCACATTTTCGCTCCAGTGCCTTCATTTGCGACACTAATGAGTTCATCTTGGAGTACAATACATTCTGTATTGGTGTTTCAATCGGGCTTCTATTGATTGTTATTCCCAAGTACTTGAAGCTGGGCACCATCTCCAGTTTCTCAGCTTCCAGATACCAGTTCAGGTTTTCCGCCCTTCTTGTGGTCTTCTCCATAACCATGGTCTTATTTTTTTTGCATTGATCTCCAAAAGGATTATATCGTCCGCATAAATTAGATGTGGAATCCTTTCCTCTCCAACTTTCGGCAGGAAGAAGCCCACACTGTTGTTCCATTTGACATCATTTTTGTTCAATGGCCCAACCCTTTAATGAATTAATACAAATGGAAATACTTCCCCAGAGGCATGCCTTGACTGCTCAATCACATCTACCCTGGGTGAACAGAGGACATTCAAGCAATACCAGAGCGTGTTTAGCTTGGGAAGGGACCTTCAAAAGTACTGAACACAACACCTATAGAGATTTCTTGCTGCATGTAAAAAAAAGCTGCAGTGACATTTTCCTAACCGTATAACCTAAATTGACTTACTTTCTAACTTACATACTACAGCTATGTGAGAATATATCTCATAGGCCAATGTGGACAATAAATATTCCTTAAACAAGTTGTATGTATTCATTTATAAATGTCCAATAATATCTGAACTGATCATAAAAAAATAGATATTTGCAAAGCACATTCGAGTTTATGATGTACCAAGGTGAGAGAACCTCAGGTGACTCATTGTGATCACAGAATGATGTACTCCTTTTAGGTGGAGCCCCAACGATCTGAAATAACTGGGTCTCTGGATCCAAGCGAACATTGGTGGCATTTGGAAACGCAACCTGCTGTAACATGGAGGCAATTAACTTATCAGTGTGGGGGAAAGGGAGTTTAATCAAGATGGGCACTGTCCCAAAGGTGTTCCCTCTGCCAGTCCTGGATGGGGCTTACAATATTTGGGCAAGAGGATTTTGGAGGGCCCCAAAAAGGGGTGGGGGTGGAGACTGGGCACAGATTGAGACAGGCCGCCTGGTGAGTTTGACGTGCATTGTATAGTTTCTCTGTGCTTTGCAGTTTCTCTATCTCTCGCCCCCTCTCCATCTCTCCCTTCATGCATGGTGCTCTCCATCTCTCCTATTTACTCTAATTGATACTCTATCCCCTATCCTACCTCTCTCTTGAAGCCTGGAAGGAAAAAGTTCAAAAAAAATCTCCTGGTCTGTAATCCAGGCCCTCCCATCGCTGAAACCTTCATCAATGCTTCTTCCAAGTAGACTTTATGACATAACGGTGGTCCCAACAGCCAAGTCATTTAATCTAAAACTTAATTTCTGTTATTTCAATGGTGTGAGAATTTGGAGTGTGTTCTGAGTTTGATGCCTATCTATCGAGAGCATGTAAACAAGAAATTTCACAATCATATAAAGCTAGATGACCCCTGAGCCCATGAATTGCCTTTTGGGTAGGTTTTCCCAGTTATAGCACCTAGCAATTGGCTAGACAGAGACGTACCCCGACATCCAACTAAACTGGGTTGAGGTTCAGATTTCTCTGCAAGTTTGTGCTATTTCTTATCAGTATCTATGTATTATGTATGTGTTTTGACCAACTTTTTTGTATGTTAAGGTATGGCTGAGTGGAATTTCATCAGCCAACATTGTATTGGTTCAATGTATGTATTCTTGTTCTCCCTTTCATTCATTTTTTTGTTAAAATTGATTAATGGTATTTATATGAATACAAAAATGTCTGCCTAACCAAATGCATAATAGATTTTGATATATGGTGGAAAATGAAAAATGCCTTAATCTAGCTTTATACGATTGTGGTATTTCTTGGTTACAGGCTCTCGATAGATAGGGGTCAAACCCAGAGTATGCTCCAAATTTGCACACCATTGAAATAGCAGAAATGACGTTTTAGATTAAATGACTTGCCTGTTGGGACAACCCCTTGTGTTATAATTTACAATGTTTCCCCGGTCCCTGTCTGAGCAGGGGCTCGTCCTCAAGTACAAAGTCTTCCAAGCAGACTGTCACTGACATCCTGTTTGTCGCTCCCTCTATGGACTCCCCACATGGTCTCTGTCCTCTCCAGTTTCTCTTTGTCACTGATAAATGGTGGCACCAGATGGGAAGTACTCTTGGCAGGCTTCTCATCCGCAAAGGTGCATCATTAATGTCTCTCAGAATGGCACTGTCATGGCCCAGGGCTCTCTGCCCAACCTCCTCCATCTCTCATCAACTTCCTCTCTTGTCCTGCCACTCCTCCGTCTACCGCCCCTCTTGCCACTTCTCCACCACTGATGGGTGTACCACATCTATGTACCCCTCTTCGGAAAAACTTCAAAGGTGGCAACCAGCTTCATCTAGCTACCCTCAACTCTTGCTCTGCTGTTAAACACTCCTCTGATATCTGTCTCCTTCTTGAAGACTTTGACCTCGACATTCTCACTGTCACTGAGATGTGGTTCACTGCCATCTCTGTCACTGCTTTTGGCACACTCCTCCTTGATGGCTACAAGATCCTCTTAAGGCCAGGCCTAACCGGTCTGGAGGCAGAGTGGCCTTGATCTTCCCTAAATGGGCCTGTGCTACTAGTATTTCCATTCAGACCTACTCTTCCTTTGAATGCCTAGTCTGCAGGTTTGGTGTCTCTCCAACCCTCTGGGTGACTCTCGCCACCATCTACAGGACCCATGGTCCAGTCTCCTTCTTCTTCTCTGAGTGGTCTGATCTCACCGCTTTTCTTCTTGCCTCCACCTCCAAGTTTTTCCTCTTTGGAGACTTTAATATTCAACTTGTTTTGGGTCTGCCTAAATGGGTGTGGGGAAGATTCATGTTTTTGGTAATAGCCATTAATTTGTTCATGCAGATGGAGGAATAGATAGACTTGGCGGTGATAAATAGTTGTGTGTGTGTTTTCACCCAATGCATGGTGTCTGGGTGAAATCTAATACAAAATATACATTACTGGGGGTCCATGAACCAGTAATGAATCAGTAATGAGGCCTATGGAAGCATAGTTCACTGATGTAGATAAATCAGTGATAACGCCACAGGTTATTTATAACGCTATATGTGAAATTGTGGTGTTTCTGAATGTAGGCCCAAGGCTATCTATAGATCACAAGAACATTATAAGAATAAGGATGGTTTTGTTTATGTTGGGGCCATAAATAGAACAGGAAAGTTATGCTCACCACTAAGTAATTTACCACTAAGTAATTTACCACCAGAAATGACCACCAATAGTGTATACTACTAAATTATCCCATATAGTGTAATAAGACATGGTCACTGAAAGGAGGTAAGGCCAAACCCAATCTAAATGCAAGGATAAGTCATCACCAAATTACCACTCTTCTTTGGCAGTAAAAAAATACCACCAGACCCCAAATCTACACAAAATATCTTACATATTTATGGTGCGTTGCAGGCTGGGAAAGTGATCATAGAGCACCTACTGGGCGTGGCAAGTGTGGCAAGTGTGTCTCACACTACCATCCGTGCATTAGAGGGAACCCATTTCATAATAGCAGTGTGTCACTAAAAGCGAATTTCAGAATGTCTCAAATAGAAGCCACATTTCCAGAACTAGTGCAATATCTGGAGGTAAAGTTATATGCACATGGGACATGGTCTTCAAATAATGCCACCAGAATGGCATGACCGCATTTATGGTGAAGTACAGAAAGAACCACTAGACAGCATTTTTGCAGAAGGCAGCATAATTCAGGTCTGCCTTCTGAGATTATTAAATGCAGCTGATAAACATGCAGAGAAAGATTGTCTGATACGGCTATGCGCCAAGACATGGTTTATTTTGAATAGGTCCCTGCTAATGCAAGAAAATGATACTAAGCTGATTAACAGTTTAAAAGCCAAGATGGGGCGAGTGAAAAGGAGGAAATGTTAAGAGCAGAATTGGAGGTATGTCAAAAAGACATGCAGTTAAAATGTAGGGATCTTTATACTCAATTGTCCAAAAGCAAGAAACAGTTTGAGGATAGTGAACAAGAATTGGTACATTTCAAGCGTTGGTAGACCATATTAGACCAGACAAAGATAAGGTTGTTTTGGAAATGCAGATTTTACAAAAAGAACATTATGAAAAAGAAAGTGATCTTCAAAATGTTGAACAGGAAATGGTTAAAATGTTTCAAGAAAGAGACAAGAGAAACAAAGAATTCAATGAATGCCAAATGCAAATGTGCGATATGCAGGAGGTAATTAATAAAATGAGTGATGAAAACAACTATTTGATAAAAGAGGCAGACAGGCTCCTTAAGAAGTGTAAAGTTTTGGAACAGCAAATGTGCATTTCCAGGTCCCAGGATAGACATCAGGGCACCACATTCAATGGAGTTGAAGTTAATCCTATTTCTACCCAAAGAGCTAGTGCCCCAGTGATTGGGCCGGTGACTGAACTTGGTTGCAGCGCCCTTGGGGGATTTGATACACCCATTGGGGGCCGCCACCAATCCCATACACCTGAGACCAGGGTTGAATCACCAAGTAGTGCAATTCCGTGCATTGCAACAAGTAGCCCCATAAAGATAATGAAATCCATCAAAGCTCTGATCAAACCATTTAAAAAGGGAGGGGAATGCAGCATAGAGGATCACTTAAAAGCGGTGCATGACATATTTAAAGCCCTCCAGATACCTAAGCAACAATACTGACAGTATTTTCATTTAACCTCAGATGCTCCCACAGCCTGTATCATAAGGGGATTAAATGAACTGCAGAATATGACATGGGCTTAGTTTGAAAAAGAGATTAGACGTCATTTTTCTCCTTTCCAGTCATTACAGGAGGCAAAGAAAGTTGCTCACACGATTACTGTTGGGCCTAATACATCCCCTCGCCAATTTTTGCAAGACTTCAAAAGAGCTTTTTCTCGTTTTGATGTATCTTTTGACCCCAATTCCAATGAGTTTAAAACTGCCTACTTCTATGGGCTACAGAAAGACATCATATCACAGCTAGTCTGTGAATTTGACCGTGACAAGTCCCTTGAATGGATTGTACACCAAAGCACAAAACTATATGAGGTACTCTATTGTCAGGGTAGAGAAAATGATAAAATGAAAGACACTAGACCAACATCTAAAGAACTCTCAGCAACAGTAATGGAAATCAGGTCAGCCAAAATGTCCCTGGGGTCTGCTCCAAGTCCAGGTAAAAATAATTTGTCACCTGAACAAAGGGGTAATCAACATAGGTTGTCACTTCCTGCACCAATGTTTCAATCACATGATCCTAGGAATAGGGAGAGCTACATCAGCCCTAGGTACTTAGGAGATAGGCCCTGGGCAGGCTATCGGCCTGATATGTCAGGTATGAATAATATTCAGAGACAAAGTCAGGATCAAATACATAATGGTTCTTACCAGACATTGGGGACACAAAGCAGATTTGATCCTAATACCATGATATATGGTAATCAGGATAGACCCCGATATGTGGATTGATTTACTGATAATGGGAATCAACATAGGGGTCAGTACCCACAACATGAGAGACAGGACATGAGGCAGAATATGAGTTACACTCCATGTCAATACAATGATTCACCACCAGGGGACTACAACCAAAGGATGGGTGCACCTTCGCTCCCCTCCACATATGAATCAAGAGTTCAGAAGCAATCCCAATAGAAATCATTCTCCTAAGAGGTATCAGAATAGATCCAATCAGGGGAAAAACAACCAATATCGATCTAGGCCACAGAGAGAGAAGATTCTAGAGAAATGGAAAGATTCCAGTGTCTCGAGGCCCAAGTGAAAATGGTGGCTGAACAAATAGGAAAGCTCTGTACAGCACAAAAACAGTCATCAAAGGAGGGGACAGAAGGCCATAGCAACGACCGGGGGGTTTCTGATAAGTGACTAAGTATTAATGATACCTGCAATGCTAAGAAAACAGATTGCTCTGATATGATTTTGCATAATTACTCTGAGGCTCCTAAAGATTCAAAAATAAAGATACCAGTAAATGAATATGGGACAGAAAGTGCAAATATCTTTATGAAAGAAGTTCGGTTTAACCTAGAGCTAAATCAAACATTGGAGATTTGTACAAATGAAACAGGAAAACCTAAAATGCCAAAAGAACAAAGAGACAGATTTAAGAAAAATGACTCATGTATGGGGAATACCAGTGAACAGGGAGTAAGTGGGGATGCTATAACTCCTTCCCTGGGCAATCAAAACAATAACCAAACGCAGGCAGAAAAATGAAATACTCAAAAGAAGGGTACAGGTGAAGCACCTGAAGAATTCTTTGAGCCACATATTTTTGAAGAAGTTAAAAACGACTGGTACCATACTAAATGATCACAAATGCACAGAGTTAGACAATGACAAATTACCAAGTGAGGTTGTTACACATGTTCAGTTGGAGGATTGCAATGTGACCTCTGATGATACCTGGATGGATGGGCGAACAGTGACCACACTCCAAAAAACCTCTGAACATGGGGAAATGAATAAAGTCTCTCACATAGAAATGGACGGAAAGGAGGGAAAAATATCTTTCCATTTACCAATGTGTTTAGCCAAAAGTGAAAAAGGCTTGAGAAAGGTGAGTCCTGCAATCAGTAAGAATTCACACTTCTTATGTGTATTAGAGGAAGTTGAAGACAGGTATTATGCTCCCATCACTGTAGAAGAGAAATGCAATACATTTGCATTGATTGACACTGGCGCAAAGGCCACAATTATGTCCAAAGAATTGGTAAAAAGTATTAATGAGGGGAGATCTCCACAGAATAAGAACACAGTGAGGCAAAATGAAGGTCCCTTGCATAACTTTAATGGGGAGGAGGTGCCTATTATAGGTGTTACCGAGGTTGACATAAAGATAGGAAAACACAGAATGAAACAGGAGGTATTGATCACATCTATTTGTGAAATTCCATTCCTGATGGGGACAGATTGCCTGAAAAGATTGTCTCCTCTCAAAGATGGGGTGAATGGAGTACTGTGGTCCTTAACCAAAAAACCATTGAGACCTAAGAAACTAAAATCACAAAACAGCAATATAAATGAATGTCACACCGTTGCCAAAACAAATCATGCAGTAGAGGTATATCTCCAGAATAGCTGTATACCTAGCGTCAATGTTATCTTGGTGTGTCAAGATATACTGCAAAGTGAAAATGAGAAACAATCTGTACAAATATATTTAGACCCTAGGAAAAAATGGCAAACTGCAATAGATGAGCACACATTACGTTTTTATTTAAAAGAGAGGACATGCAAACCTAATACTACTCCTAAAACAGACACAGAAAAACACATTACTACTCTTGCTGAAATACACATGGAAGATGAGCAACCATGGGTTCACATTGGTATAAATGACTATTCTAAAATATTTAAAAGCCACCTTAGCGCTTGAACAGGAAAGAAGCTTTATTGATGAGAAATTACTGCAAAAAATAATGGAGAGGGAGGAGATCCCAAAATTTAGAATTAAAAAACGATATGTCTCTGGTTTGGACAGTCCAGACTTTGAAAACCGAATTGCGGGCAGATGTTTGCTGAAGATTCGTATCAGACAGAAAACAATTCACCATAATGTGTGGATAGTGAGTGGGACACAAAATTACTTTTACATGGGCATTTTACATGGGCAATGATATCATGCACAGAATGTGTATGGTGTTAGATTTCCTTAATCAAAAATTATGGTCACGCCTAGGTGGGCTGGCACCTGAATTTGAAGACAAAAGAAGGGCTTTTCATTGCGCACAACTGGTCCCATATGCAATTGAATTACAGCTGAGGAAGGATACTATTATCCCTGCATTCACCAAGCAGTTTGCAATAACGCTGAAGTGCAAAAATGGACAGCAGATGAAGGATTCTGATGCATTTGTGTGCTTGAATGAATCCGTAAAACAGCAAGGCCTGGATTATGAATACATTCCATCGATAGATGTTGGTGAAGGGTCTGTAAAAATGTTGGTGAATAATAAAGGATGTCAAGATATTCATTTAGAGGAAAATTCTTCATTAGGAATGGCCATACAAAAGTCACATTATACTGCAGATTTCAATAACATGGTAATTGGAAATATCCCTGAAAGGTATGTAGATGCAGGGGGTGTGTTGCCAGAGTACCTGGATGCTCAGCCCAAAGGAATCTTTAAAATTCAATCTGTGTACCCTTATGATTCAAATGAGACAGTGTGCTGTCATCAAAAGGATTATATAACATTTGACTTAAATGAAAATGAAACAGAAAATCAGCCCATTGAAGTGGAAGCTGATATACCAAAATATTTAAAAGTGGCAGCTTTACAGAGAGATACAGCCACACAGTTAGAAGAAAGCACAGAGATTCCTCCACTGGAAGATTTCCCAGAATTTTCAAAAATGGTAGAGGAGCAGATTTTATCAGAAGATGCATGAGACAACGATGAAGATAAAAATGAATTGAGAAAAATATTTATGGAGTTTAAAGATGTCTTTGCTAAAGATGCTTATGATTGCGGCCTAACTAATTTACATGTTGTCACACTACCAGAAGGGTGTAGTAGAAGCCCAGTATTTGTACGCCAGTATAGATTACCACTGGCATGTTTAGAGTCATTAACAGAAAAAATTTAAAATTTGGAGTCTCTGGGAATTATCAGGCCTATTCATAGCACATCCAACACACCTATTTTAGGTGTGTTAAAGCCAAATTGTCAATGGCGTCTATGTGCAGATTTGAGAGAATTAAATAAAAGAGTGCCAGTGTCCAGATGGCCACTGCCATTCATTGATCAAGGCCTGACTCAGGTGCATGGCTCAAAAGTGTTTACTACATTAGATCTCACATCTGGATATTGGTGCGTGCCATTGGCAGAGGAGATTCAGAATTTATTTTCATTTTCATTTGATAAGACCCAATGCGCATGGGTTAGAGTTCCATTCGGGTATGTCAACAGTGGGAGTGAATTTGGGATATTTTTGAGAAAGGCCATGCCTGATGCAGCGGAAAGAGGAACCATAGTTCACGTGGATGATGTCCTGATAAAAAATGAAAGCTTGAAAAGTCATTTTGATGAAATAAGACATGTTCTTGGCCAATTACAAAAAGCAGGCGCCAAAGTATCTTTACAAAAGGCACAATGGTGCAAGAAAAAAAATAATTTTCTAGGCCATGAAGTGACTGAACATGGACTAAACCCACAAAAGAAGAAAGTAGAGGCCATAGAAAAACTAAAAGACCCTAAAAGTGTGAAAGGTTTGAAAAGTTTGTTAGGAATGACGGGCTATAACAGAAAGTTTATTGAAAATTATGCTGAAATTACTCAACCATTGACTAAACTGCTAAAGCTGAATACACCCTGGACATGAAAAAAAGAGCAGTCTGAGGCAGTGGATAAATTAAAAGAATCTCTTGTAAAGGCACCATGTTTAGCATATCCGATAAAGGATGGGGATTTCTTTATAGAAATAGGTTTCTCTGAACATTGTATGTCAGCAGTGTTATCACAAAAACATGATTTGAATCACAAAACCATTGCTTATGCAAGTAAGACATTTTCCCAAGTTGCAATTAAATTCAGTGAATGTGAAAAAGCTCTTTTGACCACTGTGTGGGCGCTAAAGCATTTCCGCCCCATTGTTCAGGGAGAAAGGGTAATTATTGAGACAAATCATCAACCTTTGCGGTTTTTAGTGAGTAAAGGAATTAGGTCAGGTAACCTAGCACAGTCCAGAATCACTTTATGGACACTGGCATTGCAAGGCTTTCCTGTAGAAGTGAGAAATGGCCAAAATAAAAAGAGCCCAGTTGCTCAAGGTTTGGCAGATCTACATGACTGTGCAGCTGAACATGTATCACGCGAAGAAGAAGTGGAATCGAGTTTACAGGAGTTTGGGCAATCACCACACAAAGCTTTTGATGAAAAGACATGCAAGGATTTACCAACAGTATATGTTGACATTTGTGCTTTTCACATTGAAAATGACAGTAATAAACAATTGGTGTCAGGAATAGGAAATGTCTGGTTGAAATGTGAAGGCATTCCCAGTATAGGGATGAGAATTGGGGCCAGGAGCAGTCAAGTAGCGGAATTGGCAGCCATTTATAAAGCAATTACTACTGCAGTTGATAATTAATTTAGTGAAATTGTCCTGGTGAGTGATTCTGATTATGCACGAAATAGCTTTGTGGAATATTTGCCTGGCTGGAAAGCAAGAGGCATGATTACATACAATAAAAAGCCCCTTAAACATGGAAAGATGATACAAGCCATAGACAAATTGGTGTCAGAGAATGATTTGACAATATACTGGAGAAAAATTCATGGACATTTAAAAACACCAGGAGAGGATAAGGAGGGAAATGATAAGGCAGATCATTTAGCTAAAATTGGGGCTGTGATGGGAGAGTTGCTACCTATTGAACATTTGCTTGGTAAAATACAAATTGATGCAGTGACATGCTCTAAAGCACCAAAGGGGGTAGAACAACCAGTGGTACAGTGGAGTTATGATACACTAGATCAAGATCTGATTAAGGCACAAAAAGATGATCCAATTTTGGGAATTTATTATAATCATTTGATAGACCCTGAACAAAACCCTTTAACAGAAAATGATTGTGTGGGAAAAGAAGAGTTGAGGGTGATATTAAAAAATAAGAAACAAATTATACTACAGGATGGACTCATGATTAGAGAGTCCATAACAGGACAAATACAGTGGGTGGTACCCCTTTCATTCAGAGAGCTAATGCTACACCATGCACATGATGCAATAACTGCAAGACACAGAGGTTCACAAAAACATTGGAGATACTGAAAGATTATGCTTACTGGCCACATATGTCCCAAGATGTGGAATTATATACTAGGGGATGTCTAGTATGTGCCCGATTTAAACCTGCTTCACCGATGCATAGAGCCCCCTTAATGAAAAGAGGCTTGACTCTTCCATGGTCAGATTTGCAAATAGACTATGTAGGGCCTGTAAAAAGGTCGGACAGGGGGAACCGTTATATATTGAGTGTGGTTTGTTTAATGTCAAAATGGATAGAGTGTATTCCTGCACCAGATTGTAGTGCGCAAACAGCAGCTACATTACTGGTAAATCATATATTTTCAAGATTTTGGTTACCACAAAGAATAGAATCAGACAGAGGAAGTCATTTCACAAGCGCTCTAATGAGTATGAGTAAGGTATGGCAAATACTGGGAGTGAAAAGAAAACTACATATTGCATATATACCCGCCTCTTCTGGTGAAATTGAACTCTGTAATAGGTCTGTTGTCGACATATTAAAGAAGTGTATAGCAGAGGCAGATTCCAGCTGGGATTTACGTTTACCTCTGGTTTTGATGGCAATCAGATCAACGCCTGCCAAAGCAACAGGTATCAGCCCTCATGAAGTATTGACAGGTAGGAAAATGGTGTTGCCGCAACACCTGCTATACGGGACACGTGAGCAGACACTTGTAAGTGCATATACAGTTCATGAATATATGGAAGAACTGAGGAAGCATTTACAACATGCATTTGCTTTTGTGCAGCAAAATTTAGAAAGGGCTGCTGACAGTGCAAAGTCATATTATGATAAAAAGACATCGATGAAAGAGTATAGTGTGGGGGATCAGGTGTATAAATTTCATTTTGGAAAAGGTAAACAGAAAAATTCAAAATTTCTGGCAGCCTGGCAGGGGCCATTTCAAATTATAGATAAAGTATCCCCAGTGGTCTACAAAATTTTGAGAACTGAAGGTGAAACGGTAACAAAACAATTTGTTCATGTTAACCAAATTAAGCCCTGGCACCCCAAGCATGAGGTAAAGAGACTTGAGCATGTAGAAACAGATCAGGTCCCTTAAATACATGAAAGATTCATAGGGCCCAATAATAGAAAAATAAAAATAGAACTGATTGTTGTAATGGGATAGATGTGAATAAAAAGACGATATGTGATGATCATTAAAAGAGGGCTGAAAATAATGATATTATTTTTACAAATTTGAAATATGTTAAATGATCAATGATGCTTTATGTATGTTTATTTTCTCTCTAACATGTGCTTAATTTCAGAAAGCGAAAGAAAAATGGTGAAATATTTTTGAAAATATATATAGTTTATTTTTGGTAAAAGGGTAAAATTAGTATTGTGCTATGCACTTAATCTGTTTCTTTTCAATTCGATTTAGAACATTAATCTGTCTTTTGAGGTCAGAGGTCACAGGACCGGAGGACCCGGGAGATGATGTAGTCCTGGAGTCCACATGATGAAGATCAAGTGATGCCTGCCTCCGGGTGGAGGTGAAGATAAAGTAATCGGGATGCCAAAAGAGATGACTCTTATGGAAAAAGCATCCAAGAGTGCCAGGATGAAAGAATGCCCCAAATGAACCAGATGATGTGTTGTTGCTGGTCGGGACGTCTCAGAGGCGGACAACAGTAGAAGAACAATAAACGTGCAGCATTGTGGATGCGTTAATTCGGATGTATCCTGGAAGTATGGAGTTCCACCCCTTATTATTTTAATAATTATTTTAATTTGTTATGTTAATTATTTGTTTTCATTATTTATTTTATTTTATTGTTTTATGATTGACTTCAAGTATAAAACACTGGACTATGCGCACTTCAGTTGGGAAGAAATATGTAAAATATTTTATAAGAACTGATGGACTCATTTGAGATGAATTCTGATTTTATGGTGGTTAAACAGTGATTCATTGTGAAAAGTGTGAATATTCATTTTGTTGAATTGCTATGATGAAAAAAGAAAAAGGAGCGCAAGTTGGGTTTCTTCCAATTGTGGCTTGGACCACTGCCAAATTGTCAGAAAAGGAGGGATAATGTAGTATAATTTATAGTGCTTTGAAGTATAGCGCCTTGAAGTTTATAGCACCTCACTGAATGTGATAGCATTCTATTGACAGCAATAATGTGAAATACACATTTAGCCAGTCCTATGTTGCTAGCATAATGTATGAGTATGCAGAGGAGTACAGGCTGCAGGTTTAAAAGTGCACCAGATTTTTTTAAAAAATCTTTTCTCTTCCTTGAAATGCCTCATACACAGGAGACTACATTATTTATCTAACTGACTTACTAAATTAACAAGTACTAATCACTAGTGCTAACTCATTAACATTATAATGTAGCCCAATGTACAAAGTGAGGTGGAAGTACATGTCTTGAAATTAGTTTTTAAAAGTGCATTTTTCTCTCTTATTTTCTCTTGCTGTGCGGAATGCAGAAGGCAGGAAGGCAGCAGGAAATCGAAAAAGAAACAGTTATTATAATCTGAAGCTTACATTGTTTGTGACATGAGGGTGTTAACATAATACTTTTTCTGCTAATATGATTGGAAGGAAGTATATCTGCAGATATGCCACGTAAGCAGCAGAGTTCTGCTGGGGAAAGTCTGACAGAAAAAGTTCAGATCGCTTTTGCTGGGCTGCAGAGATGGATGTTCTTGATGTCTTAACATTGGCTTGAGAACCCTATGTTCTCGCCACACACACTTTAGACACTGATATTACGAAGGCCACCCCTGTCGACCAGGCCGCTCTTCAGAGGGAAATCGCCTGGGGGAAAAAAACACAAATATTTTGGTAAGCAGCCCAGTTCGAAGTGAGGTTTTTTTATGCAATTGATTGGCAAATGTGTTTCAAAGTAGTAGGCAGTCAGAGTAGCAAAGCAAAAGAAATATCCTGCATTTTCATGTGCCATGTGTTGATTCATAAAATGTAATGCCTATTTTTGAAAATATTTATTTGCATTGTATATGTGGTTTTGTTTTTCTCTTCTCATTTTGTTACAGGGAGCTCTGAAATGTAGATGTAAGAACTGCATCATGACATTGTAATTCTTTGCAATATAAGATATTTATATATATATATATATGCCTCTGAGTTTTAATGGTTTTGGCTCTGCCTAAACGGGTGTGGGGAAGATTAAATGTTTTGGTAATAGCTGTTAATTTGTTCATGCAGATGGAGAAATAGATAGACTTAGCGTTGATAAATAATTGTGTGTCTGTGTTCACCCAGTGCATGGTGTCTGGGTGAAATCTAATACAAAATATAGATTACTGGGGGTCCAAGAACCAGTAATGAATCAGTAATGAGGCCTATGGAAGCATAGGTCACTGATGTAGATAAATCAGTGATAACGCCACAGGTTATTGATAAAGCTATATGTGAAATTGTGGTGTTTCTGAATGTAGGTCCAGGGCTCTCTAAGGATCTCAAGAACATTATAAGAATAAGGAAGGTTTTGTGTATGTTGGGGCCATAAATAGACAGGAAAGTTATGCTCACCACTAAGTAATTTACCACTAAGTAATTTACCATCAGAAATTACCATCAATAGTGTAGACTACTAAATTATCCCATATAGTGTAATAAGACATGGTCACTGAAAGGAGGTAAGGCCAAACCGAATCTAAATGCAAGGATAATTCATCACCAAATTACCACTCTTCTTTGGCGGTAAGAAAATACCACCAGACCTCAAATCTACACAAAATATCTTACAGACCATGCTCTCCTGTCCTCTCACCTGGATCTCTTGGGTCCCCCGGATAAGCCTCTGCCTGCACTGCCAGTCTCCTATTCTGTCATTCGACCGATGAAGCGAGTGTCAGTTGCTGCTTTTGCCGCCACTTTCATTCCCCTCCCACACTGACTCTGCTCTTACTAATCTTCACCTCTCTATCATCAACACTATGATCACCCTTGCCCCTGTCGTGAGGATCCACATGCAGCCTGCATCCAAGCTCAACACCTGGCATGACTCTGACCTAGTCTCTCTGAAACATAAGTGCAGAGTTGCTGAGCGGAAGAGGCGTGCATCAGGTACATTCTCTGACAGACTGGCCTGCCGCCTGCACCGAAGGCAATACAGACTCTCCATCCGTTCAAAGTAGAGTGCCCATATCCAAGCCTGCATCTCTGGGGCCACTAACAACACCGGCAAACTGTTTAAAATCTGCAAGGAACTTGCCAATCCTACTGCAGTCTCCACTTCTCCCCTCCCATCCCTGACCCTATGTGCTTCCTGGCCCCCCACTCCTTAACCAAAACTCAGGATATCCTCTTCTTACTCTCCTCCACAACTCCACCTCACCACCCAGCACTCAGGCCTCCCTTGGCCACCCTCTCCCCTTCCCTCCTACTGTCCTATTTCTCACCCATAGCACCGGATGAGGTCTCTAGACAAGTCCTTTCTATAAAAGTGTACTCCAAACAGTAGATCCCAAGCTCCTCCAGAACCATCAAGGACAACATTGCCTCCCTTGCATCAGCCCTGGCCAATTTCTGAAATCACTCCTTTGCCACTGCCTCCTTCCCGCTACCCCACAAGCACTCCCTTTTGCATCCTCTCCTCAAAAAGCCCTCTGCCGACCCCTCCTGCCCGACAAACTACCACCCTATCTCCATTACCCCCTTCATGGGCAAACTCCTGGAGAAGCTGATCATCTCCCAACTGATCCAACACACAGAATCTGTTGATTGACTCCACGACCATCACTCTGGCTTCAGGGCAGCCAGAGGAATGCAAACTGCTCTACTAAACACCCATGAAGACTTTCTCTCAAATATCAATTCCAACTCCCCAACCGTTCTCATCCTTCTGGATCTTTCCTCTGCCTGTGACATGGTCAAGCATGTCATCATGACAAATCAGCTCTATGACACCCTTGGCATCACACGCCTGGCACTGGGCTAACTGACCAAATTCCTCTGCGGCCGTCCTTCTCAGGTTCAACTGGGCCCTTTTCTCTCGCTTATCACACTCCAGGCCTGCATCGGCCTTCAAGGCTCTACCTTGCCCCTCTGGCTCACCTGGTCTTTTCCTTCTCTCCTCACTTCCAGTGTTATGCAGACAACACTCAGCTCTCCTTCAAGCTTCCTTCTAGTGCCTCCTCTTCCTCCTCTCTCATCCCTGACTGTCTGACTGCTATTCAGTCATCGTGTGCTGCCAATGATCTCTGCCTTAATCCAGGAAGACTGAGATCATTCTCATTGGGACCCTAGCTCCCTCCTGCCCTCTGGCTGCCGTCTATGGGTCCTCTCCTCTCAGCGTCTTGTGAGGAAAAAAACCTTGGTGTCGTCTTTAACTCCTCTCTCTCCTTGCATCGCAGACCATGACCAGAAGGCTCACTATCAGCTGCACCTCCTCAGAGGCATTCTCCCTTTCCTCACCTTCCCCCAGACACTCATTTTCTGCAGAGCTCCGGTCCTCTCTAGCTGGACTATTGCAAAAGCCTATTCCTTAATCGTCCTTAATCCTCCCTTCACCCCCTTCAACTAATCCAGAATATTACTGCAAGACTTATCCTTGGCCTCAAGCCCAGGGATCACATCTCTCCAGCCCTAAAATCTCTCCACTGGCTCCTGGCTGCTACTAGGATCAAGTTCAAGACCCTCTTCCTCATCTACAAGGCTTTCTGGGGCCTGGCACCCCATTATATCCAACTCTCTCTCTCTCTAAATACCTCCCTGCTAGAGCCCTTTGGTCTTCAAGCTCCAACTCTCTGCTGATCAGATGCTTCTCTAAGCAGATAGTGGGGGGTATATCTATCTCCTATGCAGGAGCCTCCCTCTGGAATGGTCTCCCGGCCCCTCTCAGGCTTGAAACGGTATTCCTTAAATTCCAGAAGCTCCTCAAGACCCTCCTATTCTCTTCTTCCTTCGTCTCCCACTCCCCTGCTAGTGCCCCTGTCTGCCTCTGAGTTCTACCAGGCAGCAGGCCTCCCTGCCCAGTCCACCCCCTCCTCACACTTAGCATGTTGACCCTCATCCCCCTGCAACCCATGCAATCCCTGGCACTTGCCCTCCTGACCTCCCCTTAACACCCACCCAGCCAGCACCAGTGGTGGCCATTTTCGCTGCTAAGCACACACTGCAAATAATTAGAGTAAGCATTCAAATATGATATTCATGTGAGAATTGCAAACGAAGGTAAATAAACATTTGTACAATTAATTAGTGAAATTAACATATATCAAGTTTATTGCAAAACAAATCAATGAAAAGAAAGACAAACTAAAAGAAAATGTGAAAACAAAGAAAATGCAAGACCAGTTTAGAACAGAAAGCGCAATGATGAACACTTTCTACAACCGACCTGTAGATTGTGCGTGGGACACCACAAAACGTAATGCAGAAAAAACAAAAAATATATTATCTCGGGAACAGTTTGGCCTATCAAGCTAAAGATAGTTGCATTAATTTGGCAATTAAATAATATTCCATGCAAAATTAATTATGCCAGCCCTCACCGTTCATGAGTAGGTACGTCCCCAAGATCAACGTTATATATATATATATATATATATATATATATATATATATATATATATATATATAAACTCGAGACCAATGACTGAAGTTTGAGAGCTAAGGGCTGGTAAATATTTAGAAGACTATCAGATATTGTAGCAGAACAATGGTAAAGCATGACAACAGGTGAGATTTGGATGTCAGTTCAAACAGAATCTGGTTTACCTCATATTGCCCCACAGGTGTATGGGAAATTATCCGCGAAAAAAGGAATAGATGAACAATGATATGAACATGGTTAGTAAATCTTTACCAGAAGGTGAGTGGAGTGGATCATCTGGTGCACACATGTAACGATGATGTCCATGAATTGGGGGGTTACAGCATGTCAACTCATAATTTGGCATCATGTATACTAGAAAACTGAGAAGATGTTCTAGAGGGCACTCTTCGATAAATAGAAGTTCTGGGTATGTGTTCTGGCTGACAGAAACCTAAGTCCGTATGTTGTGAAAGTGTGGAAAGGTTTGGGATTTTTGGAGATGAGTGAGGTCGCGCATTGAGGCAATCTTACAGAATCTGATTCCAAAAACCTGTCAGATGATGATACTTTGGGATGACAGGGGGCAGAGGGCTGGATGAATTGGGGAATGACAGTAAAATCTGACTGAGATGGGTGACGATGCTAGCTCATAAATCGATTTTGGAGGTCGCTTAAACGAAACGAGCAAATGAATACTTTCCATTTGATCTGGGGATTGTATGATGATTACGAGGGACTTGGAAAGGGCGTTCTGGACTGAGAAGGGGTTTTTAAGGCTGGGAGGTGGGAGTGTTTCCAGCACAATATACTTGTATGAAGGATGTTGTCTGGATGGTTGTATGAAATAAACAGTTTAAAGGAAAGAAAAAAAACTCCAAAGGGAACAATGGCAATAACACATGATCTCCCATAAAAAGAGACTATTGAAAAAAGAGTATTATTCTTAGAGGAAGCTTGGACACTAAATCATGAGCTTTTTTTTTTTAAATCAAGACTTTCAACTGACAATTGTAGTTTAATTTTCATCATATTCTCCTATCTGCTCATCCTTCAAACGTATTGTAGACAACATAGCACATAAAACGTTAGCAGTATTTTTTGACACACCTTACCTTAACACTCACACTCCCTTGAAGCTTGAGCTGTAGCCGGATCATGTCGACTTCTTCCACTGTGCAGAGCTGATTAAGCTCCACAACCTTCTTTGACATCTCATCAATAGCCACTTCAATGGGGTTCAGCTCTATGCTCGACTGACTTATCACTTGAATTCGTTTTTTCACGTAGGGGAAGGCATGACTGGCTATTCATTAACATGAAGAAAACATATTGAACACATTAACACAACTTTCAGAGGTTGTAAGTAAAGACTTGTTTGGCTGTGAAATGTTGCTTTCATATACTTATGTTAACATTCTAATCGGAAAGGGGAGGGCTAAGTTTTGCACGGGGAATTTCGTATTATATTCATTTCCAATGTAACATTTTATGGATTGCAATCTGTTTAGGGGCACAAAGCTTTATTTAAAACCTCTATATCGAAAGACATGGGACTGATTTAAAAAACCTTTTTCCAACATGCATCTTCTACGCACATGTTGGCAACACATGTAATCTCCAAATGCCCCACTTAACAAAATGCACGATATTTACTGATGTTTTTACAAATCATGGTATCACACATGCAGTTATGGTAAGTGAACACTGAACCTACATTTGCTGATTAAGGAAAGATGATAATGTTTTAGGTTTCTTAGTTGAAGATTTACGTTGTGGCCAAACTGTGAAAAAAAGAAGGCCTCCTTCTTCCCATCGGGACCCTAACTATGACCGTCGGCATGCTCTGTTTTCAGCGGCATAGCTTCTGGGTGGTGTGACCCCGTCCATTTATGAACTCTCACCAGGTTTATGGGGCCCTGTGAGTTGGTTTTCTGTTCAGCTGTGCATTTCATCGACTCACTTGGCTTAGTAATAGACCATACCTCACTGAGATGCATGGACATGCCACATAACTGAGCCTAAAATGAAAATACAAACCTTGGATTTCGTCAAGTGGTGTACCGAGTGGGGCAGGTGTGGGGTTGTTGCAGGCAGTTAGTCAAACCGCCCACTGCCACTTGCACCAAAGGGAAGGGCTTTTCACTCTGTCACACGCCCACCTAGGTATTGGATGGCAGCACAACCTGTGTCAGGGAAGAGCGATGTGGGGTTGACTGGTGTGTTGTGTCCTCATGTGCTGTTTTTTGCTGTTGTGTGTAAATAGGCTTGGCATTTCCAGCCACCTCAATAAGGAGGACCTTCAGAACATCACGTTGTATTCCCCGTCCAGGCAGTGTGGTCCTGGCTAGCAACACCAGTGTCCTCCATGGTTCTTTTGGGGGAGCAGCTACTATACCTTTTGCCACTGCACTAACACCCAACCATCTCTCTCTGATGCCTTTCTGTCTCCCTCATTACAGGTTTTTAGCGACAACAACAAGAATTCAGCTAAGCCATCTGCTTTCGGCCCTTGGTTTGCCTCTCTCAACTACCCTGCAGCCTCCAGTCCCCATTTGTAAGGCACTGCCTCATAGGTAATTCCTTCATAGCCCATGCAATCGCATCCCCTTGCAGGGTGCATGAACAGGGGCTTGTTTACGTCAGCAGTTGACTTATTTACATCTCAATGGGAGAACATCGGCAAGTAACTATGAAGTATACATTTTATTTGTATACAAGTGTGGCATTGGCACTGCTTTCTAAACCTCCTACAACATGCCAGTGCCATTTGTGAATACTAGAACTGATTATAGTACCGGCAATGTTACAAATCTGAAATGCAAATATTGACGTGGGCTTTATGAGCCAGCACCCAGACCTGGACGCTTATCTGGGAACTCTGGTTATTGCACCATGTACCATTAATTACTTCACTTGATAATAGCAATAGCTAGACAGTTCTCTCAAAGTAGTGTCGTTCAGATTCCTTAAACATTTCTATTGAGTTCCAAAACAGGGGAGGAGAAATGTGTGATTTTGAATGTGTACGTTATTTAATGTATTTGCTATTTGCTGAGTCAAGTAAATAGTATGTGGAACTGCAACTTGATCAATACTCAAGTTCATCTGTAAGCCTGGGCTAATAAATGTGTCCAAATCCAGAATAGCACAAATGAAACAGCAACACGCCGATACCTGGCTGTCTGCCTCTCCAGCACACAACCCATGTACCACACCAGGCACCCTATCTACGCTCCTCCAGACCCCACAGTATAAGGCCCTCACTTGAAAATCCACCTGCCTATGATTAAAATTATAACTGGTCATGGAGTAATACTATAGATTATACACCCATATTAGTGAGATGTTTTCATACAAATAGTTAAGGAAAATAAGGCACAGTAATGAAAAGTGATTTGCTCATGATCACATAATGTGTGAAGTGTGCAAGATAGGAATTTGAGCACTAGCTTTTTCCAATTTAGAGAGCAGAGGATATTTCATCTTCCCCTAATCCGTCTTCACTCTTCGAACCAACACAAGTCTTTCTGCAAAGTTGTTCTGAAAGGGCTTTAGGAGTACACTGTTCAACAAGGCTTTCAAAAAACACCAATGTATCTACAAGAGGGAACCCTCTTAATTGTCTGTATCCTAAGGTGAAAAATGATGAGAGTACACCCAATTGTACGTACTTCAATTATAATTATAATGACAACTCACTATAATTATAATCTTAATTAGTACAATTGTGTCAACTTTCATAGCACCAAGTCACATGTTAAATCAAACTGAAAAAATGTAAGAGAAATCTTAATTGAAGAATATGCTCATAAAGCAAGTATGTATCACTTTGTCGGTAAAAAGAAAGGGGTTGAGCTAGTCCCAAAATCAGGTATAGTTGCATGCAGGTTAGACACCAATATCACCAACAGTCAAACAATCTGCTGACCTACTTTTCCAGATTCCTACCTCTGTACCATATACCCTACTTTCCTTGCCCGTCAACCTCTGGTGTCCTTCCCTTGTAGCACATCCTTTCTGCCCATTCAACACTCCATTCCTTTCAATTAACTTTCAGACCCCTGTTCCCCTCTTTCACCATCCTTTAACCTTTAACTCAGTCTTCTTGCCTTCCCTTGCCCCCACCCTTTCCTCTTTTCCACAAAGCTTAGTCATCAATTCCTTGTCACTCACCACCTTCTTTTGCCTTGGCTCACATGCAGACAGATGACCACCTTGATTTGTCAGTTAGGCCCTCATTACGACCCTTGTGTTAAACAATGGTCCGCCATGGTGACATGGGGAATTACCATGCCATTCCAAGGTTGGCGGGTCGGTAATTCCCCATTTACCATTGGCCCTTCCCCATTTTTGCCCCATAGGGCTCAATGGGAATGGAGAAAGCTGTAATTACGGTACTGCAAAATGCGATACCGCAATCACCTTCAAGGTCACTTTGCGGGTTCTTACCTTAACGGCTGGCATAGACCAGCCGTTAAGATCGGGACCCGCAAAGGGACCTCGTAATCAGGCGTTAAGGGATTACCGGTACCCTTAACGGTACCGGTAATCCATTAACGCCAGGGTCGTAATGAGGGCCTTAGCCTCTGAATCAGATGTCAAGAAGCTGTGGTCTGTAACATCCAGTGTTACCTCCACCTCAGAGGTGGAGGTAAACAAATCCAAATTTGCCCCTTTGTTCTGAAGCTTTTTGCTAAAGTACAGAAGTTTCCCTTCAGTACAGTGATTTTTTTTGCTGCCTCCCTCTCACTACCTTACCCATGTAACGTATAACGTGGTTACACATTTGTTCATTCTGAACAGGTACAGCAGTGGTATGAGAGACGCCTGCACATAATTTGTTTCCACCTTCACAATGAAGGTGAAAATGTATGGATTTCTTTTTTTAAATCACGTTTTTATGTTACCATTTGTTGAGGTGATATTTCTGTGAAATACCTTTGGAGATATTCCAGAGATACCACCTCGCAGGTGATACATTATGAACTGGCCAGATTTGCAGAAATGGCACCTCTGAAGGTGATAACTTTCTCCATCAGTATTTCATAAAAAATTCCACCGAACTCTAAATGACCCCCTTAATGTGTAGTCTGCTAATATTGAATAACCGAATGCTACATCTTTTGGTGTGAGTTTTTCAACTGTACCCAAAAATGATGACCGCAAACAATCTAACAGTTATTTCCATAAACACCATATAGTTATATCCATGGGAGCTATCCATGGTGCTATACAACTCTTTTTGTAATTAACTAACTAATGATCAAGAAATTCATCAGAACATAAGAGAAGCATTCTCACAGAAGGAGCCCAAGGACAAACTGTATGGACGCCTACTTAAGCAATAAGCACGGAGCAGGGGGGATTTACCACTTCAGTTAATGCCCTGGGGACCATAGTTACAGGCCTGAGCGAAGAAAGGACCTTTACAAATGCCCCTAGGTATTACCTGAAGTGGTCATGCCCCATGCGAGGGGCTTATTGCTATTAGTACCCTGGTCGTAAGGCTGGGGTACTAAAAGCATTTTTTTATGTTCCCGAAATGCTCTGGCGTTTTGGAACAGAAAAAAAGTTTAACAAATGCCCACCGCGGGAAGGAAAATTAAGTCAATTTTCCCTTTCCATGGCAGCCATTGAAAATAATAAAAAATTAAACAAACAAAATGTCCACCATAAAAAGGCAGAAGGGACTACATGTAGTGCCTTCGCCCTTTCCATGGCAGTCATACAAAAAAAGGAATAAAGTAAACAAAAAAATGGCCGCCATGGAAAGGAGAGAAGGAACTAGGTGTAGTCCTTTCTTCCTTTCCAAGGCAGCCTGTCGATGATCGGGAGTGGATGCGCTGGAGACAGAAATGTTTGCAGCATGTTTGCTCCTGAAAAGCAGGTAAGTGTGGGGGGGAGGGAAATAGGGTTATAGGGTGAGTTGGGAGGGGGTTTAGAAGACTTACCTCATTCCTGGCGAGGGGAGATGGCGGCCACCAGCCCAGAGGAGGCTCAGGATGGTGGGATTACCATCTGGTAAGGCCCGTGTTCTGAGTCTCCCCATTGGCTGGGAGGCAGCTACAACCCCCCCCTCGCCGGATACTATTTCATGATAAACAGCTGAGGATTGTAAATGACACAGGGTGAATGGGCCACAGGGGTGCTAACTTTACCATCCAGGGTCACAGTGTCATTTAATTCTGTTATAGGTCATTACATCGCTGGAAAAACCGCTTTTAACAAAAAATAAGAAACATTTATAACATTGAGAAAAGCAACATTTAGGGATTTACATTGTATATTGTTTCACTGTTATGTTCTACCATCTAGTGGACCTTTATGGCATAACTAGGCATTAGACTAGTTAAACATTATACAGAACCCATTCCCCACACCTATTATTCCTAAATTTGTTTAATGTATTATATACTTTTTTTATTTACGTGGGTCACCCCCAATTCCCCCTTCCTGTACGTTCCCATCCCCCAACCCATTCTACCCCTATACACTATAGCGAGCCCTCCTTACCACCCCTTCCTTACCCAAACACCCCACACCCAACTGCTTCACTTTAGAATGTCATCCAGTGGTATTTTTGTTGCATATCACAATATTAAAATGCTTTTTTCAAACGATTTTTTTTTAAACAAAATTGTGTACTGTTGTAAGGGAAAAAGGACAGAGCCCCTTTAAGAGGGGAGCCAAAGACTATGGGAGGGAGCGGGAAGCGGGAGGAAAGGGAGGGGCAAGGGAAGAGGGAAATCAGTAAAGACATGGAGGAATAAAGGGAAGGTCGCAAATATGCACTGGCTTCTGTGTGATTATTAAGGACCTAACAACTGGCGACGAAGGGAAACGAGCCCCCAGCAGTGCCATGACAGAGGTGAGCCCAGCAGCATGAAGGAGCCCAGCAAAAGGAGGGTGCGGTGGACCCGACCCGGCAGAAGACTGTGTGCGCAGCAACATCTGTGAGCCCGTGTGCCCACAGTGTCCAGAGCCTGTGCACCTGCAATGATGAGGGGCCTGTGCGACCAGTAGTGTAGGTGGGCCCGTGAACCCAGCGGAGGGCCCGAGCGCCCAGCGATTTTGAAGGGCCCGTGTGCCCAGCTGCAGAGAGACGGAGGGCCTGTGTGCCCGCAGGGGAGAGGAACTCAGGAAGAGTGCCCGTGAGCCCAGCAGTGACGGCGGGCCTGAGAGCCCAGCAGTGACGGTGGGCCTGTGCGCCCAGCATTAAAGGTGAGCCCGTGCGCCCGGCAGTAAAGGTGGGCCCGTGTGCCCTGCAGCGACGGAACCCGGGAGGAGGGCCTGTGCGCCCTGCAGCGCCAACGAAGAGGAGCCCAGGAGGAGGGCCCGTGTGCCCGGAAGAAAGAAGAACAGCAGGAAGCCCCAGTGCTCTGAAGATGAAGAACACAGACGGTGAAACCCAACGTCCACGAAGTAAACAGATGACAGCGACTAATACGCCGGAGCCGCGTAGGACCCACCTCGCCTCTCCAGAACAAGACAAACAAGTACGAGTAAGAAGACACGCACACCCAACCCTGTAGGAACAAAGGGCAGTGCGAAGACGCCACCCAGTGGCCTGACAGCACCCCTGGCTGCCCCGACCGGCACAAGCCGAATACGGGAAACAACCGGCTGTTGGGCGGGACGCCCACAGACAATGAACAGCCGTAAGGCGCCAATAACACACGTGGCCACCCCCAACCCACACTAACGCCGGGAAAGGTGCTCCAATCCCAGGCGGAAGGATCACGGAAAGGGACAACAAAGTGGAACAAAGAGGCATCCACCCAACACCTCAACGCCGCCACGGCAAGAGCCCTACAAAATAAAAAAAAGGACACAGAGGAAATGTATCACCGGCACCCTACCTCCAGAGAGCATAAAACAGGGAGCACCCAGCCACGCCTGCCACAAGGCCCCAAGGAGAAACTACCAACGTGGGGAAACAACAAGAGCTCAACCCATTAAAGCACAGCAGAGACGCTGGAGCGAATACAACGGCAGGTGCAGGACAACACAGAGGCGGATCCCAGCAGGAAGAAGAGCCGCCACCAGGAGCAGCCCCAAGGGTGAAAGCGAGATGCCGCGAGGAGCACGCGGCTGTTGCAGGTACCAAACCCTGCGTCTCTCGCGCAGTGAGTAAAAAAAAAGGGAAACCCTGAGTCTCCCACAAGTGACATTGAAAAAAATAATAAAGTTGAAACGTATAGCCAGCAGCATTAACCCTGTGTCTCCCACCCAGTGACACTGAGAAAAAAAAGAAAATAAGAATAAGCACAAGGGTGACAGTGAAAATAAAGGATAAACCCTATGGCCCAACTGCAAAACATGAACAATAAAAGCCAAGAACAATAACACGGCTGGTCCTAACCTACCAAACCAGCAGGTAGAAGCTACCTACAAAGAAAAGACGTAGTATGGCACACTAAACAAGTGACCACAGTGCCTCAAGAAACAACTACGACTGGTGCCCACGTGACACTTAAGTAGCTACATCACACCCAGCCCAGGTCACAAGGCCCCGTGTCTCCCGCTTGGTGACACTTCGTCGAGATAAAAGAACAGTAAAGAGCGGGTCAATACTATAGATGACCTTAGCCATCCAAGGAGTATACCTGCACCATGCACAGTGCATCGCACGCTGCGGTGCCTGAGACCACGTCAGACATCCAGGGCGGAACATACCAAAGGACCAAAACACAGCGACTCCATACCCAAACTAAACACCGAGGGGAGCCAAAGACTATGGGAGGGAGCAGGAAGCGGGAGGAAAGGGAGGGGCAAGGGAAGAGGGAAATCAGTAGCGACATGGAGGAATAAAGGGAAGGTCGCAAATATGGACTGGCTCCTGTGTGATCATTGAATGAGCCTGAAGCACCCAATTACTGGGTACAATTTAGTTCCTGCTTTGACACTTGGCAGTAAGAACATGCACCTGCATCCTAGACTCTTATCACTCTCAGCCGCTCACTGCTGAGGCCCATGTATGGGGGCCACCGGGCACATCTGCAACAATACGAGTGCCTCACCCCATCTACATAAAAGCTGAGAAGGCCTTGCAGCACTTGGTTCCTTCAAGGCAGGCTACATTCTAGAGTATTTTGTGTTTTTCAATTTGTTTTTTACATTTTGCAGCTCTGGTCTAGAGAGCAACAGCACATACATCCTTGCGGGCAATTGCGTCTTGCCCCCTTTGCAGCCTGCACCTGTAAAGAAGAGCTGAATTGGCCTATGGGATTATTGAAACACTTTCCAACTGGCAGCTGTCCTTGAAAATGTCTCTTGGGTTGTTGCAGTCACAAGTTAGGCTGAGCAACATGTGACTGACTCTGCACCAGCCATGTGAGCCTATTAAATGAACCAGGCTTTTAAGAGTAGACAGTTACAAGTTAAAACGCTGAATGTTACATTTGAACAACTTATTTCAGCTGCCAAAGTAAAGACTGTTGCAATACTATTATCTGGAAAGCACTATTGCTCTGCTGACTTAGACCTTATGTTGCACACAAGAGTTTAGTTTAGTTTAGTTTAGTTTATTATTTGTATAGCGCGCCATACCCTGGAGTATCAGGGCGCAAACAGACAAGGATATGCTCAACTTAGTTACAGGTACATAGAAATCAGATGAAGGTACAGAGATGCGCCGAGCTTGGTTACAGATATGCTCGGCTAATTGCAAGTACAGGAAGAGGCAGGAAGAGTAGACAGACATCAGCAATATTACAGCAAGCAGATATGAACAGGGAGAGATCAGGACAGGGGAGCAAGGAGCTTGCTCCTGTTCACGTAATATATAGTTATATACAGTAATGTACAATGTGACAAGTGGAGTAGTTAGCTGTCGTTGGCTCTCAGCCACCTAGTGAGGTTTTGTCTAAATTTTGCGAAAGGCTGAGGTTCTCTAACGTCATGGGGGAGGGAGTTCCATAACTGCGCAGCCTTGACCGGGAAGCTATTTCCTCCTATAGTGGCAAGTTTGAAACGCGGGACTTGGAGGCAGTTTGCGTTGGCTATTCTGGTAGGTCTGGAAGAAGTCCTTTTACGTAATCTATCCATGAGGTAAGGTGGAGCTTTGTTGTTGATACATTTGTGGGTGAGGGAAGCGATTTTGAGATGAATTTTGTCTGCGGTGGCGAGCCATTTGTGTTCTCTTCTTGTAGAGGATATATGCTCGTTTCTATTAATCTTGAGTGCTGCTCTCAAAGCATTATTCTGGAGTACTTGAATTTTGTGGATGGTCTGTTTATTAGCTCCAATGTAAAGTCCATTACAATAGTCTAATTTTTATAGTATCAAGGCTCTGGCAAGTGTAATGCAGCTATCTGTGGAGAGGAATTGTTTGCTCGCTCTGATAAGTTTGCATGTATATGCTGTGGCAGAAGCTAGAGAGTTAACTTGTTTGGTAAAGTTCAGGGTGGCGTCTAGGTAAAACCCTAAGGTTTTTACTTCATGAGCTACTTTTATGTTGTTCCCATCAATAATGAAGTTGTCGTAATCAGGGCTGAGTTTGGATATATAGGTAGTGGTGCCCAGGATGATAAGCTCAGTTTTATCATCGTTCAGGCATAGGCCGTGTGTGGCCTTCCATGCCTGGACGATGCTATAGATCCTGTTCACTAGGGCCAAGTCCTTGGCGTAGTCTCCTGAGAGCGGGAGGAGGATCTGGGTATCGTCTGCGTAGTTAGTGGAGGCGATACCAGATGATCCATTTCATCAAAGAGAGGCTTTGTGAAGACATTATAGAGGGTGGGTGACACACAAGACCCTTGTGGAACACCGCATGTTATGGGGATTGGATCTGCTGAGGCTGATGGAGCGAAGACTCTCATGGTCCGATTACTCAGGAATGACTGGATCCAAATTATGGCCTCTTTTGAAAAGTGGGCTGCCGAGTCGAGGTGACTACAGAGGACTGCGTGGTCCACTAAGTCGAATGCCGCTGATAGGTCCAGGAGGAGAAGTAGGGCCGCTTGACCATTGTCTCTGCAATCGTCTATTTGGGCCTTAAGGTCTATTAACGCTGTTTCGGTCCCATGTTGCGGGCGGAATCCTGATTGACGGGTTCCAAGTAGGTGGTTAGACTCTAGGAAGCTTTGAATTTGCAAGTAAGCCACTTTATCTAAAATTTTTAGAAGAAAGGGCACAGTCGTGATGGGCCTGAAGTTAGTCGGAATGGCAGGGTCAAGGGTTTGCTTCTTTAGTAGTGGCAGTACCCAGGACTCTTTTAGGTTGATCGGTACTGAACCTGAGGTAAAGGAGGAGTTGATTAGTTTGGTTATAAATGGCGACAGTTCTCTCGCAGCATCCTTGATGAGTTGTGCTGGACATTGGTCGCCTTTGCAGTTGGACGGTTTGAGTCCCAGGATGACCTTTTCTACCTCTATGGTCGATACCTTAGAGAAGCAGAATCGGGCTCCCAACTTGGGCTGTGGCGGTGGCGCTGAGCTCTGAGGGATGTGTGGTGTTAGTGATGCCTTCTTGATGGCAATTTTGGTTTGTAGGCTTGCTACTTTGTTTGTTAAAGCAAGTTGTATGCTAGAGCACCATTTTTTATCCTTGGTGCAGTTTTCTTGGGGTGCAACGGGTGTTTCCAATTCTTTCAGAATGCTGAACAGTTCTTTGACACTAGATTTTGAGTTGGATATTCTAGTATTGTAGGTTTCTTGTTTGGCTAATAGTATTTCTTTCTTGTATTGGGAGGAGGCTTTGGAGAGGTTAAGTTTATTTTTGACTGATGGGGAAAGTCTCCAAATAGTTTCAAGTTTTCTTTTGGCCAGCCTAAGATCTTTTAGGTGGGGCGTGAACCAAGAATTGAGGTGTTTTTTAGGTTTGCTATTTCTTAGTTTGAGCGGGGCTATGTGATCCAGGGCTGAGGACATGGCTGCATTATAATGTTCGACTAACAGATTAGGGTCCATGCAGTCAGGTAGTGAGTTTAATTTAGGTATTATAACGGGCATCAGATTTTCCACTGTCATTAGTTTTTTATTTCTCGTTGGCAGAGGTGGGGCAAGTGAGGACGGGGCAGTGACCCGGTGGGTTGTCACTGAGAATAATAGCAGGTGGTGGTCAGTCCAGATCTGCGGTACAGAATCCGTAATATTTACTTCGCAATTATGTTCTGCTATCCAATCAAGGATGCGACCTTTGTTGTGGGTGGGTAGTTCAACTTTTTGGGAGAATCCCAGCTCTTTCAAGGTCAGTGCAATCGCTGACGATTGGGTGTCCTTATTGTCATTATAGCCTAGATTTAAGTCTCCTAGCACTATTGTTTGGGATGTATTTTTAGGTTATTGGACAGGGATGTCGAGATGTCCTCAGAGAAGGTTCCGATAGGACCTGGTGGTCTGTAGATGAGGATGATGTTTAGGGTTTGGGAGTTGGCGATGGCTATTTTAGCCGTGAGGCATTCACAGGATTGCATATTGGTAGTAGTGATGATCCTCATGTCCAGGCTAGTTTTAGCTATGATTGCTAGACCTCCACCTCGGGAGGTAAGTCTGTCCGCACGTAGGATTGTATAGTTGTCTGGGACTGCTAGGGATAAGGCTGGGCCAGCCGCATCATGTAGCCAGGATTCTGAGATGGCCAAAAAGTCTAAGTTGTCTGTGGCAATGATATCCGAGATCTCTGTGGCGTGTGCGACTAGCGACCTGGCGTTTATAAGTGCACCTTTGAGATATGGTTTGTGGTCAGCTAAGTTAGGACTGGTGGTGTTATGACTACCTTTAGTTGTCTGTTTGGAATTATTTAGTTTGGGTCTGTTGGGCTTAGGCTGTTTCCTAGTAGGTTCCGCAATACCCTTCAAGGGTAACTGTATTTTATTTCGGGATTTTGATAGTTCAGCCTTCTTGGCTGGTAGCTCATGCAGTTTGGACAGGCGAGCACGTAGTCTAAGGTTTCTGTCTACAGTGTTGCATGGCCTTTGTAGGGTGGTGCTATCTGGATAGTGGGTCATTTTAAGTCCAGTATTGGGTTGTTGTGTGTTGAGCATGATATGGCAGGTGCAATGGGTGGAATAGGACGTGGTGCGAAGACTCAGAGTGTTAACTTTGGTGCTTATTTTAGGTGGTTGCATTCCTAATGTGATAAGGAGGGCGATATACAATGGTAGCCAGGGTGACCTGTAGGCAAGACCCAGGGAGTACATGCTAAGTGACTGGATAATAATCCGATAGGAGAAGTTTCGATGGCAATTGAGGTGGCTAAGACTAGGCAGGCTAGATGCAACTATCAGGCTAGGTACAGTGCCACGGCGCAAGGGCACAATGCAAGTCAGGTGTGGTCTATTACCGACCATGGGGCACAATGCAGATCAAATGTGGTCAATTAGTGACCATAGGGCACAGCGCAGAGCAAGCGTGGTCTATTAGCGACCATGGGGCACAGGGCACAGTGTAGGGCAAGTGTGGTCTATTAGCGACCAAGGGGCACAATGCAGATCAAATGTGGTCTATTAGCGACCATAGGGTACAATGTAAGTCAATTATGGCGACCATAGGGCACAATGCAAGTCAAATGTGGTCTATTAGCAACCATAAGGCACAGTACAGATCAAGTGTGGTCTATTAGCGACCATAGGACAGAACAGGTGTGGTCTATTACCGACCATGGGGCACAATGCAGATCAAATGTGGTCTATTAGCGACCATAGGGCACAATGCAAGTCAAATGTGGTCTATTAGTGACCATAAGGCACAGTACAGAGCAGGTGTGGTCTATTAGCGACCATAGGGCACAATGCAAGTCAAATGTGGTCTATTAGTGACCATAAGGCACAGTACAGATCAAGTGTGGTCTATTAGCGACCAAGGGGCACAATGTAGAAGTTGAGATACATGTACTGTTTCTACATGTGGCAATGGTAAACAGGCTGGATGCCGTATGCTAGAGAGGGCCCATATGGGTGCCCAAGCGCTCTAGGAAAGAGAAAATAAACAGGCAGGTGGCTGGAATCTGGAATACAACTAGGGGAGGCATATGGCCTACCTTGCGTCTGGCAGGGCTCGTAACCAACGCTCCTGAAACCTGCTGCTCCTGCAATGGGTTGCGGGATCTCCTACTCCTCCGGCCTTCAGTTGTGATGTTGGCATGGAGATCATACTGCAGGTGTGAGCACGGGCAGTGTAGCGTGCTCCAGCGTGCTAACAGGGGGCAAACAGGGTTCTTAATGTGGGCCTTCGGGTGAGGCCGCCGGCGTTTCCGCCTGCCGGCAGATGTGGCCTATTCAAAAGGCTGCTAGTAGCCTAGCAACGAGGCACCAGCCTCGATATGGAGCCGCGCTGCGCCCGGCATCATAGGGTCAGGCAGAGGAGGTCAGGCAAAGCGATGTCGTGGTCCCGTGCACAGAGCCTTGTGCAAAATCGGGTGTCTTCATGTAGGCAAGGGTGCTCAGGGGCATGGGAGCCTTACCATGGTGGATGGCTCTCCAGAACGTCGTGGTGTGGCTGGATGCCGTGGGTGGGCATCGGCGTGGGTCGGCTCGCGCTCCGAATGCGAGCTGCTGTTTGCGGAGGAAGGAGGGGCTCCTGCCCTCTCATCGAGGTCGCTGCTGGTGTGACTGGGTTCCAGGGGGCAAACAGGGGCCTTAATGTGGGCCTTCGGGTGAGGCCGCCGGCGTTTCTGCCTGCCGGCGGATGTGGCCTATTCAAAAGGCTGCTAGTAGCCTAGCAACGAGGCACCAGCCTCGATATGGCGCCGCGCTGCGCCCGGCATCATAGGGTCAGGCAGAGGAGGTCAGGCAAAGCGATGTCGTGGTCCCGTGCACAGAGCCTTGTGCAAAATCGGGTGTCTTCATGTAGGCAAGGGTGCTCAGGGGCATGGGAGCCTTACCATGGTGGATGGCTCTCCAGAAGGTCGTGGTGTGGCTGGATGCCGTGGGTGGGCATCGGCGTGGGTCGGCTCGCGCTCCGAATGCGAGCTGCTGTTTGCGGAGGAAGGAGGGGCTCCTGCCCTCTCCTCGAGGTCGCTGCTGGTGTGACTGGGTTCCAGGGGGCAAACAGGGGCCTTGGGTAAGGGTAAGGTGAGATGCATTTCAGCACATAGAGTGGGGAGTAGTAGAATGCAGGTGCCTCTAGGATTTGTTTGCTGAAGGACCTTTGTTTGAAGAAAACACCCAAGTACAATAAACATAACTTCTGCTGTTTGTGTGTCATTCAAACAGAGGTGGTTGCCAATCATCTAGTTTTGCCAGGTCACAAGACAGAAAGAACTGATCTGGGCATTGTCACCAGTGTTGCGCAATCTGGAGGTGATTTGAATGTGTTGTCCTCATTCAAATGGAAGGGGAAGGTGGAAGACATTTACAATATCAGCCAAAGGTTTCACATAGCAGTTTAACAGTCATAATTGTTATTATTATCATTATTATTATGGAATTTGTTGAGCGCAGACCTAGCATCGCGAAGCAACAGAGCAGTTTACAGCTGTATACAACAATACAGATACACAACTGAATGCTTTACAGAGGTATACAACAGTACTGATGCATAACACAGACTTTTTAGTGGTGATAACAACAGATATACAGAGGGGGTAGGATACAGAGGGGCAAAGAGAATGGGTACAGCTGAACAGTGTGGCAGGGAGGAGAGGGGTGGTCAGCAACTAGCAGGTCAGGTGGTGCGGGGGTGACATGATGGCCTAGGTGTTGAGGAGACACTCCTTAAAGAAGTGAGTTATTTTCTCAATTGTATGAGTGTGCAGGTGAGTCTGATAGGGAGGAGGTTCCATAGTCTTGGGGTATAGGCAGAGAAGGCCTGTTTTCTGGTCCTTTTCTTTTTGCAGCAGTGGATTTGAAGTCTGCAAGTGTTCTGGCTTTTTGTGGTGCGCTGTCCCCCGGCGATGCTGAGTTTCTGCACAAGGTAGCTGGGTGACTTGAGGGAGACTACCTTATAGATGATGCAGCAAGACTGGAAGGTGATTTGTGCGTGCAGTGGGAGGCAGTGAAGGTCGATGAGGGCCAGGATGATGAGGTTGTATCTGCATAGACCATTGATGAGGCGTGTGGCCACAAAGGAGGATGACAGGAGGCCTTCAAGGAGGACATTAACTCCAGACAGGTGGGATAGGAACAGTGCTTGAAGGGTGGATCTAAAGCGGTCTCTGGGGAGAAAGGGCTTGACTTTCTATAGGAGCAAGAGCTGATACCAATCTGTCTGAGTTTTCTTAGCTGTGTTTGTTTTGAAGGAGGGGTGTTTGTTGATGTGAAATCTGAGGGACTTTGTGCAGGTTAGCTTGGGTGTGAAGCCCTCAGGGTTCATGGTTGATAGCCAGGTCTGTAGGTGTGGGTGTTCGGTGTTGTTGGTGAGGAGTAGGAATTCGGTGTTGGAGGGTTGAGCTTCAAGAATACACTGGACATCCAACACTGGATCAGCAAGAGGCAGGTTTTGAGCCTGTGGATGTCCTTGATGCAGTTGATCTTGAGGTATAGCTGCGTGTCATCAGAGTATTGGTGGATGTGAATGTTGTGTGTGGCTATAAGGGCTCCCAGCAGCTCCATCTATAGATTGAAGATCAGTGGGGAGAGGATGGAACCCTGCGGGACTCCACAGGTGATGGGTAGCATTGGAGATCTAGAGGAGTCCATGTGAACAAACTGCTGGAGGTTGGCGAGGCAGGACTTGAACCAGCATAGAAGGTCGCTGATCCTCATGCGCTAATGTAGGGTGTCCATGAGCGCCTGGTGGTCTACTGTGTCAAAAGTGGCTGAGAGGTTGGGTACCACCTTTATCGTTGCCATCTACATGCTGCATCTGGGTCTGAACCTGGATTGGTAGGTTTGGAGGAGATTGTTGGTGTCGATGTGTTGTTGCAGTTGCATGGCTACCACTTTTTCGATGATCTTACCTAGGAAGGGAAGATGGGTGAATGAGCGATAGTTACCTAGGTTGTCGGGATCCAGAGTAGGTTTCTTTAGTAGAGGGAGGATTTGTGCTATGGATGGGAAGGGCCCTTAGTTAGGGAGCTGTTGACGATCACAAGGAAGGGAGAGAATGTCGTCTGTACACGATCTAGGTGGCCAGGGTTTCTACCAGGTCCTCCGTAGAGAGTGTCTATAATGTTGTCTAGAGTATAGCAATTTCACCAGGAGGGATGTGAGGTGGGTCTGTAGATGCAGAGCTGGTGCCTATGTGCATGAGAAATATGCTGATTTTGGTGACGAAGAAGGTGTTGACGGCAGTGTATTTTTCGATTGAGTATGGTATGGCAGGGTCGGATAGCGGGTTGACGCAGTT
Source organism: Ambystoma mexicanum (assembly GCF_040938575.1). Taxonomy (NCBI): domain Eukaryota; kingdom Metazoa; phylum Chordata; class Amphibia; order Caudata; family Ambystomatidae; genus Ambystoma; species Ambystoma mexicanum. The sequence goes on from NC_090932.1 coordinate 608,797,383, forward strand.
CTTGACCACTTTGAAGAGGGCTATACTTTTTTTGTTGGGTTCTGATATGGTGTTCTGATAATAGGAGGCCTTGGCTGTATTGATTAGTTGGTGGCACGTTGCTCAGAGATCCTTCCAGAGCACCAGGTCGGATGCAGTCCTGGAAGGGCACCAAAGTTTTCTCTTGTTTTATGATTATTTTTTTGCTGAGGTTGAGTTCTTGCATTTGCCCGTGTGCTGACGGTTTCGGTTTGCAAGTGCGTTTTTTCAGAGTCACGTGTCTGTCGATGGTCGATGAGAGCATGCCTTTGAGTGCTTTCAGTAGAGAGTCGCAGTTTGGTTGCGGGTATTCGGTCCATTTGAGGTGGAGGTTGGTGAGTTCTTCATGTGGGCTTCCACCAGGAAGTTCTTCAAGGACCTAAAGGTTTGTCTGATTGCTTTCTATAACTCAGTCTTGAAGGGCCGATATGAAGCTGGAGAGTTGAGAGTGGAAATAACCACATCGAACAGTGACACACATGTATTGAAGGGAAGATTTGACTGATTTTGAACAGTGCCTATAATGACAAATGGGTCTTGAAATCTCTTTAGCAAGATTTGGTAATGGAAAGTGTCAAATACCAGGGATACTTAAAACAGGCAGAGAACAACAGGAAAGCTGATAACCAAGGCAGGCAGGGACACTACTTTCATGTTAATCAGAGTGATTTCAATGCTGTGGGCAGGCTGCCAATTTCCACAGCAGTTTACCAGCTTAAATAAATAGGACGGAAGTAGGAACATGTATTAAAGTCAGATTGTTTCTGCAGCAGGGAGATGATGTAGGTCTTGAGCGCAGTAGGCCCCTCCCTATGTGCAATACAACTGTTGACAGGTGCTGCAAGTGCTGGGGCCAAGGTCGGGATATTTTTCTTGATTGTTATGTTGAGCACAGATGTATTTTTTTTAAAGGAGACCTTCACTTTGATCACAGTCCTAATGAGGTCTTCCTTTGAAATTGGGCTAAAAGTGATGAAGGAGCTTTTGCATGCTTTCTCAGAACTAATAGGTTCATCAGATCTACACTGAGAAGTGATGAGGCTAGTGATGCCGTACACTTGTCTTGAAATGAGGAGGCAGGTATTTTCAGTGAGGTGTTGTGATGCAGCGGTGGTGAGCAGCATTCATTGGGGGTTTGTAGGTCTGTAAAGGTCTCTACTGATTAGTTACTAGTCTGAGAATTTCTGTTATGGATGACATTTTCTTTCCATTATCGTGTAGCAATAATCTTTCTGGTGATGCAGGCATGTCATCTTTTCACAAATGTTTTACATTTGTGTCATACCCTTTCCAGTTTTATGCCAGTCCATTTAAGGAGGATAAGCTCACAATTCTACTACCTGTTCTTAGAATTAGTGGGGGCTTTCAAAAGGTTCCAGAATCTCAAGCACTAAGGTGTATAGAACTTTGCGATGTCAGTGGCCCTCATTACGACCCTGGCGGAAAGTGACTGACCGGACCGCCACAGCGTAAATAGCGTTTCCGCCATTGCACGATGGAGCAAAGTGCGGCCCATTCCGACCCATCGGGCACGAGCACCACGCCATGGCGGAAGTGCAAAGTCCGCGATGGCGGAAATGACCCCAAAACGGCCCACACCGCCGCCGTACGGCGCCCTAGGTGCAATACCGCCACCCATCATAGCGGACACCGCAGTGAGCGCCAACCGTAAAGTACGGCGACCGTAAATATACGGAAACGGAAGTAAAAACATGGGCCCGGAATGGGAAACAACACCCCGTACACCTATAAAACCACAAAATACACACAACCACTAAAAACACCACCCTGAGACACATCCCAACCCGTCATCCACCCTAGTGAAACCAAGAAAAATGGGAAAAGTAGCGAAGAAAGCGTGCGACCGCAAGCGGCAGGTCCACTTCTCCCGTGAGGAACTCACCGTGCTAACAGAGACCCTCCAGGAGAATGCCGCCGCCGTCTTCTCCACGCAAATGACCAGGACGGCACTTGCAAACAAGAAGGCCATATGGGCCCTGGTGGCACAGCGGGTAAGTGCGGTGGGGACCGCACCCCGCAACCCACAGCAATGCAGGAAGCGGTGGGACGACCTGCGGATACGCGTCCGTAGCATACTTTCTGCCAACCGCAACATTGCCACAGCCACCGGGGGAGGGTCGGAATCACCCATCAAGCTGACCCCCTGGGAAGAAATCTGTGCCTCCACCATTGGAATGGAGAGCATAGAGGGAGTCGGAGGGATGGAGAAAGGAGTGCAGACATCCGGAGAATCAGGTAGGTGGCCCAAATAAAACAATGCCAAAACCACAATGTACAATCATTTGAAGTACCACGTGCCCACATAGTGCAACAGAAACACATGGCCAGGAGAACGTCCACACACATTGGCCTGATAGCGCACTTTAAAACCACAATAAATACATAAATAATTAAAAACCCCAATAACACCCACTACACGTGCAGCAGGCACACCCTAACTGCAGGCTGCCAAACAACTGCACCCTCACTCCACACACAAATGAAAGCACCTCCAAGGCCCCGACCCAAATCACCCTCAGGTACCACCCCAATGCATGTGATACATTGCCATTCCAATTCCCACAGACCCATTAATAACGCTCGCCCTCCTTTACTCCACCACAGGGTCCGATCCAAACGACGAGCTCCAGGACACCCCTACCAGCACACCTGCAAAGAGGGCCAAGACCGACGGCCAAAGACCCTCCACCTCAGCTGCACGCATCAAGACACGGCAGCAGCACATATCAAGTGGCAGCACACAGGAGGGAACATCAACAGGCACCCCAGCAGCCAGCATGCCCACAACAGCACCACCACAGGTCCCCCCAATGGATGCCACAGAAGGAACTGCCTCTGGTGGCAGCAGCACCATAGGTGACACCCCATTAATGGCAGCATGCTCCGACACAGAAGACGGGGATGTCGAAGTCAGATCCATCCATGACCTGTCCCAATCCCCCTGTCTGTTCCATCCCGTACACCATGAGGATACCACGCAGGGGCACCCACAAGACGACGACTGGCCATCCCCCACAAGCCCTGTGGCAGGGCAACATGAGGCGAACAGCCCCTCTGTGACACCACCGCAAATGGCCATGGCCCAGCAGAGGCAACAGTCCCTCGACCAGTTAATCGTGCAACAGCAGCAACTGGCCACGCTCCTCAAGGACCATGCCGATGGATGTGGGGGCACTAAGGCAGACATAGAAACATCAACTGAGACACTTAGGGCACAAATCGAGAGTAGCACCGAGAGCCTGAGAGTCCAAATGGAGAGAAGCACCGAGAGCCTGAGGGGGGAACTGCATGCGACGTCCAAAGACGTATGTGCCAAACTTGCCGCAGTGCGCCGTGTGCTCACTGAGCTCTCACAAACCCTTAGGGACATGCATGGACATGAGCAGGCAGAGACATCATCCGTTGCAAGTTCCGTCCAGGGCAGCCCCCAATGTAGATCTGGGAGGAACCTGCGCTCCACAGGCAGGGGTGCCCCTGATACCCGCAGAGGGGGCTTGCAATAGCGACTGCCCACTGACAATGAGCATCTTTGGACACTAGTGTTCGGGGGGGAGGTAGGAGGGTGGAGGGGGTGTGTTGGGCTCACTTGGGTGGCGGGTCGATAGGGTGTTCCACATGATATCACATCTGCCATAAACAATGCACGATCAAACAATGAGATGTGTGGACAATGATCTTTGTGTACTAGGCCATCATAGGCGTACAGTCCATATTGTGCATGTACCAGACACACACAGTGCCACGAGTCCCGTGTCCATGTATCAGCCACCAGGCGTGAGTGCTAGAAGCATGCATCTATGAGATGCTGACGAATTTCACGGCCCTCCTGTGCCTCGCAGACTCCTTGAGGTGCTGCCACATCCCCACCCTCATCATGACCATCTTCAGGTGCTTGCAGTTCTGCGTCAGGGGGCATGGGCACATTTCTACGTACGCACATGTTGTGGAGCATGACACATGCCATCACCATCTTTGCAACCTTCTCATGGCGGTACAGGAGTGCCCCGCCAGACCTGCTGAGGCACCGGAAACGGGTCTTCAGTAGGCCGAATGCCTGTTCAATGACTACACGGGTACGTGAGTGGGCATGGTTGTAGTCCTCCTCATGCTGGTCCCGTGGGTTCCGGACTGGTGTGAGGAGCCATCTCTTCAGTGGATATCCGGCATCACCTGTATGTGGACGATAAACGAATTATGTGGAATGCCATTGCTACGTACGCACCCCCCCCCCTTCCTGCCAGGTCATTGCCGCATCACATACCCCACATCATCATGCATGAAATGAGACTCACCGAGTAGCCAGGATCTGTTCCCTGCGTGTCGCTCCATGTAGCGTGGTATTGTAGAGTTCCTCAAGACCATGGAATCATGGGTTGATCCAGGGAATCGGGCACAACAATGTGTAATGATCCTGTTGGAGTCACACACCATTTGTACATTCAGTGAATGAAATTGTTTTCGGTTGCGGTACTGGCCCTCCATGGCATGTGGGACGACCAATTCCACATGGGTGCAGTCGATGGCACCAATGCAACCCGGTATGCCGCCAAGTGCATGGAATCCCACTTTTGTGTTGGTAATTTCCTGCTCCGAGCGTGGTAGAGAGATGTAGTCGTCTGCGTGCTGCAGGAGGGCATCGAGCACTTGCAATAGTGTCCGTGAGAACAGTGGCTGAGAAATGCCATGCAACTGTCCGACTGTGTGCTGGTAGGTGCCTGTGGCCAGGAAGTGGAGTACAGACACCACCTTCAGTAGGGGTGGGATGGCGGTTGGGCTATCTATCATGCTGACAAGGTCAGCCTGTGTCATGTCCACAATGGCGGCTATGGTGTCCCGGTCCAAACGGTAGAGGGTGTGGATCTGCTCATCAGTGAGGTTGAACGGATGTGCTCGGAGGCGTGGGATTGCGGGCTGCCTGCGTGGTGGTAGTGGCTGTGCTGGCGGCCCTTGCTGGCCCTGCCTTGCCCTCCTCCTCCTCCTGCGTCTCCTCCGTGCGGCCGGTTGTAGTTGGTGTTCGTCTTCTTCTTGGAGTTGGAGTACTTGCAGTGCTATCAGGTCCCCCAGGGCCAACATCGCGAGTCCGGCCGGTAGCATTTCGGAGTGGTTGTGGGAGGAGACTGGGCGTGCAATTTATGTGTTTTCAGGCTGTATGGCCTCCACCTGTGGTGATTCATTCCACCTGTGCAAGCTGCTCTCCCCTTTGGGCGAGCACGTCCCGCACACAACGCTGCAATTCGAGGAATGGCATCTTGCTATTACAATCATGTATTAGTACCCGATGGCCGTGTAACATTGGTTGATATGTTCATTCGGCTATGGTCCCATTGTTTCACATGCATTCTTTGCAGTCGCGAACAGACTTGTGAAGGGTCAGTGGAACGTAGTACTCGAGTAACGGTGGGCCCTCATGCATCACTGTACCGAGTTGCACCGACGGGCGGGGCGTCCCATTTGTGGGTGAAGGCAGTTGCCATTTTCACACACAGCCGCACTAGATGGATTAATTTGTGATTTCAAGCGGCCACAGATGCCTTTTCGACGTGATGTTGCAAATGAGGAATTCGAAGGGCGGCGCTTTCGGTCTTCAGCTAGCGGCGAGGAGATGCCCACAGGTCTGACTGCAAATATAACGTTCTATTGTTCAGTGTCCTTGGGACAGGGGCCATGGCGAGGATGCAATGATTGATATGAATAGTTTGGGATGCGCAATAGCGAAGTGGATGATGAGGCCGGACGTTCCCAAATACATGTTACTTCACAACACTGGAATTACGGGCTGGGGCACAGTGGATTTTGCAGGCTGCATAACGCACAGACTCAATGGAATTCTCACATGTTATGTGAGTATGGAAACAGGCATTCTCATTACGGGATGAGGGAATGATGAATGGATGCATGGGCAGATGATTTGATACGGTGTTTGCCATGTACAGGGCTTCTTGGAATCTGTCTGCCTCCCCTGCGCTATGTGATGCAGGGCTGCCATAGTGGGACCATCGTCTATCTGGCCTTGTTGAGCCCTCCCTGTCTCGACGCGCCTTCAGACACTTGTGTCCATGCACGTTACCAATCCCATCTGATGGATTCTGTTTTCACAGACGCATGCACAGGTACACTCGTTTGTGATGGTGTTTTCACCTCGATATGGATAGTTATGAGTCGCAAGTGGTTTTGGGGTGGTGATGATCCTTTGGAGTGGGCTAGCATGCATATGGCTGTGGATCTAGTGTGATCATTGAAGTGAGTTGTTCGAATGTAGTTCTGATGGCCATTCTTTTCTTTTTCTTTTCTTTTGGTTGACAGGTATCTCCTCCCCTTTTGCCACTGCCATCTGTATGCCACTCCTGCAGATGGGTTTTACTCCCGACATCTGCTGCTTCGTGTTAATCAGTGGAGCAGCATTACGATCTTATGGGACGATCGCCAATGGGCCACATGCCCTTACGCAGTACTAGTGGCTCGGAGCAACATTTCGGCCTTTCAGCTGGACTAGTGCCTCCCTATTGGGACGGCCCTGCGGTTCTAGGCGCTTCCATGTTGCCTTTTCGTAGCGAATGTAGCCCCTGTGTACCATGAGGGAACAGGGCGTCACACAGGAAGTAGCTGGTCATTTCTTGCGGATGCAGCCCACAATGGTGAAATGTGTTTTGGAGTTCATGGCCTAATGGCTGTATGGGCTTGGTGAATCTGTTGTGCATTAAATTTCTATTCTGATATGGGCCGTGTAGCGTTCTTCTTTGCAAGTGATGTGGCATATTCCTATTTGGGGAGCGATGTATTGTGAGGAGATCTGCATTGGGTTCCAGCTTCGGAGTATAGTTGCGTGGTACTGTGCTGGGCGCGTTTGCCTACGAAGCCCAGTGAGGTCAGGGGTGAGGGCTGCCAATATGACTGTTTGGATGATGTCATGCTCAGGGGCGGGGGGTAGGTTTTGTGTAACAGATGCCGGTCAGCCAGGTGGATTGGTGGAATGATGTGATTATCGGAATTATGCTGCCTGTGTTTGCGTGCGTTTCTTGGTGGGAGACTGAGGTCATGTCCATTGGTATAGCTTCTGTATTCGTGCCATCTGTGCCCTGCAGCTCCCATTGGCCCCTCTTGTGATTCTTTTGTTCGTTGGCATGCATGGGTGACTTGTACATTTCACTGGTTGCATTGTGACTTCGTTGCACCTACGGGGAGCTGTACTATGTGGCCAGGGAGCGGTGTACAGGCACTCAGTGGGGCCGTTTACGGTTGATTCGCGATGCCGTACTTCTCACCATGGCGGAATGGTACTTTCCGCCGTGCTTGATGGCGTTAGGTACATGTCCGCTAGGGTCGGAATTCGCGTACCCTTGCGCCATGGTGCTAATTACGGTTTGGCATGGCGCGCGCGTACTTGGTGCAGTTAGCGTTGGCGTTCACTACGGTGTCGCTAATGGCATCGTACTTTACGGTGACGGGTCATAGTCGCACCGAGCGCTATTCGATGGCGGTATTGCATTTCCGCCATCGTTTTTCGCTTTCCGCCAGGGTCGTAATGAGGGCCAGTGTCTGAACAATGTCAAGATGGAGGAATTTCAAGTTCAGTGAAGAGGACCAAGATTTACTGAGATGGCTTGCAGTGGCCGTTTTTGATAGGCTGGACAAGCATTAAGGAGTGCTGTGACTGAGCGTGGTGTTGGCTCTTGCACAGATTCTGGGCAGCTTAGAGACATTAAGAAGTGGTGAGACAAAAACAGAGGAGCCACATTAGCCCAAAGAGGGAGAGGATAGAGGAAATAATGACATCAAGTATTTTACCCCCAGTGTGGGTCGTGGTGGGGGGGCGGGAAAGAGTGGTTCAGATTGTCAGTCTAATTCAGGAAGAAATAAGTGGTGGAATGTGAGGGTAATATAGCTACATTTTCTGATATCCTATAATCAGTACCTTTGGATGGGCTGTGCACATGTAACAAACTCAGGTTACTCTTGCAGAAAAGCAGTCACATTCCCAAGAGGCATGTCAATGACAGCAATCAGAAGTAGTGTAGGGTTAGGGTCAAGATACATTTGTGCAGCAGATTGTCAAACGAGGCACTGGGGGTGCTAGGGATCTCAACAAAAGACAATCTGTGCGTATTGGGGTGATATCATATTCAAGACACATGGGTCTGGTTCTTGGTGAGAATTTAAATGTTTGCAGTTAACCACTGTGATGGCAAGAACGTCCATATTAAGTTGTCCCAAAAGGTCATGGATATTAAAGAGAGGCATATTTGAACACTAGACAACTATTCAAAGTGTCTATTTTGAGGTTCTTTTTGGCATGATTACTGTCACTGGTGAAGGGACATATGTAGTATGAGGAGAAGGGCTGGGAGGCAACAGTCCTTGAGACACAGGGGACCCATCACTTTTGTCATTGGGGACCATTCTGTGGGGCAAAGAGAATGTTACAAATATGGTATGGGCCACCATGCCAGAATCAATAACTTTGTTCCACTTTGTTCCTACTGATGACACTATGATCTGTGCACCAGGCTTGTGACTTTCCAGGTAAAGCCCTGTGATGATGTCCCCTGCTTGGTTCCAGTAACTACGAAGTGGATGACTGAAGGGAGTGTGTTCCAACCTGAGTACATCGCTGGTGGGCGGTTGAGTTATGGGGAGAATCCCATTGTTACCCTCCCTTGCTCCCGTCAAGTATAAGGGTACAATCACAATGCTTCATTATAGGCCAGTCCTGGCGGCCTGTACTCATTCTGCTCCACTAGCCAATTAGGGCAAATTAGTTCTGAAAACCTTGAACATTGCCAAAGCATTAGTAACATCCTGCAGTGCAGTGATAAGGCACCCCCTTCCCATCCCAAAGTGCATGAAGCTCTCTGTGAGACCCACACTATGAACATTGGAAAATCTACTTGTTCATTTAGGTGGAGTCAGTTTCATTCACCCAGCATTAGTAGCAAAGGTTTTAATATTGTTATAAATAAGCCTTCAACATGATGGAAGCCATTTCGTAGTTATTTTTGTTAAAATATATACTCATTGAGAACTAATGAAACTGACAAGCATAAATATTATTTAAAGTTTGCTCATAACACATATTACAGTTACCACAATCTTACAATTTTTATAACAAGAAAAAATAAAGAGAGAAAGGTAAAATAAATAGTCAGATAATAGTGCACTGAATCAAATATGGGTTCTGTAGTTTGAGGGGAGAAAGCATAGTTTTGGGAAGTCATGTCATAACCTCAAGGGATATGCAATGAAACAATGGGTGCAATGATGCAATGTTGCATGTTCTCACCTTTTCGACCGTGGATTTAATCAGATAGGAAATTAAATTACTGAAGCAGTGTCTACCAGCAGGGGATTCTCTTACCACGAGTACATTTTCGCCATTTCGCAGCAGAGTTTAAATATCTCACCCAACCTTTCCCACCATTTAATTCACATCCTGCAGGAACAGCAGAACAAGACTCCACACAGGTATTACCAAAAGGGGCAGTGTTGGAAGAACCCATTCACGATGCTGGTCAGGCCTTTTATAAGCTTGCACCAGCCTTCTAAGTCCAAAGCAGTGACAGACCTACTCATAACAGAGATCAATTACAGCCCAATCTCAATTGCATACACTGGTCTAGGCCGTTACCTGGAGTCCCACCCTGGGCAGGAAGACTAACAGTATGAAACCCAGAGGCAACTGGCAGTCAGTTTGGATTGCAGAAATAGGAAGCTTGAGATAGGCAGTGGCTGAAGAGTGCTAAAGAAAGCAAAGGAATGGGAGGAGAAGGATGTAAAGGTAGCAGCAATGGAGGTGGTGGGAGCTAGGAAGATGAAGGAGGATGGGGTAGCAAGAGGAAGAACATGGTTGCATGGGTGTGTGATGATAACTGGCAAAGGGAGTGAAAGTCAAGAGTAGGTTGTGAGTGTTAGGAAAGTGAAGGAGGCGGTAACATCAGAATGAGAGTGTCTTTTGGAGGAGTTGATTGCCTTGAGAGATGAGGGTGGAAGTCTGAAGGAAGTGGCGGGAGATCAAAAGGTGAAGCAGCAGGTGGTAATATAACAAAGAAAGTGGTTGCAGGGGAAGGCGATAACAATATGAGAAGGGAGAAAAGTCAAGCATAGGTGAAGAATCAGGGTGAAGATAGGCAAAAAGTGACATGGGTGAGGTAACATCAGAGGGGGAGGGTGACATCAAGGATGGATAAAAAGGAACAGCAGAAGGTAGCAGTGATGATAGTACAGAGGAGGTGAGCAGTGTAACATTAAGGGGACAAGGGGATATCCTCCTGGAGGACAAGAGGCCTCGAAGATCAGCAAGCTTGGAGGTGGCAACATAGGGTTAAGAAGGCAGAACAGGTGAGGTGTAGGATGACTGGATAACATCAGGAGGTAAAGGAGGACTGGTAGAAGAAGAGGGAAGACCAGATAGGGAAGGAGGGATGGAGATGGCAGAGAGAAGTCTCTTAGATAGACAGAGTAACACATAACCAGGCAGGGAGAGGATAAATGAGGTTGGGTCATGGAGATTATTGTGTGATTAGAGAGATTAGATGAAAATAACCAAAATGACTTCAAGTCAAGTTAATGTCTTTCCTGATCTCCCTACCAACTACTAGCACTGAACAGAACAGTGTGAAAAATGCACACTTACTCTTGGACAATATAAATACAATTCAAACACTGCTGAGAAACTTAGGTGCAGGGGAAGTACAGACAACCCTGGCACGAGGAAGGAAATAGACAAAAATAATAATGGTGTCCTAAGAATTAGGACTCCCAGCCCCTGCACAATTATAGGCTGAAAAAACAGCCAATGATTTACAATATAGTATAAATATGTCCTTATGAGGTCAATAATTCAAAAACAACAAACAATCAAGATGCAGACCCAATGATGCTCATTGATGAATTATTTATAAAGTGTGATGTTCAACACATTTCGGGGTCACTACCCCTTCATCAGGAGCACAGTAGTATCTGTAAACGCAAATGAAATTCCATTGTAGCATGGTATAGTATAATATTACATAACATTGTCCAATGTGTTGTAAGACAGCATAAACAGTTATACATTCCAGTGACTTATCAGATCAGCTCTCCATACTGTGAATTGTAGAGAAAGCCCCAAACCAATGGAAAAGGGGAGAACAATTACTGTGAATAGTCATGCCACCGAGCCTGTGTTACCATAGATCTATCCCAATCTCAGGTGTATTGCACCACTAGTACCTATTAGAATGGGATGAGTCGATGAGTCATACCACTGCTTTGTGAATGTCCTAAAAAAAACAGCATGTTGAGTATGCCAGTTTCCTCCACCTATAGTTCGATATATTCCCTCCACTACAAGAGTGAATAGGTAATAAAGCCGCGGCATAGTGGTCCCGGGTATACATTCTCAAATTGGAAGCAAGTGCCGGCACACAATGGAAACAAATAACTGAGAAGAAAAAGTACTAGTGTAAAGGGTAAAGTCACCGCGTAGCGTGATCAGATCTACACACAGTCTTACGGGCTTAAAGGCAAAAAAAGTACTTACTACAATGGTGGTCACAGGAGTTAAATGCAGTGCCTGTGGGGTTAGAGTATCTAGCCACAAAGAAATGCCGGCATCTGAGTATGCCAAGGTATCCAAACCGGGTGCAAGAGAAGCTGACTCCCGGTCTGAAGAAATAGAAAGTGGGTTGGAATTTCCGCAGCTGAAGGGGCAAAGGAGTTCTGCAGACTAATGTTAGAGAATAAAAGAGACTAAAAACAATAAACGGACCATGGTCTAAAGCTGGTTGCATTCAAAAGTGAGAGTGTTCTAATATATGGAGAATGGAGTAAGATAAAGAGAAATGTGATGCCAAAAAAAGTAGAAGAGCAATTGCTTGTGGAGGGACTGAAACATGAGGCTGAACTCTTCAGCAAGTCCTTTTGGAAAAACTGTATTAAGGCGCTCTATCCAATACATCTCTCTTTGCAGTAATCACTTAGTTAAAAAATACAACTTTTAGTATTAAGAATCTCACCTGAGAGATGTTGTGATGGTTGACTATTAAAATGCCTTGCCAACAGTGATTTGATGGTATTTGTGAGGATGTTAGATTTGTGCTCTAGTTACAGTTCTCTGGCTGTTTGTTTGGTCTGGCTGATATACAAAAGGCTGCAAGAACATTTAACGCAATGAATGACCCCTGACTAAGTGCAAGTGGCATAGTGTTTAAGAGAAAAGTATGGGAATGTAGTGTTGCTCTTGATAACATTATTACAGTTACTTCACGAGAGACATGGGAAGGTGCCCTTTTTTCATGTTTGAATTGGTCTCTGGGTATCTCTCGGGAGGCTTTCAGCCCTCACTAATCTGTCTCTAAAGTTCCCTCCTCATTTGTATGCCGTAATCAGTGGTTTAGAAATAGTTTCAACAATTGTGGATCCAAGTGTACACATTTCCAATGTCTTTTGATAATTCATGCAATATGTGTGTTCTGTCTTGAAAATTTAGAGACATGGGGGGCGCTAGAGAGGATGGCTAAGATGGCCGCAAGCCTGTGAGCTCCCAAGCAACTCTGTAAAAATCTGTTTCAAATCCTGAGTGTCCCGCACTGCATTGGTGACTATTTGTGGTCCGCAGGTAGCGTGCTGACTTTGGGAAACACTGTGCAAAATCTGGATGGTCTACGTACAGAGGTAGCAGCACCCGAGCTGTTGGCAAGAACATCGGCAGAAGCTCTGAGAGGAAACTGGAGCAAACATGAGGACAGGAAGCTCAGGACGAGCTCATTGGACGCCTGTGAGGGACGGGAAGTGTGTGGCAAATAGCAGATTTTATCCCAGGGGACCTAAGGCAGAGAGGAGCGCCTGGGCGGTAGTGGGGCCCCGCGGGGATCGAAACCCAGACAGTTTGGGGAAATACTCCTGTAACAGCTCGTGACCTGCCGTCCCCTGCAAGGATCCCAAGGCAGATGCAGTAGTCCCAGCGGCGCCCCAGCTGAGGCGAGCGAGGAGATGTTGGCGGATGACTCTTCCCACTGAAGCCAGGTAGATCTACCGCAGGCAGGAGATGCACTTCCTCCTGCTCTGGTGACTGGCAGAGGGACCTCCATAGATCGCGACACAGTGGAGGGCTCACATTCAGTTCAGGGACAGACGGTGGGACCTACAATACAATAGTGGAGTAACTATGATTGGGAGCCAGCTGATGCTCCACGATTGGGGGACTGGGAGAAGCAGGGCCCAGGAGTCAACCCCATGAAGAGGTGCACTAATGAAAGGCTTGACACCCCCGGAGGAGAACCACGCGGGCCCTCTCGATGTACTGTGGAGCGAGGAGCAGCCACCTGGCAACACCGAATTGACGCTACTGAAGTTCAAATATATGGTGGCGAGGTGGGGCTCTGACCGAGAAACTCTGGGATACCATAGAGTAGAGCTGCGTAAGGCCACCACCATCAGGGGACAGTAAGGGGGACCGCTGGAGTGTTCCTCTGGATCAGACAGCTCTGTACTGCTGACTGCTCTGAACTGATGAACAGTAGTACCATGGTAAAATCACAAAAGTCAGGAAAACAACAGTCGAGACTGCACTTTGAGGCCTCGACTCCAGCAAGACCATGAACATCACAAGAATGTTCCCCAAACGGTGCTCCGCAGACCTTAGTTTACCAGGATGGAGCGCTCAGTAATATTAAGACCATGCTGGGACAGGTACAGGTGAGCATACAATCACTAGATGGAAAAATTGACACCCTGACCTGTAAGGTGGATCACACGCAGGTCAGATTGGATAAGCATGGAGAACGCTTAGATGAAATCGAGGGTGGAGTGTCCACAATCGAGGATGGAACCAGTGCCACTGGGAGGGACCTGGCCACAATCAAGCGGGCCATCAAAGAATTGACAGATAAACAGGATGAATTGGAGTCTAGATCCCAGAGGATAACCTCAGGATTGTGGGGGTACTTGAGGTGACGGATCAGCGCAATATGGAGTCACTGGTGGAAAATCTACTGAAAGAGGTCTTAGCTGGCGAGGACTTCTCAGTGGTGTTCATTGTGGAGAGGGCTCACCACATGCCCAGTGGAAGGGGTCCGATACCAGGAGCACCGGCCCAGCCACTTATAGCCCGATTGTTCAACTATTTTGACAGGGAGCTTGCCCTACAAAAAGCCAGAGAGGAAGGCCCCCTGCTTTACCATTGCACATCGATCTGGCTGTTCCCAGACTTTTCAGATAAAGTCCAAACATCAAGGAGAACATTTGGCAATATCAAAAGATGACTTGGAGAGAATGGCATGAAATACGCTATGTTCTTCTCCGCCAAATTGAGAGTCGAACACGACAGCCTGGTGTAATTATTTCAAACTCCTGAGGAGACCAATTCATTCCTTGAGTCTCTGCCTAGGTTGGCATGCTGCAAAGGGAACAATTACTTAAGAGGAGATAACAGATGGGGTAAGCGCCATGCAGCATCATTGTGGTGTTGGTCACTATGCACTAGCAGCTGGGACAATACATATCAGAGGGAGCTGCTTGGCAGTACCACGAGTGTGAGAACATGGCTGGCATGGGGTTAAGGAGGGTGGGGCTAACCAGCAGGTTACTGGTGGGGGAGGAGGGGCAAGGTTGGGGTGTTTGAAGTTCAAGCTGCACAGTGGAGTCGAGACAAGCCGCTCCTCCAAAGACTATGGTCTACAGTCACAGGTACCCCACTTCGCCTTTCTACAGTCACAGTACAAGCTATGTTCTGGGAGAACACAGAAGTCACAAGTATACAACAAAAATGTCATGGCCAAGTCCCTCAGATGCATGGCGTGGAATGTCAGGGGCCTGAACTGTCCATCCAAATGCTGCAAGATGTTATAATATATGCAGCAAAAACAATGAGATGATGGCTGGAAGGTTTAGATTGAATTTTAACCTCGGGCATTGCTCTGGGCAACCCTCCAGACCATCGTTCTACACCTGCCAAGCCATTACAGAAGGGGATGGACAATATGCAAATCAGGCTTGGCCCCACCCCAAAAGGCGTAGTCCAGCTTGAACTGCTAGATCACATCCCTCCTGCACGTGGCCACAAGCATCCACAAACATGTTTTGGCCTTGTTGAGCCTCATCAGTGAGGAGTAGCTTGGGTCTCTAGGCACAGCAGGCATGGGACCGACGTCAGGGCATACCCGTCCCATTCGGGGTAACATAGCAAAACCAAAGAGGTGATGAATGGAAGGTTTAGAATGAATCTTAACCTCTGGCATTGCTCTGGGCAACCCTCCAGACCACTGTTCTTTGCCTGCCAAGCCATTACAGAAAGGGAAAGACCATATGCAAATCAGGCTTGGCCCCACCCTACTGAAGAGGCCCAACAAGGCCAACACATGTCTGGGGTTTCTCGTGTTTCCGTGCAGAGGGGACCTGGCCTTGCAGTTCGGGCTGTGCTGCTACCATTGGTGGCAGTACCTGACTGATTTGCATATGGCTGGACCCCTTTTGCAATGGTGCAGACGGGCTAAAAAACGGTGGTGTCGAAGGTTGCCCAGAGCAATGCCAGTGGTTCAGATTCATTCAAAACCTTCCACCCATCACTTTTGTTGTCACAGTTTGTCTCATTATGTGAGAGAGGGTATGCCCATACGTGGGTCCCTTGCTCGCTGCGCCATAGGGAACCAAGCTGTACCTCACTGAGGAGGCCGAACAAGGCCAAAACATGTCTGCGGTTGCTTGTGTTTCCGTGCAGAGGGGACCTGGCGTAGCAGTTCAGGCTGGGCTGCTACCATTGGTGGCAGTACCTGACTGATTTGCATATGGCTTTACCCCCTTTTGCAATGGCGCAGATGTGCTAAAAGACGGTGGTGTGGAAGGTTTGTCCAGAGCAATGCCAGTGGTTCAGATTCATTCAAAACCTTCCACCCATCACTTTTGTGGTCACATTATATATGCAGCGCCACCAGGTGGCTAGATTCTTCTTGGATATGATCCTTTTAAGCCTGAGAATATGGCTATAGGTTAAGCTTTTGGTCATGGATCTAGGATGCGCACATGTAAAGTGCAGTAGGTTATTTACGTCAGTGGGTTTATGATAGATATTTGTGTAGAATTGGTCGTTGATAATCTCAATCTATACATCCAAGAAGTGGATTTTGGGACTACATACCTCCATTGTGAACGAAATGGGATGCACCTGCCTAAGGAATGACAGGATTTCATCAAGTTCTAAGTGCCCCCACCAGACACCAAAAGATTAATCTATATGGCGTTGCCAAAATAGAAATGTGTCTGACCAGTTGATGTTATCTAGGACACGTTTACTTTCAAAAAGGTAGATAAACGCATTTGGGTATGAAGGGGCCATTTCAGACCCCATTGAAGTACCTGATGCTTGTGTGTAAAAGGTCCCTCTATACCTAAAGTAATTGTTAAATAGTTTGAGTTGTAGTAGTTCAATAATGAAAATTCTGTTTGCCCTGACAAAGACAGGGTGTATTAATAACCACTCAATTGCTTCAATGCCTTCATTGTGCGGAATAGAAGTCTAAAGGCTGCACACATTCAAAGTAAAGAGAATCCAGTTGTCTTTTGGATTAGATAGATGATGCAAAGTATTCAAAAAGTGTATAGTGTCACGTGAGTAAGTGTCTGATTGCTGAATCAAAGGTTGTAAAATATTGTCAACATAACTCGCGAGTGGATCAAATATGCTCTCAGTCCCAGCTACTATGGGTCTCAATGGAGGTTCAGTGAGGTGTTTGAGTAATTGGAAATCGTTGTTAAAAAATGTGTGTGTTTTTGCACTAATCCATAGATTCTCTAATGCGTTTGTGAAGGATTTTTGAATTGATCCATGGATAGTGTTCAAATGATCTCCATCCAGTTTGATATATGTGGATTTGTCTTCTAATAAGATTGAACAACTCTGATGGTAAAAGGAGGAATCCATGACAACAATAAGTCCCCTCTTGTCAGCTGGCTTGATGGTAAGGCTCTCGTCTTTAGCCATGGTTTCAATTGATAATAGTTGTTTATTCTTAATGTTACATGGTGCCATTCTCTTAAAATTAATGTTATGCAAATCCTGTATGACCTTTGTTTCGAAGAGGTTCAATGCGATATTATTGACATTTGGATAAAATGTACTTTTAGGTCGCAATTCCAAGATGTCAAATGTGAAGGATTCCTCCTCGATTGGTGGTTGAATATAAAAATAATTATTGTAATCTCACCTTCCTTAGTCATTTGTAAAGATACATTTTCTCAGTGAATAAACTAGAGTTAGATATCGGGACAAATGAGAGACCTTTATTCAGTAGAGCAGTCTGCTGGGATTGAGTATTTTGGTCGATATATTGACCACTAAATTATGTTCTGAACTTATCTCAGCCGTTGTTTTAGGTTTCTTTTCCCATCTTCTGTTTTTTTCTTTGTTCTAAAAAAAATTATCTTTCACTCTTTCACTTCGTGAGGGTGAAACCATCTCCCTAGAGTTGTAAGTCTTGGGATATGGTCAGTATTGGTATGGACTGTGGATTGGTAGAGACCACTGTGTGTCTTCTTTGAACTAGACTATGTGTGCTGCTGTCACTACTAGGATCGGATCCGGATACTGACTGATTATTTTGTGTTTGTCTATTGTGTGCTCAACTACTAGCACTGACCAGCCTGCTTGAGAGACTTTGCATGCAAGTGAGTCTTGGCACATGGGACTCTGAAAGCCAGCATCAAGATCAAATATATATAAAATATAGAAGAATAATTCTGGACAACCTAAACCCAGTAACGACAAAGAAAGGGGCAAATAAACCCCTTTGTAACTTTAAGAACTGTAACTGACAACCCAGAGGACAGGAGGGAACACCTAATAGGATTTTCTGGGAAGGTTCCTCAGGTGTGTAGAGGACCAGTTAAACCCGGGAGACAAACCAAACCATCAGTTGTTGTGTTGTGTGGGTAAAAACATTTTCATTTGATAATGTCCTTCGTTAAATGAATCAATGATTAAAGA
This sequence comes from Ambystoma mexicanum, assembly GCF_040938575.1. Classification (NCBI taxonomy): domain Eukaryota; kingdom Metazoa; phylum Chordata; class Amphibia; order Caudata; family Ambystomatidae; genus Ambystoma; species Ambystoma mexicanum. Next base: position 608,815,375 of record NC_090932.1, read on the forward strand.
TATTGGGCCTCATTATAATGTTGCCAGTCTGGAAACAAGGGTGCCGGGAAGCTCACTGGCATCCTTGTTTCCGGACTGGCAAACTACAAGGCTGCCGGAGTCGCTGTGCCTGACAGGTCTTACCCCGACAGGTGCAGCGGCCATGGTAGGCAAACTTGTCACAGGAGTACTGGCACCATTGCCAACGGTGCCGGTGCTCCTTTGTCCCTACTCCCATAGAGTCCCATAGGACTCTATGGGAATGGGGATTAATAAATGTACCAGCGCCTGACTTCCCAGCCCCCCAACTTGTAATAGCCCGGTGGCACTGGGAAGTCAGGTGCCAGTAAATTATTACGGGTCCTGCGGCAACCCGCTGGTAGCACCAGCAGGTTTACAGCCTGACCGGCAATGAGGCCCATTGAATCCTCACATATGATCTTGGTGTTTTTCTTGGTCTCAGGTAACGCTGTGACAGTCCATTTAAGGGAATCTGGGTCTGGGTGTGTCACTGTACACCATAATAGTACCACTGTCATACAAGTTAAAGACCAAGATGAAGGTAGGGTGTGGGCTCTAAGCTGTATTCCATTTGATTCCACCATTCAGGGGGATAGAGAGAAGGATCATGAATCTAAAAGAGATGGTGTACTTTCAGAAAGGAGGACATTTCTGAATAGGAGGGTAATTGTGATGGCCTTTCGACACACATTTGAGGAAATTATTTCAGAATGTTTTGGTGGCAATATAACTGGGTAGAGAATACAAATCAATGCTATAATGTCAGGGAGACTGAGGTGTCCATAGTGAGCAATAACAAAGGCGAAAGAGTGGAAGGAATCCAGGAACAGGGAAATCATATCAAGGTTGGCAAAAATTGTAAATCAAATGCCTCTAGATTAACCTGCACAGCTCATAGGGAGAATAAAGTGTAACATATGCACAACAAAACTCAGTGGGTTTATAAGGATAAATCAGAAGTCACAGGGAAATGATTTTAATGGTAGTTAGACTCCCTGGCCACAGAGCAACACAGAGATAAAATAAATGGTGTAGCGCATTAGACTCCAAGATCACAGAGCAATTTCAGTAAATGGTGTAGCATGCTACACTAGTCAGAATCTAAGAACTTGACGCAATTTCGGAGATATAGTAAAAAGGTGTAGCACAGTACACTAGGAAACAGAGTGATCAAAGGCCTTTTAGGTGGATGGATTGTGTAGTACAGTACACAAGCAGCCACAGCATCAGGTGTTAATGGTAGACTACCAGGGAATATAGACGACAGTAACCAGGATTATTCTTTAGTGTTAAAAAATGTACACATTTCAGCATAGTATCTGTGATAGCAGCAGTCTTAGTGTCAGGAGTTTTAGGTGGACTATTAGAGAATGTATCCAAGTCACAGAAAGTAGGATACTTTAGTATTCAGAAACATACAAACTTCAGCATAGTCTCAGTCACATTGTGGTTGCCTAACAATGTACTCCAAGAGAATCTACAATCAAAGAAGTGAGCTAAGAGCATCTAGAACATACATATGAAGCATATAAAAACAGTGCAGTAGAAAAACATCAGTACTCAAGGGGGTTACCAATGACTTTAAAAGTAGAAGGTACTGCCAATGCCCTACGCAGATCTTGAGACAAGTCACAGTAGCATTGTCACTTGTGCTAAGTTCAGGAAAAAAAGACAAGCCGTGCGTTTATGGGTAAAGAATCAGAATACTGAAAATAGAGACAAATGGATATCTATATAAAGAAAATATAAAACAAAGATTCTCAAGGCCAAAAAAATCTACTGTGATGCACAAATTGAACTAGCAGGAAACAATACTAAGAAACTCTGAGTTATACAAATCCTGTGAAAAACCCATTGCCATCACTCATGCCATTAACCCAAACAAGGAGGACTGCGAAAACGTGCAAAAAGCATTTCAAGACAAGGTCCTACTGGCCCGTAGTAAAATTCAAAACAAACGAGGTGTCATAAAGACACTTTCTAAACAAGCGATGAAAACCAACACCAATAATATTAACACCTCACCAAATGTCTGCTTTGAGACCATGACTATCGACGATACTACCCAAATGTTAGCTAACATCAGGCCTACTTCCTGTATAGGTGACCTTCTTCCAAAGAAGATAATTCTTAAGAACATTAGCATCTTTGCCCCTTTCTTTACCCGATTTATAAATGCCTCTTTCTTAAATGAGAACATTCCCATTTCTATCAAGGAGATAGCAGTCATGACCATTATTAAGAAGCCAGGCCTCAGTGCCAAAGACCCTGCAAACCTAGTAACAATACCTAATACCCCTTGTTTATTAAAAATATTGGATAAGGCAGCAACCATACACATACTGGCACACTTCGAATCTGCTGCTGCTTTTCATCACAAACAATCTGGTTTAAGCAGAAATTACGGGACAGAAAGCACATTGCTATACCTGCAGACGCAAATGCTAGGAAGAATAGATGAGGGTAAAACGAGCCTCCTTATTTTATTAGATCTCTTTGCACCGTTTGATCTCCTAGACCACTCTAGACTACTGGAAAAACTGGCTGATACTGATTAATGTTCAAGCCATGCCACACAGAGGATACCATCCTTTCTGAGTGAAAGAACCTCTAAGATATGCTGGGGCACTGCCTGCTATCAAATAAGGAGTGCCGCCGAGGGCCTGTATTTCCTCAACCTTTTTCAACATCTATATAAGGCCTTTATGTAAAAAACTTAAACATATGGACCTTCACTTCACCAACTATGCTGATGATTTCCAGCTCTCCGTGTATCTTAGTGGTGATCATGCCATCGACACAACAACCCTTAGCCCCATCTGCTCGATCATCCAGGAGTGGATGATTGAAATTGGATGGGCCTAAACAGCTCTAAAACTGAGATCCTGATATTTGGGACAAGTCAAGCCAGAAATAAGCTGGAACAAGCATACACAAGTGTCATACTAGACACCTGCCCCATCAAGGTGGTTGAGAAGGTGAAAACACTACGCACAGTATTTGAGGCATCCCTTAATGTGGATGCTCACGTCAACAACATTACTAAAAATGCACACTACCACCTCAAAATCTCGAGACAAATGAATCCATTAGTTTCAGGTAAAAACTGTGAAACCTTAGTTCGAGCCATAAGTATGTCCCAGCTGGACTATTGCAATGACTGACTATGTGGAGCTAGTAAAAAGAACATCCAAAAGCTGCAGACTATTCAATATGACGCCATAAGGATAATCTATAATGTCATAAGAAAAGAACATATTTCAAACTACAGAAAGGAGCTTCACTGGCTGCCTGTGGAGAAACAGATTCAATTTAAGATACTAGCTCTGGCTCATAAATGCCTACATGGCGAGGCACCAGATTATCTAAATCAAACTTTGAGAAATTATTCCCCAAACAGGATCCTGCGCTCAAGTGCTGCACATCTTTTTGTCATACCACAAGCCAAACGAGCTTGAGGAAAAGGTAGAACCTTCCCTCTCAGAGCGGCAAGTACTTGGAACAAACTTCCCACATCCATGCGTTCAGAGGAAAGTTACAGTACTGTCCGAAAAAATCAGAAAACAGCTCTGTTTGAGTAAATTAGTCATTCCCATGATCTGTTACTTTTATGTTGTCGGTTGAGTGCCTTGATGCCTGCGGGCTATGGCTTGATAGAAATAAACAAATAAAATAAAAAGACCCTGCACCTAATCAAAACTGCAAGGTACAGCAGGATGTCAAAAGATTGAACAAAATAAGTTTAATATCGCCTAAAAACAAATATACCTTTGATGCAACCCCATCTGTGAGTGTGTGGGTGAGTGAGCCAGTGAGTGAGTGACTGAGTTATTGAATGAGTGAGTGAATTAGTTGGATCTTTTTTATATCACACACTTCTGCCATGTTTGCCTCTTGGCACTGTTCATCACCAAAGTAGAGCATCCATAGAGACCATCTCATTGCTGACTGAAGTTAAGGGTTTTATGAAGAGATCCGAAATGTAAGTGCTCAGTTTCAAGTCCACTTGAGTATTCTTTAGTTCCAGAGGGAGTGAAAAGTCTGAGGATCTAAGTGCACTGGGAGGATAGTACCTGATAGTCTTTATTAATCAAGCAGAGATGTTAAGTTGGATCCTATGTTTGATGTCCAGTCATTGTATAGAGGAAAGGGCAGCAGAGATAATATCTCACTGCAAGAGATCTTTGTCCAGTCTGACTGCCAGAGTCAAAACCCTGAGAGCAAGGTGGTGATAAGAGGCCATATTTTTGGCTGACTGAAGGAGGTCTAGTGAGTTTCTTGGAAAGACCTTAGGTTATCCTCCACTTTCCCTGGAGCTATACACCTTAGTTTAATGCCTGCTTCACTGCAATACCACTGTTAGTGCCTGCCAACATGATCCATGCCATAGTTGTAGCCTGGAACAGTCACTCCCTCATGAAAGCCAAATTAAGGGTGCAGGAACCCCTTAAACTTGAACTAAATAACGCAAGTGGTGACCACTATTGGAAGTATGCTGGCATTCCTTAGTTCTGAGATTAAGACCATAGGGAGAGACCACTAGAGGAATAGAGAACAAGAGTGTGAGGATCCCTTGAACACAAGACTGTGATATGGCTCTCTGTTGTCCATAGTAAAACAGACAAAAAAGACCAGAATGCATTTTAGCTTCAAAGCGAGGGAGGCGCCACCCCCACCCACCCGGCAGGTCATGTGCCTAATAAATGAGCACAAGTTACAAGACACTTTGAGCAACATGGCCTGAGGGAGACAGCCCCTTCCTTGCTTTCAAGCTACGGAGAGTCGGTCCTGGTTACGGCACGGATAGGAGACAGTCCACAGTCCTGGATGCCGTGTGTTTTCTTAGTTTTAAATATCTCATAACATTAAGCAAACACACGGCATCCTCGTTCTGTCTTTTTTAAACCATGCTTCTGTCACTGCTTGAAAGTATTGCACTCTAAACGTCAAGATGCCATGAGGTCCACATGAAAAGGGTTAACTGCTAATAGATGGAGAATTACAAATGCAGCTTGCACGTGCGAGACAAACTCGAATAACATTTTACTATATTGTACGGCGGAGGTAGCCACCCTATAGTTAAGGTGAGTCGGACTCCCATAGGAGCCTTGAAAAAATTAATTCCTAATAACTTTTGACTCGTGCAATGGATTTGCCAGAAATTTAGAAGTCAGTTAGGGCAATGCAAGTCCCCCCGCCCACCCTCCACACTACAAGGTTTGGTAAAAATGTGTTAAAAAATAAAAAAGTAATTAAGAAAGAAAAACGAAAATAGTTGCGGCCTACTTCCCATTCATTTTCCATAGAGAGGTCTGAAACAACTTGGGCACAAAGTGTTGACTTGAGGTCTTTCTGCGGTTTGAGCTTATACCGTGCAGTAGTTTTAAAAATATTTGATTGAGAATGGGGGGGCCGCCTCCTTCAAATTAGATTGCTATATCCCGGGCCAATTGCCAAAGTCAGGGGTTTTTAGAAATGAAACACCAACCATCTTTGTTTTTGCTCGATGTGAGAGATAGAGCCGGATATAGCCGAGGGTATCGGAAAATGAAATGAAGGAGAAAATCCATTTGCAGATGGAAAAACATGCAAATGCCATCAGTGTAGAGGTGGTGGGAGGTAAGAGGACACCAAGTGAAATTTGGGAGATAGAGGGGGTCTAGGGACTGAGTTTGCAACACAAAGCTTTTCTGTTGCCTCGGCTATGGAAAGAATAGCCACAAAGAGCTGACATTTGAAAGCAAACTGTGACGGAAACAATGTGTCTTGTGGGGGGAATGGGAGAGGGCAGGAAGGGTGAGGAGCCATCATGGTTGTGTGGGCCACAGGAACAGAGGAGTGTGACACTTGGTGAGGGCCAGGAGCAGGAAAACAATAGATCTTTTTACAGCTACAGTGACGTTGGGGCTGTGCGATTTCTTTAATTAAAATATCTCATAACACATTAAGAAAACACATGGTATCCACATTATTCTATTAAACCGTGCTATTGTCAGTCCTTGGAAGTTTTACCCTCAGAGATTTTTTTTCTGCCTTTTGCTGACCTGCATTCTGGTATTTGTAGTCTCCCAGTCAGATGGGGGAGAGGGGGTAATGCCACAATTCCACACCTTTTGCCTAACATAGTTTTACAAGGATTGATATATTTGAGTGATACTATGGAATGTGTACTTTTTAAGCTATCTTTATAAAGCTGAGTATTGTTGGAAGCCAGACATGGGGTGAGGAGGGAAAATGATAAGAGGGCAAGTAAGTCATGACTATTTACCCACGATGTGGCAAGAAAGTTTGTAATCCTGGACACTGGTGCAGTTATTTGCCCCTGATTGTAGCTAATTTTCAGGACACAAGTAAAGGACACATGTGGGTGGACAGTGCAACTTTTTTTTTGAGAGGGCAGATGCAACCCCTTGTTTTTTTTTTAATTGAGGTTGGCAATCTTGCTCATGTATTTGGCTACAAGGATTTTACTTAGGTTGTCATGTAACCCACAAGACCAAAAGCACATGTTTTGTATTGGGGTTTTGTTTTCCTGGGAATATTTCATTGCAGATTGCTGGGTTTAAAAGGTGAACACCTTTAATACTTTGCCAGCATATTTATGGGAACATTTCCTCTTCCAGGTTATTTTTCTGGTGTTAGTTACTTTTTGTAAAAGTCCAATGCTATTTTGTTTTGCATTCTTTCTTCTTAGTGGAAGGTCAATTGTACTACATTTCTATATTTCACTTTAAGATATATGTTCACTTACTGTGCATATATTCATGGGTGGCAGCTTTTGATTTTCGCAATGGGGGCAAAAGTACCTGGGCATATGTTATTCTTGCAGACAGTCATTTTTTTCTCTATTCCGTGCTGCTCAAATGCGGTTAGTTGGGGTTGTCCGATGTATCCCAACAGTCATCAAGACACCGTCCATAAAACTACGGGCATGTAGCACACTGCTTAACCAAAGTGTGTGATCTTTGACTAATAATTTAATCACACTGCATATTGCCTATAAACATTGTGAGTTCCCAAATTTTATACATAACAATACCACTGTCAAAACAGGTTAAAACCAAGGCTAGTAGGTTTCTAAAATGGACAGTGGGCATGGTCTAAAACTATGTCCACTGGCCATACCCGAGGTCTGGTAGTATTCTAAAATATACAGTGGGCACAGCCATAGGCTTTGGTCACTGGGCATGTGCTGAGAAAATCTATGGAATAACAAAACCCTTAAAACTCAAGGAAAAAAGCTTTAGTTGCAGGGACGTTAAGGAGAGCAATACATTGTAACAAAACCTTTGAAATTCAAGGAAAAACCTTTAGTTGCAGGGATGTTAAGGTGAGAACTTAAAAACAAAAAACCTTGAAATTCAGCTAAAACCACCTTAACTTTGTACCCCCTGTTATATAGCCTATGACCACAATGACATCACTGGTGACATCACAGATGGCATTTGTTAATAACATCATATGTGATATCAATGCTTATTTAAGTTACGCCATCAGCAATAAGTGCAGTCTAGGTATTTGCCCATATTCAGAGCACCCTACGTTTCTACATATGTGATATTAGATTTTTCGAATAGTTCATAACAATGAGTACTTTGTTTAAAACAGTAAACGGCTACACATGCATGAAATCACTACTTGTAAGCTTTCTTTTGTAGTACTTTGGTAAAAGAGGATATCTGAATTATAAAAAGTACACTGCTTAGAATGTTCCCGTTTGTGCCAAATAAATGTAAGACATGTTCTATATAATATAATGTGTATACACATTTACAAAACAAAGGTGTAGAAATAAATGTACTACATTTAAAAATAAACCTATGTAAATACACAATTGTTTTATTGTAAAAAATTGTGTACATGTATCATGTTCTAAATGACATGAGAATTGCTTCAAAACAAGGAACAACTATGTATTAGTATATATTTTAAGATTTCCATAAAGGGGTATTGAAACAAAGTTATTATTACTCTAAATTTAAATATGTATAGAAAATAAATGAAGTTTTATAATTCAATATTTGCTTGAAAACATTTACATAGATGTTTATTTCTTTCTATGTCTCTTTTGAAAGTGATTAACATGTTATAATTGAAATAAAACGCATAATGTACAAAGTAAAAGTAATCTAATTGACTTTTGTTTATGTCACAGATGATGCCATTGGTGATGTCATCTGTGATATCATCATTGTGGTTGTAGGCTGAGCAACAGGTGGTGCAAAATTAAGGTGTCTTTAGCTGAATTTCAGACGTTTTGTTGTGCTGAGTTCTCACCTTAACATACCGGCAACTAACGTGTTGTCCTTGGATTTCTTAAAGGTTTTGCTGCAATGTATTGCTCACATTAAGGTTCCTGCAATGAAAGTTTTTTCCATGAAAGATTTTTGTTAAAGGGACGTTATGGTTAAGTTGCAGTAACAAAAACATAAAATCCACTGAACAAAATGTTAAAGGAACGTTATGGATAAGTTGCACTAATGAAAACCTATCAAATTCAGTGACAAAACGTTGTTAAAGGGACATTACGGTTACAAGTAAAATAAAAAAAAAACAAGAAATCCACTAGTAATGAAAGCTATTCAAACATAACTTGTGCAACCACCATGCACTGCTAACAGTAACATCCAGGATATCAAAGATAACATCATAGATGACATAATCGATGACATCATGGCCAAACCTGGGGCATACATTATTCTTGCAGCCAGTCATGATGTTACCCTACCTATGCACACAATGGAACAACATAGTATTTGTGTGTTTACACTGGAAAAAACAGTTATCCATGACTGTTTGAAGGGGCACATGGGAAAACACTGATAAACACAGATTCTGACATTTGTTTTAACACACTGGAAAAACAATCCTAGAAGTAAAAAAGAACCCACTGCAAAAGGGAAACCCTTATTATAATGATTATAATGATACCTGCGGCTATGGGAAAAGAGTAACACAAAAAAACATTTTAGTAATTTTAACAGATACAGTGAGGTCAGGAGTGAAAAATCACTGGTGTCACGCCCCCGTTAGTGGCCCCGTTAGCAAAACAACAAACACTTCAGGTTCCCAGACAGACTAGGTCCCACTTACCTATGCAGGTCTGCCGACGACGAGTGGGCGACGGCACTTGCCACTCTCAGAAGGACATGCGTCCAGTTCGCCCGGTGCGGTCCCCTTTTCTACATTGGCGACTGCCGTGTCGGCTTGCCACTGGGCATCCGAGGCACCGGCACCACTGGGCTCGTCACGCAATTCGCCACGTGACAAGGAAGGGACATGGTCGGAACAGTGAGACGCGCAGCACGCATCACATGTCAAGAAGCTACACGTAAAGAAACAATCCACGGTGCACGGAGCATGATCACGTGACTGAATCATGTGATTACCTTTGTATTTAAAAGGAACGTACTGACTCACATTCAGCGCTTCACAGCTGACTTTGCTAGTACTGTTTGACGTTCTCACGGATTTTGTTGCTCTTGATTATCTTGACCACGGACTGCTTCCTGGATTCCTCTTCGCCTTCCTTTGATACTTCTGCATTTGTTCTGGCGACTTACTTGGATTTTTTACCTCGGCCTTCCATTGGAATTGTTATTGGATTTTCCTCTGCATTTGACATTATCTCTTGATGCTTTGACCTCGGATTGTTTACCGGACTGATTTTCGACTCTCCTGTTTCCGCCTTTGGCTCATGTTTTTTCTCCTGCATCAGGTGTTATTACCACCCAACTAGAGTGCCATCCTGTGTAACAACTGTCGCCTACCGCCGTCGACTACTGCAGACCCCTGTCCATTCGCCTTATCCTGGGTACCCTGTCACCTGCATTGGGTAAGCCTTCTGTAGTGATATTTTATTGCTCTGATTGGGATTGCTTCCATTGTCTAACCTGGTTGCTTGCCTTACAGTGGTCAGGGGGTCCTTCCGGTGTTCCTGGTTCCAGGCTGACGGTACTCTACACCTGTTTCCTCAAAGATTGCATGAGCAGTAATATTGCTATTTTGCTCTTGTGGTACTTGGGGACTGAGGTTTCGGAGTGGTATGGCCATGGCTAAAGACCCTGGCTAGTTACCAGATAGTGATTTCAAAAATACAAAGGCCATGGCTAGTGGTCTGGTAGTGATTTAAAGTCAAATCCTTCCGCTTCAAAGTCAAATTCGGCTATTCCCACACATCCTATCCTGATCGCCTCTGCCATATCATGGTCAGCAACCTGCTTGTATCTACTTAGTACACTTGTAAATTATTGCTTCCACCTATGTACATTCTGTATATGTTGTACATCTCTACTACCATATATGTACACTTTGTTTTTATTTTTTTCATATCTGTACATACTCTGTATCTGTATACTATGCCTGTAACATGCCTTTCCAATAAGCCAAGTGTCTAGTTACCTTTGGGTTCAGCATGCTATACAAGCAAATAAGATAAACTTAACTAAAATATACAGTGGGCATGACAGAAGGCCATGGCTAGTGGTCTGGTAGTGTTTTAAAATTGACAGTGGGCATGGCCGAAGAATTTGGCCACTGGCCATGGGCAGTGGTGTGGAAAAGTCAATGAAAAATAACTTTAGTTAATGATCAGTTTAAGGCAAGAAACATATTGCAATTCAACACATTGGGGAACTCAGGGCCAGCTTAACTTGGTGAATTCCCATTGCAAACCCCAAGAGAAAATTTTCATTAAAAAGAGAAGGCATTCACAATGCCATAGAAAATGCATTATGTGGGATATAATATTATAAGGGAGATCAACGGAAATACGCCTAGTTAACCTCTCCCAAGTTCCCCAATGTGTTGAATTTCAGGGGATTAGTTGCAATAAGTTTCTTACCTTAACTTATCATTAAGTACAGTTTGTTTTTTGAATATATATATATATATATATATATATATTTATTGTGTTTTAATGTCCACACACAAAACATGTAGGAACCTTTCACAAACTGCAAAAATATATAACAATTCTCAAAGATAAAGTAATCATGTAAATTTAAGCATTTTAAAACAGCTACAAAGAGAAAGATCAAAAAAAGAAAGTCTAGGGAAGCAAAGTCCTACATGAGAGAAAAAGAAAGGGGAAAGCACATTTCAGATGTCGCAGATCAACATACAACACCTTTTTGCCACATATATTTATCTATATATATTTCTTGTTTTTCAAACTTTTATGAGGACTGTTATGAATGATTTATTTCAAACACTCACTTTCACCACTAGATATCAACAGGGCTCACTATCCAGACACTGCAAAACAATGCTCTCAGAACGGCCTTGAACTTCTCGTCCAGAGAACACGTATCCAATTCAAGGAGACACCATCACTGGCTTAAAATTAGCGATAGGATCCTCTTCAAAACAGTGTTGCTAACCTTCAAATGTCTAAACAACGGAGCCCCACCTTATCTCATGGAAAGAATAATCAGAAGAACTTCCACCCGTCCCTCCAGAGCGGTTAACTCCCATTGCCTACAAACACCCAGATTTAGGCTAAAAAAAAACGGTGGAAACAGCTTCCCTGTAAAAGCTGCCCAGTACTGGAATGCACTCCCACCTGACCTTAGAACCGATCAGTCCCACTATAGCTTCAGACGTAATACCCTCAACTGGTTACGATCCAATGACCACTATGACTACCGACCTGCACTAGCTTGGAACGACTCTGTTATTTATATATGTATTGACTTTGTTTCTAATGTATGCATGCCTTATCTGTCTCTATCCTGTGACTAAGCCATAAGTATCCTTGCACTCTGCTGCACCAAGTTACCTAAGGGTTTGGTGCGCCCTACAAATTAATAAAACAAACAAACAAACTATAGGGCAACATCGTTAACATTAGGAACTTCAAAGTATGACAGTGCAGTTTCAAACGAGAAACGGGATTTGCTAGATCGGTACATGTTATGCCAGACAGCACATACTATTTAACTTCTCTGCAGAGTTGGGTGGATTCCTTGACACATTTAAAATAATATTGTTGGTCCTGCATGAGGGGGGAGTGGGCAAGCCTAACCGGGTGGTAGCAATTTAAGGTCTTTTTAGTACATGGATAAGTCTAAATACAATGGCCAATAGAAGAATGGACACGATCACAGGTGACACCAGACTTCATCTGAGATAAAAAGCTATCTCATTGGGTTAAGTGCTCGCTGCTGCAATTTGTGTGTGATCTGAAGGTTGCTGTTTTGACTCCGGCAAGACCAACTCAGACTTTCATACTTCCGATAAATGAGCCCCGACTTCGGTTTGGTGATATTGTATGCCAATGGGTTCTATGTGAAGGGCCTTCGCAAACGGTCTATGTAAATAACACATACTTATCAATATCCCTTTGCGAGAGCTGAAGCACACTCTAAGTAGATGTTACACGTGCAGGAATGTGACATATCGCATTGTCATTAATGGCCTTCCCAAGAAGGTTCACACATCAATCAATCAACCATGCCAATTCCCAATAATATATTGATGAAAACTGTACAGTGTATATGATAAAAAAAGACATAACATACTTGTGAGAACAGTTCGCCTCTTGCATTGCTCTTCCACACCTCCATGTTTCTTTCCTGATAACGTGAAGGGAGTTTCAAAGACGAATCGGCTGATGTTATGGTGCCTTTCAAAGTCCGTTTTTCTCTCTTCTTCTTCCGATTCATCAAAATGCGGGGTGACATATGTAACCTGTACATAGGCATATTTTGGGTCCAACTCCTTTGGGTTTACCTAAGTTTAGACAAATGAACACAATAACACGTACATTTCGTGATTGAACTGTTACTAATGGTACGCTCCTCTCCACCTGTATTTCTCGGTTTCTTACACTCTTGTCTCATAGACAGTTGACTGAGGACACGGTTCGAGAAAACTTTCACCAATAAGCACACATTGCAGTTGCGAAAAAAATATTAAACTCACTACATGCATGTCCTTCTTATGGAGTAGAAGCTAGTGTCCCATTTACAAACATGTGGAGTTCATTAGCTAGAGTCAATTATACTGCGCTGCCAATCTCCCACAATGAGATTGCGTCTGGCGTCATCTAATCTTCAAACTTGGAAACTGTGATAACAGAAGAAATGTATCACTTTACAATGTGCCTTTTACTTGAAAGTCACTAGTTGCCGCTGAGCATCGACTGGGCATTTCAAGCTTGACGATTTACATGCCCCTCGTTTACCTCGCGTCAGAAAACGATGGGGATGAGGGAGAATGACAAAAAACCTTCTAGTGGATTTTCCCGCATGTATGTCATTTTCAACTTGATTCCCTACACAAAGTATGAGGCCGGTGGAGAAATCTCCTACAAGCGTTTCCTTTCTTCATTCTTAGACTTGTCTGGTTCTCGCCCCCCTGCCCCGCCCCTTCCCCCTGCATCATTTTGATGCAGCCTTAGAGGCAAGGATACAAGAGGACTGTGTTATCACTTGTGTGTGTGCAATGAGCTAATCGAATCAGTAGGGATCGCTGCCATGCTGGCCACCAGTACCTATCAAGTACAAACGTTAGTGATGTAGTCAAATTCACCACATTATTATGCAGTGTCAGGCATTGAAATCCTTGGTAAGCCCGTGTTTGCTCGGCTAAACAGCAGTGGCAAACTGACACATTTAAAGGAACACATGAGAGCACTATATACTGTAAGACATGCGCCCGAGACCATGAGAGCTGTAAAGAAAGCTACAAACTTTATAATGGATCAAATTGTCCCCCTATTGGTAGTAAAGGGAACAAGTGACCACATTGTTATAACTTTGTCTTATATATGTGAGTGGGAGAAGTAAGCAGATGCAGAAAACAGTAACAGTTCATATGAGGCCATCCACCGTAATACCTAGATGGAACATGAAAAGGATATTATGAACCGTCATGTGCAAAGGAAATATGTTTTGCCTGCCACATGTCGACAGCAGCCTCAAATGCCAGCGTGCTTAACCCAGGAGCTTCAAGGCGCTTTTACAACCAGTTACGCAATAGCGTAGAAGCGGGGAGAAGTCAGGGAAGAGCCTAACATAGTTTACGTATGGCAAGGGAATCTCCCACACGTATACAACCATCGTTTGGCTTGTACAAGCTTAAATGCCCAATTAAAGTGCTTTATAAGCAATCCAAGTAGAAATATAAATACATGTTTAGTCATACACATGCATGCGATCCTGGAGTACTTTGGGAAAGTGTCCTTTTCTGAGGCAGTCCGCTATTATATTTTTGGCTGACAGCATCTCATAACAAGCTATTAAGAAATGTACTTTTGAGTTTGCTTTTAAATGTGGTTTTCCGTAAATTGATATATTGTATTCCAGTTTCCAGAGGGAGAAACACACATCCTTATCACTAAAGTTGGCCCAACTACCCACTGTCAGAGCTCGGGTGTCGAACAAAATATATTCAGGATTTGGGACCCTCAAGATCTTCTGGAATCCAATGGCAGCTCAAAACGAGCATCACATTTGCCTGCGAAATCAGTATGATGGCCCAGCCTCGGTGTGTCAGTCAGAACCACTGATCATTGTGCTTGTTTTGTTTAGTTTTTAAAGCCTGACTCCACTTTGAAGAACCTATTTATTTATTTATTTATTTATTTATTTATTTATTTATTTATTTATTTGTTTGTAATGCGCCATAAGCCCGCAGGCATCAGGGCGCAACAGAGAGGCATGCTTAGACATGAAGACAATACATTTTAGACAAGACACTTAGTGTACCAGTACAAAGAATGAGCAGTATGTTAACCTAGCGGGAGAACTCAATTTCGCATTCCGAGTTTTTAGTTTTTTTTCTGAATGTGAGAAGCGGTCATAGGGGTCTTTTTGCTATGGCTTTCCACCCCGCTGATAATTGACCATTTGTAAATTACACGCCAGTAGAAATTATACCAGTTTAAAAAAACTAGAGAGTTTATAAGAGTTTTATCTCAGACGGTAGCTTCAATTTCATTTTGTGTTGCAAGATTGGAGTTTTTCATGCCAAGCCACTTTGTCAAGCACTGTCTTTGAATTTGGGAGTGAACATTCCACTGTGTGTTGATGTGATAGACCTCTTAAAGGAATGTAAGATGTTAGTTCAATAGTTATTGTAGATGAATCATTGCTGAAGATAATGAACAGGATTCAGGCGTGTCTTCCTGGTAATAGTATGCCTCATGCCAGTGAGGGTTTAATGGGGCATTTGTGTGCCTATTTTTGAGTTCATAACGACTGCTATTTTTTTAAATAATTGGGCCCAAGTCTTGGGCAATCAGCTGAACAAATCTTTTTTCAGATATATCTTAAAAGAAAAACATTGTTTACTGGGGAGGTGACTATTTCTATGTGTTAATTTGATTGGTTCCATTTTCACTCTGTATCCTCTTCTCTGTCAGGGCACATTGCTCTGCAATATACACTGTGTGTGGATGGCTGGAGGAAGGGGTTCATGGGCCTGATCTAGTGTGTAGTACTTGCATTTGACACACATCTTATAGGTAGTGGCATACATGTTTTTAATGCATGCTAGCCGATTTCCTCTTTTTCATGTGTTTGTTTGTTTGGGTGTAAGTGTAAATGTTTAATGCTGCGAGTTTATGTGTGTATGTATCCTAATGATGTTGCTCGTGCTGTTGTGTGTGTTTGAAAATGCTGAGTATATATTTGGGTGGGTTGATGTATGTGAGCTGCTGCTAAGTATGTGTATGGGTGGAGTGCATAATGCAGAGTGTGTTTATGTGTGTGCGTGTTGATTAGTGTATTCAGTTGTGAGCTTTGCAATGCTATTTCTGAGAATGTGTGTGGGTGTACCAGTGCTGTGTGTGTATGTGAGTACGTTTTGAGAGGGTATACCTGTGGTTGCACCGTATCAGCATATTATGTTATTCAGTCTTTTTATTAAAAGTATCTGGGTCTGCAGGGCTAGTAAGGGGAGACCAGATTGGGTACTGAGAGAGGTCCAATCTGCATAGTCACCAAGGAAGCATAATGTTTTAAGTGGACACCACTGTGGATTCCAGACATTTAGCGAGGTCAGCTGGACCCACACTTCAAATGGACAAAAATGTGGCTCAGGTTTCCCCATGGCAGTTATTTGGCACTGTCCTGGGAAAATCGGCCATGCCCAGTGGCAATTTTGGGTAGATGGACAGTTTCTGTGGCATGGTGGAAAGGTATGACTCAAGCAAAGCAGCTAGTGTCCATGGCCGCATGCATACTCTGCATTCATTGTCAGAGCCCTATACAGGGCCAGCGGTCTGGCCCTGTGCACAAAGCCCACCGAGCATGACCCCAGGTGACTTTGTGGTGCCCAGACCATGGCCAAATACCCTGCAACAGCAAAGTGGGCATTGGGCATGGCTAGAGACCATGTTTTGTGGTCTCATCAGATGGCTTTGGCGCACATCTGCCAAAACACAGGATATTTTGACACATATTTTAGCTCTCCCCTAAAACACCCCTAACTACCTGATAGGTCTGCTGCGCATTAGCCTGGGACCATATACTGTGGTTACTTTGATTGGGGAACAGCCTTTGGCCATGCCATGTGCCCCCAAGACACTGAATGGAACCATTGGTTATGTCATGCAGCCATTGCCACATTTAGCTCAGAGTAGGACCTCCGTCTTTTCCAGAATCTCTAAAGTGATGTTTAAGTGAGTGTTCTAGTAGATGTGGCAATCATCATGAGCAAGAACAAGGTTGAATTCCTTCTGTAGTGCCAAGCTGATGTCCATTTCTGTATGCATGCTGTGGGATATTTCAACCCATGCCAATGCACCCTGCCACACCCCTTTGCAAATGGGGAAAGAAAACAGCCAAAAATGGATGTGATAACCCCTGTGCGCACCAAATCTGCAAAACTGTGTAGGGTTCATAAATCACAAAAAGGCTGCATTACCCTGCCACACACAGGCAAAGTTGATGTCAAAACAGAACTCCCTGCAGGAGAAGGCCAGTGGGTGTGGTTACCTGTCAGATGAAGCAATGCCACAGAATTGGGCTAAAATCCGAAAATGCCTTTAAAATAGTTTTCCCAATCAATTGCAACCTTCAAAGTGCTGTTTTGGTGCTAAATTCTGTAATTTCCAAGTGAACTTTTGAAATTAAAGTGTGCTGAAACCACAGATCATCCAGTACAGTCAGAAGAAACCGGGCATCACTGCACCTGACAGCTGCATAAGAAAATTAGATGTCAAACCCAGTTAAAAAGTGTTTCTTTTTCCTGAAGAAATTGCCAAATTTGCCTATTTAAATCATGTTTGTGAAGGGCTTCATTCTTTTAAATGTTCAAATCCCTTATAAACAGTGCTTATTTTTATATGTGCTAAAGAAAAGATGTCATTGTGAATTTTAAAGCAACCCAGTATTGGAGTTAAGTCACTGCTTAAATCTGATTGGACAGTGACCAGCCTGGGAAAGTTTGACACTTCAGTTTGACACTCCCTTGCTACAGGAAGGCTAATGGCTGCTGGAGGTTCTCGCATATGGAGCACAATAGACTTCATTAGACATTCGTCTTTTGGCTGAGCCAAGAACAAAGGACAGGCTGAGCATTGACCTGTGCTGGGGAGGGGCAGGATGCTTCCCTCTACACCTCACCCTGATCAAAGGGATCTGGCAGCTGTTGTTTGTTGAAAGGAGAGAAGAAATAAAAACTCTGTTCACAGGAACATTTTGGTGTTTAAATCTTTATTTGTGGTTAAGTTTGAAACTCTTTACCTGTGCAACCTGAAGGAGGATACATCTAAAAATTGGTAGATGTTAACCTAATTTTAGGCTTTTGCTTTGAAGACATTGATGAAACCTGTACCACCTAAGGAATCAAAGTTACAGGAAAACACTCATTGTAGCAGAACTATTAATTTTGCAAGCCTTAGATTGTATATTCATGCTGATAAGCGCCCAGAGATGTACCGCATTAGATATTATTAATCCAAACTGTTATGATTAAAATTGAGAAAATTCTATAGAATAAGAAATACAGCTCTCACAGAGATGGGGATTGAATGTGAATATAGCTCATCAAATATGAAATGTATATGTCCAATTTTATTAAGGAACATAATTTTAGAAATGTACATTTGTGCAAAGGTTATGTTTTGGTCAAACTCAATGGGGGAGTTCCTAAATCCCATCATAAAGATGACAGCTCTGTTCTGACGGCCAACCAAAACAAGGCAAGTGCCTGTGGCCACTCACAGCCGTGGGGGTGTGTTTTTAAATTATGACCACACCATCAACTTTTTGATGCCACTTGGTAGTATAAATATAGGAACTTCACCACACAAAGTCACACTGCTTCCAGAACACATCCAGATTTCTGCGCAGCATCTTGTTCCTGACTTCATCCTGTCCAGATCTCTTCATCTTGCAACTGACTCCAGATTTCTTTGCAGAATCCAGGCCTTAGCATTGCTGAACTCTTTTTAGCTAGGCCAACCATCCCAAAACTTAAAAGAATAATTTTGATTCAGTCTGACATTAAGGCTTGCCTGCTGAAACTTGCATCCTGCTATCTACCATGTCCAGTGACCAGAAGGGCCCATCCAAATCCAGTCTGAGGTGCAGTCCAAAATTGACCAGAACCGCGCCGCTGATCCAATACCTCCAGAAGTGCCCTGCTGCCAGTAGACCTGACCCGATTCAATGACCAGAACCATGAGGGTCCAATTTAATTACAAGGGACTGTAAGTATTAATAGGAAGAACAGTGACCCATAGTATATTTGCATTATCTTATCCCAATCTCAAACCATCCAATCTTTAATTTCAAAACCTTAATTTTGTCAGAACCATTCTTGTGCTGATTTTCTCTCATCTGTTTTGCAAAACCATAAGTCATTAGTGATTTTGAGTAACTAAAGTAAATCCCAGAAAGAACTAGAGTATCCACCACGTGAAGGATTATGCTGGCCACGTAACTGTGGAAATTCATGTGTGGCATTCTCTTTTTCATAGTCATTAATATAGTGTAATAAAACCAATCTGTTATTTTTAAAACCGAATTTCTGTTTTCATTTTCGAGCCCATTTTGCAAAAACACCTCTCACTAAAACCTCCATAACTTCTTCAGTTTTATAGATAGAAATTTCAGCTCTCACTGATACCTAAGACCCTTAGCTACATCCCAAACCACATCGCAGAACAGTGTATCTGACCCGTTTTTATCAAAAATCGCATAGTGAAATTTAGCCACGAATTTGCAGTTTTCAAATGTTTACACATGTCTTTGTCCCATCCAAAGTGTTTCTTAAACTCCCATCCTGACATAAAGTGTGTACTGTTGTTTATCGTGTTGCTTATGTTTGTTAGGACCTGTTTAGTGTTGCTTTCCTAAGAATTTTTGCTCCCTTTGCATTGTTTTACAAAGTCATTTTCACCTTTCATTTAAAAGTGTCAATTTCCAAAAACGGTTTTGTCTCATGTTTGGGGAGGGAAATTTGCATTCAAACATCTAGTATTTCATTGCGCACTACATGCTAGGCGAGACATGGGTGGGTGCCTGACTGAAATCCTTAACAACCCTTGACAACGCCTTGTTATCACAAAATGCCATTAGGATGGCCAAACAACATAACCATCTATAGAAAGGCTATAAAAAAGCAGATGTATTCACCTGGCAAAGACATAATATAACCTTTCTACTGATCATAGCAAGAGATACATTGAGTTAATAAGACAGCCAGCAGATAACAGAAGTTGAATCCAGCAATAAATGTCTTCAATACATTGCACTTATAAATCTGAATGACAACACATATGCTTAGTCTCAGGAGTAGTCTTGCTTCTGTGTTATGGATGCATTGTCGTATTTTGGTGAGGTGTTCGGGCATTCCTAGGTACAGATTATTTGCATAGTCTGCTAGCTTGGGTACCCAGCATTGCCTGTGTCCTGATCAAGTGGTGTCTCATATGCCCTGGAGGATGTTGCTCTTGTTCTCTTGTCGGCAAGCCTTGCTTCAGTTTGCTCTGGTGACTCATCTGGTGACTCATGTGCCCTGAATGATGTTGCATCTCTTTTGCCCGGAGAGAAAGTTTCTCTTTTCCTTTGGTTGGCAAGTCGTGCTGCTGTTTGTTGTTGTGTTTCAGAAACTCTTGATACTGATTTTCGCTTTGCATCAGATGGAGCTTTTCTGCTGCATGTTTCAATCCCTCAATGGATTCAGCACATTTGAAAAAATGTCCAATAAAGATTGATTGATTGGGCTCTTTTCTCATGAATGAACTTAAGTAAACTGTAACCATGCCATTTCTCATATTTGAGTGGCGTGATACAAAAATTATATTTTAATTCCCTTTGAAAATGCTTTAATAAACACTTTTGCTCTGTATCAGTAGTGATAAATTAAAAGGGAATAACCAAGAATTCAAATATTTAGCTTCAGACACTTTTCCAAATTTTAAAACAGTACAATTTCCAACAGAATTCGGTAACTCCACCTCCACGTCCATAACCTTATCCGATGCTCATCAGGGTACCCTGCTCAAATTCAAATTATGCCCCACTCCAATTACCAAACCCCTAAATGGTCTGCCCTTGTTACCACTCCTGGCCAGCAGCTGATAGATAGTATAATCATGTAAAAATCGGATGTAAGCCAGGTCTCCTGTAATAAAAAAAATAGGGTATTGAAATAAAAAAGGCACAGAACCATTATGGGAGAACAAATGGGTAAAATCACACCTGTTCCAAGATAAGATTGGAATTCTGTCACATTAGCACAACAGGTAGAGTTTCAGCTAGCCATTTCAAAGCAATTTGGTTACCTGAAATGTGAACATTCTCCGTATTATTAAACATTTGAGGGAAGGTCGCTTGACAGGAAGGCTGATTGCTAAGTGGGATGGTTAGATCCTCAGTATCAACATCCAAATCTAAATCCACCCCAGAATTAAACAGATGTGTCCGGAAACTATAAAACAAGGAAACTGAGTCAAAACATTTGCTGTGTATTGCCGTCACATTCGGGTTGATGCAGTCTAGAGGTTCACAGAATTCAGAATCGTCTGATACCAAAACACGTAGCTGTGGAATCCACTTCAAGATAGTTAAAAATGAAGAACTACAGAGCAACCCGGTTCGATTTCTTTGGTTCATGCTTTTCACGAACAGTTTTGTACTCTTAGAATCAATATTTTCCTTAACCTTATTTCGAGGTGTGTCCTGGAAGCAAATATACTGATTTTTCACTACCACCATAGAATCTTTTTTAGTAGTGGATGTCTGCCTCGAGATTCCACCAAAAGAGGAGGTCGAACTTAAGTCCGGCACTATTGTCGGGTGTTCAAAAGACTTAGCTTCCATCAAACAACTTGTTAATTTTCCTGAATTCTTTAGCTGATGCTTGCATAACCTTTTCTTCTTTGATTTATTAGTAGACTTAAAGGTTCATTATTTGCTAATTTCGCTGTTTCTATGGAGCATCTTCCGTGTCTCGGGCCTTAGTCCATTGCGCCCAGCCTTGGGTCTCCTGGAGAAGTAAATTCAGACCCATCCAGTGCTGGGGTTGTAACTTTGGGATTTCCCTCTCCAGCATTGCCAACATTAACTCTAGTGTTCCCAATCTGATCACTAGGGACAATTGCAACAGTAGCAGGGCAAATGGTCACAGACTCTAAACCCCCAACCTGCGCTCTGAGCCGTTAGACACTTGGTGCTGGAGACATTCAAATATTCTCCCACATAGCCTCAACAGTATCGAATTTCTATATAAATCGCCTCACTTTGTGCATATTCCTCACATTGGGTGTGCGGCGACGAGTTTTCATCAACTTGGTGAGGCAGAAAAGATATTAATATCCTTCACTGATTCAGCGCTAACATCTGCCCTAAGAACTTGCACTTCAACTACTTTATTCAGGCTTGATCTAGGCAGTTTAGGGTCAACTGGGGCTGCCATGCTCTGTTGAATAGAATAACAAAGATTTAACAAAGAGGTATTGTCGATGGCATCTAAAATAGAAGGATCATGTTCATTGTCCCTGACAACAAAGGGTTCAATAGGTAGTGGCTCTCATCAGTTGCCTTCACAATAGCAGTGATTCCTGCTGGTTCAATAGGAAAAAAACAGCTACTGGACCCTCCAAGTTATTAGATTATAGTGCTGGTGAGACTTGAGTGGCATGGTGAAAGAATTCAATAAATGCACCACCCCTTTCCTCAGATTATATTTAATGGTTTTGGTCCTTTTTTTGTCAGTCAAGTTTGAGCAAGTAACAAAAAAAGCTTCAGCTTCGGCACTTAATTAAAAAACAATAACTCTTCTGAAGAAGATGCACAATAATCTGCTTGGGTCTCCGCCAAGGCACTCCCTCCAATAGTCAGTAAACCTTGCTTACAGCCCCAGCACTCAGATGAACAGCGTAACAGCACTCGCAGGCACTCTGCCAGGTCGCGAGTGCCAGGTCGCACGCACGCTTCTTTTGTAGGTGAGTCAATTGCAAGTGGTCACTAGAATGAATTAATATTGTTGCCAGTGGCCAATTGGCAAGCCTCCCTAGGTTGCTGCTGCATAAGTAGTAACAGAATAGTGCAGGAAGCACACTGTAAGCTCCTCGAGGTAAAGACTCCCCCAGCGTAAAAGCACTCGCAGGCACTCTGCCAGATCACTTGATTAATCTTGTGTGTTTGAACGTAACTAATATGTCCAGTAGTATGGGGACAAATTCGGTGTTGTCAGCATAAATATTTAGGTTGTACCATATGAAGAGGAGTGCTGTTTTAGTTCCTTTCATGTGTCTGTAAACAACCTGGGATCGGTCCAGTAGTCTGTTGGTTTCCTTATGGTTGGGCAGTTCATTGTACATGTGGTTCTCGACGATTTTCACCAGGTAGGGTTTTGCCATATATTTTTAGTTGGCGCAGACATCAGTTTTTCCTGTCTCGTTTCTAAGAGTGGTTTGATATAGGCTGATTTGCATGATTTTGGTACTATTCCAGTATTCAGGGATATATTAATTAGTAGTCGGGTGTAGAGGGCTGGTGTGTTATGGGTGAGTGGTCTTTTGTAGATTTCCAGTGGGCATGGGTCGCTGGGGGATCCGGCCATGTTCGTTTCTTTTAGTAGGTTGCTGAAAGTTTCCCCGCTTATTGGTTCAATTTTGTTTGAATGTTCGCTGGATATTGGGATACTGGTTTCAGGGAGGGTGTTATTTGTGGTCCTACTTGATGCATCTATGGCCTGTTGGAGTTACATGGTTTACAATTATGTCAAATAGCAGTTGCGAAGCTACAATGTTGTTGCTGCATGAGGTTATGCTTTTTATTTCCTTGACAATTCTGTACATTGCTTTGCAGGTTTGTTGCCGATTGGATTCTTGTAGCATAGTGTGTGTTCTTGACTTTCAAAACTGCCAATTTGTATAGGCAAATTGTCATTGGTAGTTAATTTTGTCCAGTTGGTTATAGTTATTCCTACAGGCCTTTTCTAGTTTACTGTTTGTTTTCTTGAGTCCTGAACCATCTCGCTGCTACTTTTTTTGGTGTGGATTTGAAAGATTTAAGGGTGCCAATTGGTGTAATGCATCAGTATTTCAGGTGCAAAGGTTCTCTTCAATGACGTATGGCATCATTTTATTTCGTTGGGAGGTATCCGGTTTGGTGGTTTCAAACACCATTTGCGGTATACGGGTCTTATAAATACTCATTAAATAAAGCAAATTGTAGTTTTGCTAGTGTTTCTAGATCAAGTCTTTTCCAGTTTCCTTTGTTTCTCGTCAGATGCTTTATGTTTGTGATGTGAGAAACCAAAGGGTGTCTCACCGACCAGTCCCTTGGGATATGTCATCCAGGTGGCTGGGGCACAGCCATCGCTATTGGATCCAGACCCCGGGGGTGGACTAGTGTGGGAGGATCACCTGGATGAGGGGTCCATTGGGACTGGGAGTGGGGCACCCAGAGGAGAGACGCAGTGTCCGTGTTCCCATTTTCCTGTAGAACACCATCATTCCATGTACTATCTAGGAACTTTACCTCCCCTCCTTTCCTACACACACTCTGCTGCACGGACAGAGCGCATCAGGGAAAGAGATTCACACACAACCAGTCCGTTTGACATGTCCCAACATCAGGGTCAGGCACTTAACCTTAATGGCTTGCATCTGAATCCTGTTACCTTTCCGCACTGGGATAAAAGGCGGAGCCTGAAAGCACACATAGAGCGAGGCAAGAAGGACAAACAAAGCAAGCAAGACCAGCAGAACGGAAGGGCAGGAAATCCCGCGAAGGCGACACGACCATGGAAGCAGAACAGACGGGAGCAGGAGGTGAATGAAAAGCCGTGGTGCTACCAGCTGCGGGGTGTAGGTTGCTGCCGAATCCCAAAGAGTCAACTCCCTGCTACTGCAGAAGGCCACAGCGGTACCTCCTTCATGTGCAGTATGAGGACTTTAAGGAAGCTAGCCGTGCTGGGCCAAAAGCCTTGGGTTGACAGAAGGTCTTGATAAACTGTATCAGCCACTGCCGGTGAGTGAAATGAGAGACAGGCTTGTGTTGATAAATGAAAAGGAAATTACCATTTGAAGTAGTCACTGGGTTGTTGAGAAACTGTGTCTAATGAATTTGCCGTATTACTATAGAATTAGTGGTTCACTGAACCCTTACCTGCCCATCACGTACAAAAGGTAGAGGGGAGCCTTCCTTCTTTCACCTCTGGCCCT